>NC_091988.1:123339414-123641914 GCF_044704955.1 Pristiophorus japonicus | reverse complement strand
GGGTGGGTGGGACTGGTTGCTCTCAGTGTTGAGACTCGAGGTGCTCAGTGCCCTCCCGGATGCACTTCCTCCGCTTAGGGCAGTCTTTGGCCAGGGACTCCCAGGTGTCGGTGGGGATCTCGCACTTTATCAGGGAGGCTTTGAGGGTGTCCTTGTAACGTTTCTGCTGCCCACCTTTGGCTCGTTTGCCGTGAAGGAGTTCGAGTAGAGCGCTTGCTTTGGGAGTCTCGTGTCAGGCATGTGAACTATGTGGCCTGCCCAGCGAAGCTGATCGAGTGTGGTCAGTGCTTCAATGCTGGGGATGTTGGCCTGGACGAGGACGCTGATGTTGGTGCGCCTGTCCTCCCAGGGGATTTGTAGGATTTTGCAGAGACATCGCTGGTGGTATTTCTCTAGCAATTTGAGGTGTTTGCTGTAGATGGTCCCTATCTCTGAGCAATACAGGAGGGTGCCCTGTAGACCATGAGCTTGGTGGCAGTTTTGAGGGCCTGGTCTTCAACCACTCTTTTCCTCAGGCGGCCGAAGGCTGCACTGGCGCACTGGAGGCGGTGTTGGATCTCATCGTCGATGCCTGCTCTTGTTGATAGGAGGCTCCCGAGATATGGGAAGTGGTCCACGTTGTCCAGGGCCGCGCCGTGGATCTTGATGACTGGGGGACAGTGCTGTGCGGTGAGGACAGGCTGGTGGAGGACCTTTGTCTTACAGATGTTTAGCGTAAGGCCCATGCTTTCGTACGCCTCAGTAAATACATCGACTATATCCTGGAGTTCAGCCTCTGAATGTGCGCAGACACAGGTGTTGTCCGCGTACGGTAGCTCGACGGCAGAGGTTGGGTTGGTCTTGGACCTAGCCTGGAGGCCGCGAAAGTCGAACAGGTTCCCACTGGTTCTGTAGTTTAGTTCCACTCCAGCAGGGAGCTTGTTGAGTGTGAGGTGGGGCATGGCGATGAGGAAGATTGAGAAGAGGGTTGGAGCGATGACACAGCCCTGTTTGACCCAGTCCGGATTGGGTCTGTGATGGATCCGTTGGTAAGGCCTGCATGTCGTCGTGGAGCAGGCGGAGGATGGTGACACAACTGCTGGTATAAAATAATAAAAGGGACATATGCCCAGGTCACCTGACAAGTTTTCGGTAGGGCCATCTTGTAAGCCGCGTTTATGATGTTGTAACGAAGATATCACATTGGCAAACGAGAACAGGAATTTTGGATTCTCTAGCTGAAATTTTTTTGATGAATGATCCAACCAACTGACAGACAGACGTTGAGAGGGTCTTTGTTTTGCAGAACAGCTAAAAATGCGTGGTAAATTACAAGCACACTAGCTAAGCTGTCAGAGTCCAGATGGCCGTGCCTATGGGAATAAAGCTGCGCTGGGAGGGGGGTTCCATTGCGATTGAGACCATTTCAGAGCGTATGTGGCTACAAATGTTTTTCACCGCAAATAGTATCGTCGATGATGAAAACCGTAACTGGGTGGTGTTAGAAAGAAAACGGTCTATTTTTATGACAGAAGCAGGCCCCGAGTTGTATGAAACCCTGAAAAATGAGCTTGTTCCCGTCAAGCTGAAGGACATGCTCCTGACAGAGATTTAGAACAGCACTGCAGTCCTGAGCCCCTGGAAATTGCTGAAAGTTACCATTTTGGAATAGATCAATGAATTGACGAGAATATCGGTGAGTACATTGCAGCTTTAAAAAAGACTATCCATTCACAATAATTTTGGAAACTTTCAGGACCGAGCATTGCATGACCGCTTTGTTAGTGGGATGAAGCGATCAGGAGAAAGTTGTTGACAACCCCTAACTTGATTTTTGATTTAGTTTGTCAGACAGCTATGTCAAGGGACATGGCCGACCAATAATTCTGAGAATTTCGCACCATTACCAGTTGTCAGACAACCGAGGTGAATCGCCTGCAGGTTAAAAGGCAGTTGGGCCCCAAGGCCTCAGCAACTGGCCAAGGTAACAGAGCATTGAAGTCATGCTATCAGTGCCTGGGACAACACATTACTCAAAGTTGTCTATATGTGAAGGCAGAGTGTTTCCTCTGCAGGAAAACTGGGCACCTTGCGAAGGCTTGCTGACTGAAGAGTAAACCAACTTTCAAGGCTGTAAGTAGAAATCAGCAGACACTACATCACATTGAAGAGAAGCAACAGGATGCGGAGGTTTTGGAGATAGACGTCATCAGGAGCACGAGGGTATCTAACAACGATTCGTGAAGTATTGTCGCACAAGTAGACATTGCAGGAACCAGGATACCCCTGGAAATCGACACTGGGGCATCTGTGAGCGCAGTACCGGAATCGCCGATGATACAAAGATGGACGGGAAAGCAAATTGTGAGGACACAAAAAATCTGCAAAGGGATATAGACAGGCTAAGTGAATGGGCAAACATTTGGCAGATGGAGTATAATGTGGGAAAATGTGAGGTTATCCACTTTGGCAGAAATAATAGAAAAGCAAATTATAATTTAAATGGAGAAAAACTGCAAAGTGCCGCAGTACAGAGAGACCTGGGGGTCCTTGTGCATGAAACACAAAACGTTAATATGCAGGTACAGCAAGTAATCAGGAAGGCAAATGGAATGTTGGCCTTTATTGCAAGGGGGATAGAATATAAAAGCAGGGAAGTCCTGCTACAGCTGTACAGGGTATTGGTGAGGCCACACCTGGAGTACTGCGTACAGTTTTGGTCTCCGTATTTAAGGAAGGATATACTTGCTTTGGAGGCTGTTCAGAGAAGGTTCACGAGGTTGATTCCGGAGATGAGGGGTTTGACTTATGAAGATAGGTTGAATAGGTTGAGCCTATACTCATTGGAATTCAGAAGAATGAGAGGTGATCTTATTGAAACATATAAGATAATGAGGGAGCTCGACAAGGTGGATGTAGAGAGGATGTTTCCACTCATAGGGGAAATTAAAACTAGGGGACATAGATTTTCATCACCTCCCCGCCCGATGCCGCCGACATTCCTCCTGAAGACCCGCCCAGTGCCACTTTTGGGGTGGCTGGAGCAGGGGGGAGGGGCGAGCCGCCGGGAAGCGCCCGCTGACGTCAGCGGATGGCCGAGTGGCGCAACTGACCTCCCGCCCTTTGGCAAGATGTTATTATGGATGGTCTCTCCTCCCCACTACGTAGTACATGGGAGATCACTGCCCCAATTCCATACGGAGAGGTGTCACATGCTAGCTTGATCTTCTGAGATACGTCATAGTGAACTAACACGGTGCTCTCTACCAATTGGCTGTTACACTCCTTGAATACTGTATCGCATTCTTCTGACCACTTCCAATGGACCTGTTTGTTCAACAGCTCATTCAATGGATGTAATACTGTACCCAAATTTGGTAGGAACTTCCCATAATAGTTCAAAAGACCTAAAAATGATCGAAGTTCAGTGACATTCCTGGGAGTGGGTGCATTTCTGATTGCATCCAGCTTTCCCATGGTTGGATGTAAACCATCTTTGTCTATTCTGTACCCTAAGTACTCCACTGAGCTTTGAGATAACTCACACTTACGAGCAGACACTCATACTCTGTGCTTCTCTAGCCGTTTGAGGACTTCATTCAATATGTTACTATGAATTTGCCGATTTGGTGCTGAAATTAGTATGTCACCAAATAACATAATACCCCTTCAATACCTTGCAAAATCTGGTTCATCACCCCTTGGAATCTTCTTCTTAGGTGGTCCCTGAGGATGACTTGCTCCCACCAAAAAGGGATGAGTTTACAGGTGTTTCAATGAAGGACCTAATATTCCGGATCCTGAACTGCATCTTGAACGGTGGAAGATGCCTGTGCATGGATTTTTTAACGTGTGGTGGCCATTGCACACCGTGATATGTGTGTGCAATAGGTCCGTGCAGTAAACTGGTCTAGCGTCCTTCTGTACCCTGACGCTCACCTTGAAGCCTTGGATCGGACTGCCTGTTTCACACAACACCCTCGGCTACTTCATGATGACATCATCCTTCAATTCAAATCTCATTTCAACACTGCTTGGCCGAGAGTTTTGCAAGCAGTTACTTGCAGTCGCCAGACCTATCTTGGATTTCTCCAGTGGAAAATCACGTAATTGGTCGAAATAAAGCGACTCCGGTACTGCGCTCACAGATGCCCCAGTGTTGATTTCCAGGGGTATACTGGTTCCTGCAATGTCTACTTGTGTGACAATACTTCACGAATCATTGTTAGATACCCTCGTGCTCCTGATGACGTCTATCTCCAGAACCTCCTCATCCTGTTGCATCTCTTCAATGCTATGTAGTGTCTGCCGATTTCTACTTCTAGCTTTGAAAGTTGGTTTACTCTTCAGTTTGCATCCCTTCACAGCATGCCCAGTTTTCTTGCAGAAGAAACACTCTGCCTTCACATATAGACAACTTTGAGTAATGTGTTGTCCCAGGCACTGATAGCATGACTTCAATGCTCTGTTACCTTGGCCAGTTGCTGAGGTCTTGGGGCCCAACTGCCTTTTAACTTGCAGGCGATTCACCTCAGTTGTCTGATGACTGGAAATGCTGCGAAATTCTCGGAAATATTGGTCGGCCATGTCCATCAACATAGCTGTCTGACAAACTAAATCAAAAATCAAGTTAGGGATTGTCAACAACTTTCTTCTGAGCGCTTCATTTTTCATCCCACAAACAAAGCGGACACGCAATGCTCGGTCCTGAAAGTTTCCCACGTGATAGTGAGTGGATCGTTGTTTTATAAAGCTACATTGATACCCTTATCATTCGATTGATTTTGTTCCAGCGATTTCCAGGGGCTCAGGACTGCAGTGCTATTCTAACTTAGTTAGAGTCTCCGTCAGGGGCACGTCCTTCGGCTTGGCAGGAGCAAGCACATTTTTCAGGGTTTCATACACCTCGGGGCCTGCTTCTGTCACGAAAATAGCCCGTTTTCTTTCTAACACCACCCGGTTACAGTTTCCATCATCGCAGACTTTGAAAATACTATTCACAATGAAAAAAATTTCTAGTCACTCCACATATGCTCCAAAAGTCTCTCGGTCATGATGGGATGCCCCCAAGCACCCCATTATTCCCAGAGGCGCGACATCTGGACGCTTCGGTTCAGCCAAGTGTGCATGTAATTAACGCAGATTTTTAGCTGTGTTGCAAAACAAGAACGTCTCCAAGGCTCTCTGTTGTTTGGCTGGAATCCTCCACTAACACAAATTCCAGCTCGGGAATCCAGAATCCTATCCTCGTCACCAATGTGGTATATTCTTTACCGCATCACAGACACACACACACATACACAATGGCTCTACAGGAACTGGTCAGGTGACATTGTCACATGATGCTTTAATGTATTTACAGCAGCAGTTGCACTACCACAGTAGCCGACTGGATGGTGCTCTATATTACACCACGGTGTGAATCTCTGCATCTCAGCCTGCGTGGCAGCGCACAGTGGATGTGTCAACGGTGGGATTGGGGACTTCGTGGCCAACGAGCTGGAAGGGGATGAGCCTGCCAAACGGAGGGCGATCCTCCTAACTGTCTGTAGGGCAACAATCTATGGCCTCATGAAGAACCTTCTAGCTCCGGTGAAACCAACAACAATATTCCATGAAGAATTGTATACACTGGTCCGGGAGCACCCAAATCTGAAGGAAAGTGTTTTGATGACGATGTATTGGTTCTACACATGTCAACGGTCAGAAGGCCAGGAAATGGCGAGCTACGTTGCTGAACTAAGGGCCTTGCAGGACATTGCGAATTCGATGGACTCCTTGAACAAATGCCAAGAGACTTTTCTGTGCTTGGCATTGGCCATGAGGTTATCCTTCGCAAACTATTGACTGTTGAAACACCGAATCTGAGCAAAGCCATAACGATAGCCCAAGCATTTATGTCTACCAGCGATAACACCAAACAAATTTTGCTTCATAAAGAGGTTTCGGCTAGTACTGTACACAAAGTAGCGTCGCTTTCGAGCAGGAGTGCATATGACAGAACGTACATGGCAGCAGCTGCATGACCTCAGCTGACTCAGAGCCCGCCATCAAACGTTAATGCGAGGCAGTTAACACCTTGTTGACGCTGTAGAGGTAATCATCGAGCCCATCAATGCCGCTTCAAACACTATGTGTGCAAAGACTGCAGAATAATGGGACACCTCCAGCGAATGTGCAGACGAGCTGCAAACCCTGCAAACCACCACATTGCAGAGGAAGACCAATCCATGGCGGATCAGGCTGAACCAGAGACTCGAACTGAGGAGGCAGAAGTGTACGGGGTATACACCTTCACCACGAAATGTCCACCAATCATGCTAAAAGTTGAACTGAACGGAATTCCAGTATCCATGGAACTGGACATGGGTGCGAGTCAATCTATAATGAGTAAAAAGGCCTTCTATAGGCTGTGGAGCAACAAGGCACATAGGCCCAAGCTTAGCCCCATTCATACCAAGCTGAGAACTTACACCAAAGAGCTGATCCCTGTAATTGGCAGCGCAGAAGTAAAAGTCTCCTATGATGGAGCAGTGCACAAAATCCCACTGTGGATTGTGCCAGGGGATGGCCCCACACTGTTCGGCAGAAGCTGGCTGGGAAAAATCTGCTGGAACTGGGACGACATCCGAGCACTTTCGTCCGTCGACGACGCCTCATGTGCCCAGGTTCTGAGCAGATTCCCATCGTTGTTTGAGCCAGGCATCGGAAGTTTCTCGGGGGCGAAGGTGCAGATTCACTTGGTTCCCGGTACATGACCCATCCACCACAAGGCACGGGCGGTACGGGATCTGATGCGAGAGAAAGTGGAAATTGAGCTGGACAGGCTGCAGCGAGAAGGCATCATCGCGCCGGTGGAGTTCAACGAGTGGGCCAGTCCAATTGTTCTGGTTCTCAAGGGCGATGGCACGGTCAGAATTTGTGAGGACTATAAAGTAACGATTAACCATTTTTCGTGACAGGACCAGTACCCGCTACCCAAGGCAGACGACCTATTTGTGACCCTGGCAGGAGGGAAGACATTCACCAAGTTGGACCTGACCTCAGCCTACATGACGCAGGAGCTGGAGGAATCTTCAAAAGGCCTCAACTGCATCAACACGCACAAAGGTCTGTTCATCTATTACAGATGCCCGTTTGGGCTTAATTCGGCCGCGGCAATTTTCCAACGGAAATGGCGAGACTGCTAAAGTCGGTTCCACGCACCGTAGTTTTCCAGGACGACATATTGATCACAGGTCGGGACACCATCGAATACGTGAAGAATCTGGAAGAGGTTCTAAGTCGGCTCGATTGCGTGGGATTCAGGTTGAAATGCTCGAAGTATGTTTTCCTGGCACCAGAGGTCGAGTTCTTAGGGAGAAGAATCACAGCAGACGGCATCAGACCCACCGACGCCAAGATGGAGGTCAGTAAGAATGCGCCGAGACCACAGAACGTGATGGAGCTGCGGTTGTTCCTGGGACTCCTCAACTATTTCGGTAATTTCCTACCCGGGTTAAGCATCTTGCTAGAACCTCTACATGTGCTGCTACGCAAGGGAGATGACTGGGTATGGGGGAATTCACAAGAGGCTGCCTTTGAGAAAACCAGAAATCTGTTGTGTTCAAACAAACTGCTTGTTCTGTATAATTCATGTAAACAATTAGTGTTAGCTTGCGGTGCATTGTCATACGGGATCGGGTGTGTATTACAACAGGCTAACGAATCGGGGATTTTGCAACCAGTCGCCTATGTGTCCAGGAGTCTGTCCAAGGCCGAAAGGGCCAACAACATGATTGAAAAAGAAGCTCTGGCGTGCGTTTACGGGGTGAAAAAAATGCACCAGTCTTTATTTGGTCTCAAGCTGGAGCTTGAAACTGACCACAAGCCGCTATATCGCTATTCTCATAGAGCAAAAGGATTAATACCAATGCCTCTGCCCGCATCCAAAGATGGGTGCTCTCGCTGTCGGCATACAACTTGTAATCCGCCACAGACCAGGCACAGAGAACTGCCCAGATGCTCTCAGTCGGCTACCATTGCCCACCACCGGGGTGGAAATGGCACAGCCTGCAGACTTGCTCTTGGTGATGGATGCATTCGAAAACGAAAAGTCACCTGTTACGGCCCGCCAGATCAGGACCTGGACCAGCCAGGATCCTTTACTGTCCCTGTTAAAAAACTGTGTCCTCCATGGGAGCTGGTCCAGCGTCCCAGCGGAGATGCAGGAAGAGATCAAGACGTTCCAGAGGCGCAAAGACGAATTGTCCCTACAGGCGGACTGTCTTTTGTGGGGTAATCGCGTGGTTTTGTCCAAGAAAGGCAGGGAAACGTTCATTCATGACCTACACAGTACCTACCCAGGCATAGTAATGATGAAAGCCATAGCCAGATCCAGTGTGTGATGGCCCGGCATCGACTCAGATTTAGAGTCATGCGTGCGCCAGTGCAACACTTGCTCTCAACTGAGCAATGCACCCAGAGAGGCACTGCTAAGTTTGTGGTCGTGGCCCTCCAAAACGTGGTCTATGATCCACATTGTCTTTGCGGGCCCATTTCTCGGCAAAATGTTCTTGGTTGTTGTGGATGCTTATTCAAAATGGATTGAATGTGTAATAATGTCTGTAAGCATGTCCACTGCCACCATCGAAAGCCTACGCGCCATGTTCGCCACGCACGTCCTGCTTGATATCCTTGTCAGCGACAATGGGCCGTGTTTCACCAGCGCTGAATTCAAGGAATTCATGACCTGCAATGGGATCAAGCACGTCACATCTGCCCCGTTCAAGTCCGCATCCAACGGCCAGGTAGAACGGACAGTTCAAACCATCAAGCAAAGCTTGAAACATGTGTTAGAAGGCTCCATGCAGACCCGCCTGTCTCGAGTCCTGCTCAGCTACTGCACCAGACCCCACTCGTTCACCGGGGTTCCCCCAGCCAAGCTGCTCATGAAGAGGGCCTAAAACAAGGCTCTCTCTTGTCCACCCTGATCGCCATGATCACGCGAGGGCAGGCGGCATCAACAAAGTGTGTACGATGATCGCGCAAATTTGTCACGCGATATTGAGATCAATGATCCTGTATTTGTACTCAACTATGGACATGGTCCCAAATGGCTTGCTGGCACGGTCATAGCCAAAGAGGGGAGTGGGGTGTTTCAGGTCAAATTGGCCAATGGACTAACGTGCAGAAAACATTTGGACCAAACTAAACTGCGATTCACAAACAGCTACGAGCAACCCGAAGAGGACACCACCAACTTCGACTCTCCAACACACACACAAGTGGCAACCGACATCACGGTTGACCACAAAGCTGAACTCACCATCCCCAGCAGCCCAGCAAGGCCAACTGCGCAGCAGCCCAGTGAAGAACTGACTAACTCACCCACACCCACATTTGTACCGAGACGATCGACAAGGGAACGAAAAGCCCCAGATCGTCTCACCCTGTAAATAAGTAGCCTATTGACTTTGGGAGGGATTGATGTTATGTATTTAACCCTTGGCAAACTATATCACACCACCACCAGAGGGCCTACCTGTTGGAGTCCCAAGGGATCCCAGCATTGTACAAGCAGGCCTCTCCACATTGTACCAGCAATCTGGAGTTTAATTAAAGGAGCTAAGGTCACACTTACTCATTGCATACAGTACTCAGTTTCATCCCTTATTATGAGGGTGCTGACCCTGACGCCCCTAGTGAGGTTGTTGTATTGTTGCGACATTGAGTCGCTGTCCTAGCCACCGTGTTGCGGGGGGAGATGGGCTGGGTCACCTTGTCACGAGGGGAGACGGGCTGGGTCATCCTGTCGCGGGGGGAGACGGGCTGGGTCACCTTGTCACGGGGGGAGATGGGCTGGATCACCGTGTGGTGGGGGGAGACGGGCTGGGTCACTGTGTCACGGAGGGAGACAGGCCGGATCACCGTGTCGTGGGGGGAGACGGTCTGGGTCAGCTCCCTCCACAGCCTCCTGACCACCCGTGGCGATGGGCTTCGTCCCCCTCCAGGATGAAGTGCATTATTGTCCTTCTCCACAGCCACAAGCAAGGTCTCGAGGGCTGAGGCCGAGAAGCGATGCGCTCCCTCCCTGCTCCTCCATTTTCCCACTCTCAGTGAGGTCAGTGAGGAGCTGGAGCTGTGCATGCGCATACTGATCGTGCCGCACCTTTAAGACTCGGCTTTTCCTGGGATTGGGGATCGATGCCTGCGTAATGGGTCGGTTAAATTTAGCGCCTGCATTTTCAATAACGCCCCCTCCTCCCCCCAGGTCAGGTGTGTGACGGCTGATTTTATGCCACCTTCAGCTCCGCCCAATTCCAACACATTTCTCAGCGGGACGCGCAAAGTTTTTTAGGCGCTAAAATTACCGGTCCGCCCGAGCGATACGGGGCAAGATGGGGCATGGTGGGTCAGGGCTGAGTCAATTTTAATATTTTAATGAGCCTGGAAGCCTGTTCTTGAACCTGATTTTTATTTTTACCTGTAGCTGTTGGTATTTACAGACCTTCTAAAACCCATCGTCTGCAGCAAGGTGAGGAAGGCTGTCCCAGCAGTAAATATCTCTCCCTGAACCCAGTGCACCTGTCCCCGTCCCCTGCCCCCTCCCCCTGCCCCTGCCCCCGGCTCCCGGACCCTGCCCCTGTCCCCGCCCCTGCCCCCTCCCCCTGCCCCTGGCTCCCGGACCCTGCCCCTGCCCCTGGCTCCCGGACCCTGCCCCTGTCCCCGCCCCCCGCCCCCTGCCCCAGCCTCCCTCCCCCTGCCCCTGCTCCCGGACCCTGCCCCCCGCCCCTGCCCCCGGTTCCCGTACCCTGCCCCTGCCCCCTGCCCCAGCCCCCGACGCCTGCCCCCAGCCCCTGCCCCAGCCCCCGACCTCTGGCCCCTGCCCCTTGCCCCCTGTCCCCTGCCCCCTTCCCCTGCCCACTGCCCCCTGCCCCTGCCCTCTCCCCCTGCACCCTGCCCCGGCCCCTCCCCCTCCCCCTGCCCTGCCCCTCCCCTGCCCCACCCCGGGCCCCCTGCCCCCTCACCAGCTCTCCCATTGCAATCCTGAGGCTTCCCATGGTGCTCTGGTGTCCGGCCCCGATCCCCTGCCTCCCATTCCCCGGGGGCCTCAGACCCCCGATCCCTCCCCCAAGCACAGCATCACCCCCCCTTCCCCCACCGCGCCCCCCCCGCCCCCGGGATACTCAGCCCAGTGCCCAGCTCACAAACCCACTGACTCAAGTTGTTGTTACAAATGGGATCCTAATGTGTAAGAACAATTTGAATAGCGATGTTACTGAACTGAGACAAGGAATGGATTGGTCTGGGAGGGTCCGACTCTGGACTGTGGGGTGTTGGATTCCCTCAGCAGCTGCCTCCCTGAACACAGGAAGCTTGATGGGGTGGGGGAGGAGTGGGTGTGGGGTTGGTGGGTGTGGGTGGGGGGGGGTGTGGGTGAGGTGTGGGTGTGGGTGGGGGAGGTGGGGTGTGTGGGTGGGGGGTGTGGGTGGGGGGTGTGTGGGTGTGGTGGGTGTGGGGTGTGGGGGGGTGTGGGTGGGGAGGTGTGGGGGGTGTTGGGGGGGGTTGTGGGGGGTGTGGGGGGGGATGTGGGGGGTGTGGGGAGTGTGGGGGGCGGGGTTGGGTTGGGTGGGGGAGGTGGGGTGTGGGTGGGGTGGGGAATGTGGGGGGCGGGGTTGGGTTGGGTGGGGGTGGGGGGTGTGGGTGGGGGAGGTGGGGTGTGGGTGGGGTGTGGGTGGAGGGGTGGGTGATGTGTGGGTGGGGGGGCGGGGTACGGTGGGTGGGGTGGGGTGTGGGTGGGGTGTGTGGGGGAGGTGGTGTGGGGGGGGAGTGTGGGGTGGGGTTGGTTGGCTGGGGGTGGGGGGGACACTGCGATGTTCAGACCCGGCACAGTGACTGCACACAGAGGCTCCCTGTCACTCTCAGCAGCTGCAGCAACAATCCTGTCGCTAATGGCCCCTCCTGTCTCGCACACTCTCGTGGTTTATGATTTCATGTATTAATAGGAGGCCTTTGGCGCACTCTGTTCATTTCCCCAGATATTTTTGTGTTGCACGTTGTCTGTTGTATTTCAGCCGGCACAGAGTCCCAGAGTGACCGTCACTGGTTCCCAGAGCTGGCGGCATCACTCCAGCGTGAGGCCAAAAATCACCTGCTGGGCTCATTCCAGCTACTGGAGGGAGGGAGAGAGGGGTGTGAAGGGAGGGAGGCAGGGGAGGGGAGTGAGGGCAGGGGAGGGAGGAAAGGCGCGAGGGGCGGGAGGGGAGGGGAGGTGAGGGGTGTGAGGAGAGGGAGGGAGGGATGGGGGTGAGCGACGGGAGGGAAGAGAAGGGAGGGTAGGTGGGACGAGGAAGGGAAGAATGGAAGGAGGGAGGAAGGGACAGAGGGAGGAAAGGAGGGAAGAACAGGAATGGAGGGAGGGAAAGGAGCAACTGAGGGAGGGAGGAATGGTTGGAGGAGGGAAGGAGGTTAGTTACGGAGGATGGGATGGATGGAGGGAGGAAGGAATGAATGGAGAAAGGAAGGGAGGTATAGAGAAACAGAGGGAGGAATGTAGGGAGGGAGGGAAGAATGGAGGTAGAGAGGGACGGAGAGTAGAACAAAGAGAGGGAGGGATGTAGCAACGAGGGAGAGATGAATGAAGGGAAGCAGGAAGGAAAGGAGGGAGAGAAACATAGAAACATAGAAACACAGAAAATAGATGCAGGAGTAGGCCATTCGGCCCTTCGAGCCTGCACCGCCATTCAATGAGTTCATGGCTGAACATGAAACTTCAGTACTCCATTCCTGCTTTCTCGCCATACCCCTTGATCCCCCTAGTAGTAAGGACTTCATCTAACTCCTTTTTGAATATATCTACTGAATTGGCCTCAACAACTTTCTGTGGTAGAGAATTCCACAGGTTCACCACTCTCTGGGTGAAGAAGTTTCTCCTCATCTCGATCCTAAATGGCTTACCCCTTATCCTTAGACTGTGACCCCTGGTTCTGGACTTCCCCAACATTGGGAACATTCTTCCTGCATCTAACCTGTCTAAACCCATTAGAATTTTAAACGCTTCTATGAGGTCCCCTCTCATTCTTCTGAACTCCAGTGAATACAAGCCCAGTTGATCCAATCTTTCTTGATAGGTCAGTCCCACCATCCCAGGAATCAGTCGGGTGAACCTTCGCTGCACTCCCTCAATAGCAAGAATGTCCTTCCTCAGGTTAGGAGACCAAAACTGTACACAATACTCCAGGTGTGGCCTCACCAAGGCCCTGTACAACTGTAGCAACACCTCCCTGCCCCTGTACTCAAATCCCCTCGCTATGAAGGTCAACATGCCATTTGCTTTCTTAACCGCCTGCTGTACCTGCATGCCAACCTTCAATGACTGATGTACCATGACACCCAGGTCTCGTTGCACCTCCCCTTTTCCTAATCTGTCACCATTCAGATAATAGTCTGTCTCTCTGTTTTTACCACCAAAGTGGATAACCTCACATTTATCCACATTATACTTCATCTGCCATGTATTTGCCCACTCACCTAACCTATCCAAGTCACTCTGCAGCCTCATAGCATCCTCCTCGCAGCTCATACTGCCACCCAACTTAGTGTCATCTGCAAATTTGGAGATATTACATTTAATCCCCTCGTCTAAATCATTAATGTATAGTGTAAACAGCTGGGGCCCCAGCACAGAACCTTGCGGTATCCCACTAGTCACTGCCTGCCATTCGGAAAAGTCCCCATTTACTCCTACTCTTTGCTTCCTGTCTGACAACCAGTTCTCAATCCATGTCAGCACACTACCCCTAATCCCATGTGCTTTAACTTTGCACATAAATCTCTTGTGTGGGACCTTGTCGAAAGCCTTCTGAAAGTCCAAATATACCACATCAACTGGTTCTCCCTTGTCCACTCTACTGGAAACATCCTCAAAAAATTCCAGAAGATTTGTCAAGCATGATTTCCCTTTCACAAATCCATGCTGACTTGGACCTATCATGTCACCATTTTCCAAATGCGCTGCTATTTCATCTTTAATAATTGATTCCAACATTTTTCCCACTACCGATGTCAGGCTAACCGGTCTATAATTCCCCGTTTTCTCTCTCCCTCCTTTTTTAAAAAGTGGGGTTAAATTGGCTACCCTCCACTTGATATGAACTGATCCAGAGTCAATGGAATGTTGGAAACTGACTGTCAATGCATCCGCTATTTCCAAGGCCACCTCCTTAAGTACTCTGGGATGCAGTCCATCAGGCCCTGGGGATTTATCGGCCTTCAATCCCATCAATTTCCCCAACACAATTTCCCGACTAATAAGGATTTCCCTCAGTTCCTCCTCCTTACTAGACCCTCTGACCCCTTTTATATCCGGAAGGTTGTTTGTGTCCTCCTTAGTGAATACCGAACCAAAGTACTTGTTCAATTGGTCTGCCATTTCTTTGTTCCCCGTTATGACTTCCCCTGATTCTGACTGCAGGAGACCTACGTTTGTCGTTACTAACCTTTTTCTCTTTACATATCTATAGAAACTTTTGCAATCCGTCATAATGTTCCCTGCAAGCTTCTTCTCGTACTCCATTTTCCCTGCCCTAAT
This sequence comes from Pristiophorus japonicus, assembly GCF_044704955.1. Lineage (NCBI taxonomy): Eukaryota > Metazoa > Chordata > Chondrichthyes > Pristiophoridae > Pristiophorus > Pristiophorus japonicus. The sequence continues at coordinate 123,627,363 of NC_091988.1, read as the reverse complement.
CAAACCCTTTGTCCTCCTCTGCTGAGTTCTAAATTTCTCCCAGTCCCCGGGTTCGCTGCTATTTCTGGCGAATTTGTATGCCACTTCCTTGGCTTTAATACTATCCCTGATTTCCTTTGATAGCCCTTTTTTATTTTTACGCCAGACAGGAATGTACAATTGTTGTAGTTCATCCATGCGGTCTCTAAATGTCTGCCATTGCCCATCCACAGTCAATCCCTTAAGTATCATTCGCCAATCTATCCTAGCCAATTCACGCCTCATACCTTCAAAGTTACCCTTCTTTAAGTTCTGGACCATGGTCTCTGAATTAACTGTTTCATTCTCCATCCTAATGCAGAATTCCACCACATTATGGTCACTCTTCCCCAAGGGGCCTCGCACAACAAGATTGCTGATTAATCCTCTCTCATTACACAACATCCAGTCTAAGATGGCCTCCCCTCTAGTTGGTTCCTCGACATATTGGTCTAGTAAACCATCCATTATGCACTCCAGGAAATCCTCCTCCACCGTATTGCTTCCAGTTTGGTTAGCCCTATGTGCATATTAAAGTCACCCATTATAACTGCTGCACCTTTATTGCATGCACCCCAAATTTCCTGTTTGATGCCCTCCCCAATATCACTACTACTGTTTGGAGGTCTGTACACAACTCCCACCAACGTTTTTTGTCCTTTGGTGTTATGCAGCTCTACCCATATAGATTCCACATCATCCAAGCTAATGTCCTTCCTAACTATTGCATTAATCTCCTCTTTAACCAGTAATGCTACCCCACCTCCTTTTCCTTTTATTCTATCCTTCCTGAATGTTGAATACCCCTGGAAGTTGAGTTCCCAGCCCTGATCATCCTGGAGCCACGTCTCTGTAATCCCAATCACATCATATTTGTTAACATCTATTTGCATAGTTAATTCATCCACCTGATTACGGATACTCCTTGCATTAAGACACAAAGCCTTCAGGCTTGTTTTTTTAACACCCTTTGTCCTTTTAGAATTTTGCTGTACAGTGGCCCTTTTTGTTCTTTGCCTTGGGTTTCTCTGCCCTCCACTTTTCCTCATCTCCTTTCTGTCTTTTGCTTTTGTCTCCTTTTTGTTTCCCTCTGTCTCCCTGCATTGGTTCCCATCCCACTGCCATATTAGTTTAACTCCTCCCCAACAGCACTAACAAACACTCCCCCTTGGACATTGGTTCCGGTCCTGCCCAGGTGCAGACCATCCGGTTTGTACTGGTCCTACCTCCCCCAGAACCGGTTCCAATGCCCCAGGAATTCTTCCTCCCTTTTTAGAATGTCCTGCACCCGCTCCGAGACATCCTTGACCCTTGCACCAGGGAGGCAACATACCATCCTGGAGTCTCGGTTGCAGCCGCAGAAACGCCTACCTAGTCCCCTTACAATTGAATCCCCTATCACTATCGCTCTCCCACTCTTTTTCCTGCCCTCCTATGCAACAGAGCCTGCCACGGTGCCATGAACTTGGCTGCTGCTGCCCTCCCCTGATGAGTCATCTCCCTCAACAGTCCTCAAAGCAGTGTATCTGTTTTGCAGGGGGATGACCACAGGGGACCCCTGCACTACCTTCCTTGCACTGCTCTTCCTGCTGGTCTTCCATTCCCTATCTGGCTGTGGACCCTTTACCTGCGGTACGGCCAACTCGCTACACCTGCTACTCACGTCATTCTCAGCATCGTGGATGCTCCAGAGTGAATCCACCCTCAGCTCCAATTTCACAACGCGGTCTGTCAGGAGCTGGAGGCGGATACACTTCCCGCACACTTAGTCGTCAGGGACACTGGAATCGTCCCTGATTTCCCACATGGTACAGGAGGAGCATAACACATGACCGAGCTCTCCTGCCATGACTTAACCCTTAGATAGACAACAACAATGCTAAAGTTTACTCACTGTTATAGAAGAGAAAAAAGAAAAACTACTCACCAATCACCAGCCAATCACTTACCCCCTTAGCTGTGACGTCACCCTTCTGTTTCTTTCTACTTTTTTGCCTTCTCCCTGTAGCTGCACAGGCTGGGCCTTTTATAGGCCTCACCACGCACCTCCGACGCTGCTCCCGACTGCCGCCACCGCCGAAGGATGGAGGGAGGGAGGAAAGGATGAACAAAGGGAGTGAGGGAGGAATGGAGGGAGGGAGGAACAGAGGGAGGGAAGAAGGAGGGGGAACAGAGGGTGGGAGGGAGGGGGGAATGGAGGGAGGGAGGAAAGGAGGAATGGAGAGAGGGTGGGAGGGGAGAGGGAGGGTTGGAGGGAGAAAGGGAGAGAGGGAGGAAGTGAGGGAGGGACAGAGGGAGAATGGGAGGGAGGGAGTAAATGAGGAGAGGAGGGAGGGAGGAGGGGAAGAAGGAAGAGGGGCAGGAACAGAGGGAGGGAGGACCAGAGTGAGGGTGGAATGGAGGGAGGGAGGGATGGTGGGAAAAAGTGAGGGAGGGTTGAAAGGAGGGAGGGAGGGTGAGAGTGAGGGTGTGAGGGAGTGAAGATGGGAGGGGAGGTGAGGGGAGGGAAGAGAAGGGAGGGTAGGAGGGACGAGGGAGGGAAGAATGGAAGGAGGGAGGAAGGGACAGAGGGAGGAAAGGAGGGAAGAACAGGAATGGAGGGAGGGAAAGGAGCAACTGAGGGAGGGAGGAATGGTTGGAGGAGGGAAGGAGGGAGTTACGGAGGATGGGATGGACGGAGGGAAAAAGGAATGAATGGAGAAAGGAAGGGAGGTATCGAGGAACAGAGGGAGGAATGGAGGGAGGGAGGGAAGAATGGAGGTAGAGAGGGACGGAGAGTAGAACAAAGAGAGGGAGGGATGTAGCAGCGAGGGAGAGATGAATGAAGGGAAGCAGGAAGGAAGGGAGGGAGAGAAACATAGAAACATAGAAACATAGAAAATAGGTGCAGGAGTAGGCCATTCGGCCCTTCGAGCCTGCACCGCCATTCAATGAGTTCATGGCTGAACATGCAACTTCAGTACCTGCTTCCTGCTTTCTCGCCATACCCCTTGATCCCTCTAGTAGTAAGGACTTCATCTAACTCCTTTTTGAATATATTTAGTGAATTGGCCTCAACAACTTTTTGTGGTAGAGAATTCCATAAGTTCACCACTCTCTGGGTGAAGAAGTTTCTCCTCATCTCAGTCCTAAATGGCTTACCCCTTATCCTTACACTGTGACCCTTGGTTCTGGACTTCCCCAACATTGGGAACATTCTTCCTGCATCTAACCTGTCTCAACCCATCAGAATTTTAAACGTTTCTATGAGGTCCTCGCTCATTCTTCTGAACTCCAGTGAATACAAGCCCAGTTGATCCAGTCTTAATTGATAGGTCAGTCCCGCCATCCCGGGAATCAGTCTGGCTCCCTCAATAGCAAGAATGTCCTTCCTCAGGTTAGGAGACCAAAACTGTACATAATACTCCAGGTGTGGCCTCACTCCCTGAGTGAAGGTTGGAGGGAACGAAGGAGTGAGGGAGAATGGCAGGAAGGGAGAAATGGTGGGAGGGAGGGAGATAAGGAGGAATGGAGAGAGGGTGGGAGGGGAGAGGGCAAGAACTTGAGGGAGGGAGAGTGGAACAAAGGGAGGGAGGGAAGGAGGGAGGGAGGGAAAGTGGATGGGATGATTGCTGGGTAGGAGGGATGGAGGGAGGGAGGAAGAGAGGGTGGGAGATAGTGAGGAATGGAGGAAGGGAGAGAAGGAGTGAGGGAGAGAAGGCTGGAGTGAGGGAGGAAAGGAGGAACGGAGGGAGGGAAGGAGGAAAGGAGGCAGGCGGGGAGGGGGTAGGGATGGTGGGAGGGGGTTAGGGAGGGAGGAAGGGGGAAAGAGGGAGCGATGGAGGGAAAGAGCAAAGAAGGGAGGGAAGAAGAAAAGGAGGGAGGGAGGAAGAGACAGAGGGAGTGAGAGAGGGACAGAGGGATGGAGAATGGGAGGAAGTGAGGGAGGGAGAAATGATGGGAGTGAGGGAGGGAGGCAGGGAGGAAAGGAGCAAAGGAGAAAGGGAGAAAGGGGAGATGGAGGGAGAGACGGAGGAATGGAGGGAGTGAGGAGAGTGTAACAAAGGGAGAGAGGGATGTAGGCAGCGAGGCGGAAAGGAATGAAGGGAGGGAGCGAAGGAGGGAGGGAGGGAAGGAGGAAGTGAGGATTGCTGGGAGGGAGGTAAGGAGGGAGTTAGGAAGAGAGGGAGGGAGATAGCGCAGAAGGGAGGAAGGGAGAGAAGGAGTGAGGGAGAGAACGCTGGAGGGAGAGAGAGAGTGGGGGAAAGGAGGAACAGAGGGAGGGAAGGAGGCAGGGTGGGAGGGAGCAAAGGAGGAAGGCAGGGAGGAAGTGGTGGGAGGAACAGAGGGAGAGAGGGAGGATTGGAGGGAGAGGGTGAAGTACAGAGGGAGGGAGGAAGGAAGGGAAGAAGGGAGGTAGGGAGGATGGGAGGGAGGGAGAGTGAAGCACAGAGGAACGGAGTGAGGGAGGAACTGAGGGAGGAATGGTTGGAGGGAGGGAGGAAGCGAGAGAGGGAGGGAGGAATGGAGGGTGGAAGGGAGGGAAGGGGGAGGGAAGAAGAGATGGAGGAAGAGAGGGAAGGAGGGAGGAAAGGAGTAGAGGAGGACAGCGAGGGAGTGAGGGAAGAATGGAGGGAGGATGGGTGGTAGGGATGGAGGGAGAATGGGAGGAAGGAAGGGAGGGAGGGAGGAAGGGGGAATGCACGGAGGGAAGTAGAAGGAAGGGAGGAATAGAGGGGGAGGGATGGTGGGAGGGAGTGAGGGAAGGACGGGGTTGGTGAGGGAGCAGGAATGGAGTGAGGGAGGGAGATAGGGATGTTGGGAGGGGGGAATGAAGGAGGGAGTGAGTTGATGAGGGAGGCAGGAATGGAGTGAGGGAGGGAGAGAGGGAGGGTTGGAGAGAGGAAGGGCGGGAAGGAGGGAGGAACAGAGGGAGGAAGGGAGGAAGGAGTGTTGTGAGTGAGGGAGGAAGGGAGGGAGGGACGGAGGAAGCGAGGGAGAGAGGGAAAGAGGGAGGAAAGGAGGAAGGCAGGGAGGGATGGAGGGAGGGAGGGTGAGAGGGAGGAAGGGAATGGGGGGAGGAATGGAGGTAGGGAGGGAGGGAGTAAGGGAGCAAGGGATGAAGGGAGGGAGGATTGTTGTGAGTGAGAGAGGAAGAGAGGGAGTGATGGAGGAACAGAGGGACCAAGGGATGGAGGGAGAGAGGGAGGAAGGGAGGCAGGGATGGAGGAAGCGAGGGGAGGAGGGATAGTTGGGTTGGGTGGGAGGAATGGAGTGTTGAAAGGACGGAGGGAGCATGGGTAGGGGAGTAAGGATGGGAGGTCGAACCTAAGGGTTAGGAGCATTAGTCCATACTGCCCCTGGAGCCTGCTCTGACATTCGATAAGACCGAGGCTGGTCAGGTATTAATATAATGATTCACGATCTCAGGATGCCCCAAAGTACTTTACAACAAATGAAGTACTTTTAGATGTGTAATGTGGGAAACGCAAACAGTAACAAGATAATTACCAGATAATCTGCTTTTAGGTGTTGCTTGAGGGCTAAATATTGGCCAGGACCATGGAGAGAACGCCCCTGATTGATTTAAAGTCTTGGATGACGACCCCTCCGTCAGTACAGCGCCCCCTCAGCACTGAGGGTCAGCTTGGATTTTGTGCTCAATCTGTAGAGTGCCACTTGAACTCACAACCATCGGACCCAGAACTGAGAGAGCTATCTACTGAGTCATGGCATTCCCTCATGGGATACTCCCTGTCTTGGAGAACAGCAGCAACCTGTTGTTACGCTGTAACATCCAACCGTTCTGTGGAATATTCAAAGGCCAAGTGAGCAGCGAATCGCTCGATGTACATCGCTGAGCAGACATAGCTGCTAGTGTGGTAGAAAATATCAAATAGTTCACTAAATATGATATGATGTAAGTAATACTCTTATGTGGCCTGACTATTTAAGGTTTCACTAGTTTGAAGACAGGCAGATAAATAAATTCAAGAAATTCAATAACTGGCTATTGAATTATAAAATGTTTCCAATCAAACCCAAATGAATTTTTTGTATTCGTTCCGGGATGTGGGTGTCACTGGCAAGGCCAGCATTTATTGCCCATCCCTAATTGCCCCTTGAGAAGGTGGTGGTGAGCCGCCTTCTTGAACCGCTGCAGTCCGTGTGGTGAAGGTGCTCCCACAGTGCTGTTGGGGAGGGAGTTCCAGGATTGTGACCCAGCGACGATGAAGGAACGGCCGATATATTTCCAAGTCAGGATGGTGTGTGACTGGGAGGGGAACGTGGAGGTGGTGGTGTTCCCATGCTCTGGTCCTTCTAGGTTGTTGAGGTCGTGGGTTTGGGAGGTGCTGCCGAAGAAGCCTTGGCGAGTTGCTGCAGTGCATCTTGTAGATGGTACACTGTTGTGGTAGAAATAATGGGCTCAAGTTTCGGCCTGAGTTGCTTCTATTTTTTTGGAGCAACTAGTTTAGAATGGAGTATCTTAGAAATTGCAATTCTCGGCATTTACTTTGCTCCAGTTTTAGTCAGTTAGAACAGTTTCATTTTAGAACAGATTTTTTTTTTCAAAAGGGGGCATGTCCAGCCACTTACGCCTGTTTTGCAAGTATAGGCAGCGAAAACTTACTCCAAACTAACTTAGAATGGAGTAAGTGTAGATTTTTGTACGCTCAGAAAAACCTTGCCTGCACTTATAAATCAGGCATAGGAAACGAAAGATGGGGGGAGAGAAGTTTACAAATATTAAACACTTCACTTTTACAAATAATGAGCCGTCATCAATAATAAATGATAAATAAATCAATAAATCAATAAATCAACCAATAAATCAATCAAAAAAAATTAAAAATTAAATATAAAAAAAAAATCAATCAAAGATTATTTCTACTCACCTACTGCAGCACCGGGAGCCCTCCAACAGCGTGCTGGGGTAGCCCCCACCCCACCCCCAGTGTCTCTTTCTCTCTGTCTCTGTCAGTGTCTCTGTATTTCTGACAGTGAGGGGTGGGGGGAGAGAGGGGGTGGGGGGGGAGAGGGATGGAGGGGAGAGGGGGGAGGTGGGAGGGGAGGGGGGAGAGATGAGAGGAGGGGGAGAGGGAGGGAGAGAGGAGAGAGGAGGGAGGGAGGGAGGGAGAGAGAGAGAGGGAGGGAGAGGAGAGAGGGGAGGAGAGAGGGAGGGAGAGGGAGGGAGGGAGGGAGGGAGAGGAAGGGAGAGAGAGAGAGGGAGGGAGAGGAGGGAGGGAGGGAGAGGGAGGGAGGGCGGGGGAGAGAGGGAGGGAGGGGGGGGGGAGAGGCTGAACGGGCCGGGTCGGACCGCTGCCGCCAACACTTTGGGTGGGCCCAGCCGATGACAGGGAGGGAGGGGTGGTGGGAGGAAGAAGAGAGGGGGGGGAGAGAGGAGGGGGGGAGGGGGGAGGAGGGAACTGAACGGGAGGGAGGTCCGAGTCCCGATCTTCGCCGGTGAGCCCATTTGGCCAGGGCTAGGGTCGGGCCCCTCCCACACAGCCTCGGGGGCCTGGAGCTACTGAACATGCACGCACACTCTCGCGGAGGGTCGGGATAATTGGTTCATTCTCAGGTTGGCAATCAGTAACCAGTGGGGTGCCGCAGGGATCAGTACTGGGACCCCAACTATTTACAATCTATATTAACGACTTGGAAGAAGGGACCAAGTGTAATGTAGCCAAGTTTGCTGATGATACAAAGATGGGAGGAAAAGCAAAGTGTGAGGAGGACACACAAAATCTGCAAAAGGACAAAGACAGACCAAGTGAATGGGCAAAAATTTGGCAGATGGAGTATAATGTTGGAAAGTGTGAGGTCGTGCACTTTGGCAGAAAAAATCAAAGAGAAACTTATTATTTAAATGGAGAAAGATTGCAAAGTGCTGCAGTACAGCGGGACCTGGGGGTACTTGTGCATGAAACACAAAAGGATAGTATGCAGGTACAGCAAGTGATCAGGAAGGCCAATGGAATCTTGGCCTTTATTACAAAGGGGATGGAGTATAAAAGCAGGGAAGTCTTGCTACAGTTATACAGGGTATTGGTGAGGCCACACCTGGAGTACTGCATGTAGTTTTGGTTTCCATATTTACAAAAGGATATACTTGCTTTGGAGGCAGTTCAGAGAAGGTTCACTAGGTTGATTCTGGGGATGAGGGGGTTGACTTATGAGGAAAGGTTGAGTAGGTTGGGCCTCTGCTCATTGGAATTCAGAAGAATGAGAGGTCATCTTATCAAAACGTATAAGATTATGAGGGGGCTTGACAAGGTGGTGCAGAGAGGATGTTTCCACTGATAGGGGAGACTAGAACTAGAGGGCACGATCTTAGAATAAGGGACCGCCCATTTAAAACTGAGATGAGGAGAAATTTCTTCTCTCAGAGGGTTGTAAATCTGTGGAATTCACTGCCTCAGAGAGCTGTGGAAGCTGGGATATTGAATAAATTTAAGACAGAAATAGACAGTTTCTTAAACAATAAGGGAATAAGGGGCCATGGGGAGTGGGCGGGGAAGTGGAGCTGAGTCCATGATCGGATTAGCCATGATTGTATTAAATGGTGGAGCAGGCTCAAGGGGCCGTATGGCTTAATCCTGTTCCTATTTCTTATGTTCTTAAATCACCACTTGGAGTCACTTGGTATTTGGAGCTCAAGCATATGCAGGGAAGACAGGTGTGCCAGCACCGTTCTTGGAATGTCATAGTTGTGGCAACATATTTATATACGATAAAGCAAAACTAAAACCATTATTTAGAACAAAGGCATGTCCAGACAAGGATGCTCAAGCAGTTTCAAGGACCTACTTTATGAATCTTATCTTTTGCTTTGTCTTAACTGGGTTAAACAAGACAGAGACATGTTTACCTTTCACACTATTGAAGTCTGCAGTTTTGACTTTTAAAACCCTTACTCCATGTTATGGCCAACCTTCCCATCAGCCTCTGTGATAACAACTGCTGATGCTTGCTGGCCTGCCGACAGCATGTAAGCAGTCAGTGTTTAACATTGTTCCTTATCTTCCCACTTCATACACACTGCAGCCAGGGGGCGCCGGTGGTGGAGGGAGTGAATGTTGAAGGTGGTGGTTTGGATGCCAATCAAGTGGGCTGCTTTGTCCTGGATGGTGTCGACCTTCTTTAGTGTTGTTGAAGCTGCACTCATCCAGGCAAGTGGAGAGTATTTCATCACATTCCTGACTTGGGCCTTGTAGATGGTGGAAAAGCTTTGAGGAGTCAGGAGGTGAGACACTCGCCGCAGAATACCCAGCCCCTGACCTGCTCTTGTTGCCACAGTATTTATGTGGCTGGTCCAGTTAAGTTTCTGGTCAATGGTGACCCCCAGGATGTTGATGGTGGAGGATTCGGTGACGGTAATGCTGCTGAATGTCAAGGGGCTTGTTGGAGATAGTCATTGCCTGGCACTTGTGTGGCGCGAATGTTACTTGCCGCTTATCAGCCCAAGCCTGAATGTCATCTAGGTCTTGCTGCGTGCATGTGGGCATGCACTGTTTCATTATCTGAGGAGTTGCGAATGGAACTGAACACTGTGCAATCATCAGCGAACATCCCCACTTCTGACTTTATGATAGAGGAAAGGACATTGATGAAGCAGCTGAAGATGGTTGGGCCCAGGACACTGCCCTGAGGAACTCCTGCAGCGATGTCCTGGGGCCATGATGATGGACCTCCAACCACCACAACCATCTTCCTTTGTGCTAGGTATGACTACAGCCAGTGGAGAGTTTTCCCCCTGATTCCCATTGACTTCAGTTTTACTCAGGCTCCTTGATGCCACACTCGGTCAAATGCTGCCTTGAAGTCGAGAGCAGTCACTCTCACCTCACCTCTGGAATTCAGCTCTTTTGTCCATGTTTGGACCAAGGTTGTAATGAGGTCTGGAGCCGAGTGGTCCTGGCAGAACCCAAACTGAGCATTGGTGAGCAGATTATTGGTAAGTGCCACTTGGTAGCACTGTCAACAACATCTTCCATCACTTTGTTGATGATTGAGAGTAGACTGATGGGGCGGTAATTGGCCGGATTGGATTGTCCTCCTTTTTGTGGACAGGACATACCTGGGCAGTTTTCCACATTGTGGGGTAGATGCCAGTGTTGTAGCTGTACTGGAACAGCTTGGCTAGAGACGCGGCTAGTTCTGGAGCACAAGTCTTCAGCACGACAGCCAGGATGTTGCCGGGGCCCATAGCCTTGGTTGTATCCAGTGCGCTCACCATTTCTTGATATCATGTGGAGTGAATCGAATTGGCTGAAGACTGGCTTCTGTGATAGTGGGGACCTCAGGAGGAGGCCGATATGGATCATCCACTTGGCACTTCTGGCTGAAGATGGTTGTAACCGCTTCAGCCTTGTCTTTTGCACTCACGTGCTGGTCTCCGCCATCATTGAGGATGGGGATATTCATGGAGCCTCCTCCCGTTAGTTGTTTAATGATCCACCACCATTCACGACTGGATGTGGCAGGACTGCAGAGCTTTGATCTGATCCATTGATTGTGGGATCACTTAGCTCTGTCTATAACATGCTGCTTCCGCTGTTTAGCATGCATGTAGTCCTGTGTTGCAGCTTCCCCAGGCTGGCACCTCATTTGTAGGTACGCCTGGTGCTGCTCCTGGCATGCTCTTCTGCACTCCTCATTGAACCAGGGTTGGTCCCCGGGCTTGATGGTAATGGTAGAGTGAGGGATATGCCGGGCCATGAGGTTACAGATTGTGGTGGAATACAATTCTGCTGCTGCTGATGGCCCACAATGCCTCATGGATGCCCAGTTCTGAGCTGCTAGATCTGTTCTGAATCTATCCTATTTAGCACGGTGGTAGTGTCACACAACATGATGGAGGGTGTCCTCAGTGTGAAGACAGGACTTTGTCTCCACAAGGACTGTGCGGTGGTCACTGTTATGGATGCTGTCATGGACAGATGCATCTGCGACAGGTACATTGGTGAGGACGAGGTCAAGTAGGTTTTTCCCTCATGTTGGTTCTCTCACCACCTGCTGCAGGCCCAAGTGGTGTTCACCATGAAGGAGTACTGATTCATCAGCTGAGGGAGGGTGGGAGGTGGTAATCAGCAGGAGATTTCCTTGCCCATGCTTGACCTGAATCCATGAGACTTCATGGGGTCCGAGTCAATGTTGAGGACTCCCAGGGCCACTCCCTCCTGACTGTAAACCACTGAGCCGCCACCCCTGGTGGGTCTGCCCTGCCGGTGGGACAGGACATACCCAGGGATGGTGCTGGAGGAGTCTGGGACATTGGCTGAAAGGTCTGATTGTGTGAGTATGACTGTCGGGCTGTTGCTTGACCAGTCTGTGGGACAGCTCTCCCAATTTTGACACAAGTCCCCAGATGTTAGTGAGGAGGTCTATGCAGGGTCGACTGGGCTGGGTGTGCCATTGTCTTGTCCGTAGCCAGTGCCAAGTCGATGCTGTATGGTCTGTCCGGTTTTATTCTTATTGTTGTTTTTCGCAGCGGTTGTGTGTCTTGCTGGGCCATTTCAGAGGGCAGTTAAGAGTCAGCCACATTGCTGTGAGTCTGGAGTCACATGTAGGCCAGACCGGGAGATTTCCTTCCCTAAAGGACATTCGGGACCCAGATGGATTTTTACGATAATCCGGTAATTTCATGGGGCTTGAACCTCCACTTTTGTGCTTATTGCCCAAAAATGGGCGTTATTTCCCATGTAGGTGCTAAAAAAGGGTTTTCAGATTGCCGGCTTGTTGCCCATTCTCAAAGCTCCTAGTTTACATTTTTGAAAATGGGCGTTACCATGAGCGATATCCAATGGGCGGTAGCGTTGAATTTATTTTTGACCTTCTGCCGTAAAGTGTGGCCGTTCTTAGCAACGGCATGGCAACGCTTGATTCCTGCGATTCAGGAGGTCAAGGGTCATCATGACATGCGCAAAAGTGGTGTATGCTTGTTTGGCTGTTGTGGGAGGCACGACAGAGATTCACCAGCAGCAAAAATCCTACTATACACCAAGAACATAGTTGGCACCGAGATTTTGTCCAACAAATACATATAAAATGGAAGGGATGGTGGAGGCCCTGGTGCTGGTAGCCAGAAACACTGGTGGCAGAGGGCTCCCAGTGGTCCCCGAGCACCCGGGGTTGGTGGTGGCTTGGTGCATGGAGAGAACCATGGGGATGTGGAAAGACCATAATCCAGGTCTAATATCTATCAGTGGGGTTTCTGTTGGTGACACAGTGTCCCATTTATAGCTGGGGTTTCTGTTGGTGAACACAGTGTCCCATTTATAATTGGGGTTCCGGTTGGGGAACACAGTGTCCCATTTATAGCTGGGGGTTCTGTTGGGGAACACACTCCTATTTATAGCTGGGGTTTCTGTTGGGGAACACATTCCTATTTATAGCTGGGGTTTCTGTTGGTGAACAGTGTCCCATTTATAATTGGGGTTCCTGTTGGGGAACACAGTGTCCCATTTATAATTGGGGTTCCGGTTGGGGAACACAGTGTCCCATTTATAGCTGGGGTTTCTGTTGGGGAACACACTCCTATTTATAGCTGGGGTTTCTGTTGGTGAACAGTGTCCCATTTATAATTGGGGTTCCTGTTGGGGAACACAGTGTCCCATTTATAGCTGGGGTTCCTGTTGGGGAACACAATGTCCCATTTATAATTGGGGTTCCATACCTTTATGGAAATTGCTGCCTCAAGTCCTGCCCAACAGGAAGGACCTAAGGTACACTCCAAATGATATACTTCTGAGCTCCACAAAGTATATTGAAGTATCTGAAAATTAGGCACTTGCAAGAAAAAAAAGTCATGACATTCATCTATTTTTATTTCAGTTGAACAGGTTCCAGAAGTTCCCAAATCTGTCAGCCATTCCCATTGTACAAAGCAGTAAGTTGTCTGGGCAGAGAATATCCAAAGGCAGGAGGAGGTTGAAAATTTGAATCAGCACGCTCGGGGAAATGTGCTGCTGGGGACAGTGTGGGGAGCAGGGCTCCAGCAGGCGGTTAGCAGGGCCCTTACAGAACGTGAACAGATCTACAAGAGGACTCTAGCAAGACGCTTACATGACAGCAGCAGGAATAAAAAGGGCAATAATAGGGCTCTAACAAAAATATTGTGTTCAGTTTTGGTCCCCTAATCTGAGGAAGCACGTTCTTGCTATTGAGGGAGTGCAGCGAAGGTTCACCAGACTGATTCTCGGGATGGCGGGACTGACACATGAGGAGTGACTGGATCGACTGGGCCTTTATACATTGGACTTTAGAAGTATGAGAGGGGATCTCATAGAAACATATAAGATTCTGACGGGACTGGACAGGTTAGATGCGGGTAGAATGTTCCCGATGATGGGGAAGTCCAGAACCAGGGGACATAGTCTTAGGGTAAGGGGTAGGCCATTTAGGACTGAGATGAGGAGAAACTTCTTCACTCAGAGAGTTGTTAACCTGTAGAATTCCCTGCCGCAGAGAGTTGTTGATGCCAGTTCATTGGATATATTCAAGAGGGAGTTAGATATGGCCCTTACCGCTAAAGGGATCAAGGGGTATGGAGAGAAAGCAGGAAAGGGGTACTGAGGGAATGATCAGCCATGATCTTATTGAATGGTGGTGCAGGCTCGAAGGGCCGAATGGCCTACTCCTGCACCTATTTTCTATGTTTCTATGTAAAAGGAGGCACTAACAGAGGTTTAATGGGGCAATAATGGGGTGATAATGGGGCAATAATGAGGCAATAATGGGGCAATAATGGGGCGATAATGGGTTTAATGGGGCAATAGTGGGGCAATAATGGGGCTATAATGAGGCAATAATGGAGCTATAATGAGGCAATAATGGGGCGATAATGGGGCGATAGTGGGACGATAGCGGAACATTAACAGGGCTCTGAGCAAGCATGTCCACAAGTGGTTTTGCAGCATTTCTCCTCCTCTGGACAGTCTCCATCATGATGGCAGAACTCAGCACACATCTTAGTTCCACGGGGCAGGGAGCATCTCCCTGGTTTCACTGTATGAACACAACAGAGGATCAGGAATTGAGGATACTGGGCACATGTACCAGTGACAGTAGGCTTTCCCCTCCCCCCACTCTACAAACCTTGCACAGGTAAACTCACATCGTCTATCACCGGCACAAACCAGGCATCAATCCTTCGCTCAAAGCCCGAGGCTTATACAGTGGGTAAAGTGACCACGAATAAACAGTGACTCTGCACAGTTACACGGCGAGTAAACATTACCCTGAACAACAGTGACTCTGTATTGTTACACATCTTGTACCTGTCTGAGGTGTGTGTGTATCGTGTACCTGTCTGAGGTGTGTATGTATTGTGTACCTGTCTGAGGTGTGTATGTATTGTGTACCTGTCTGAGGTGTGTGTGTGTGTGTGTTGTGTACCTGTCTGAGGTGTGTGTGTATTGTGTACCTGTCTGAGGTGTGTATGTATTGTGTACCTGTCTGAGGTGTGTATGTATCATATACCTGTCTGAGGTGTGTGTGTATTGTGTACCTGTCTGAAGTGTGTGTGTATCGTGTACCTGTCTGAGGTGTGTATGTATTGTGTACCTGTCTGAGGTGTGTATGTATTGTGTACCTGTCTGAGGTGTGTGTGTGTTGTGTACCTGTCTGAGGTGTGTATGTATTGCGTACCTGTCTGAGGTGTGTATGTATCATATACCTGTCTGAGGTGTGTGTGTGTGTTGTGTACCTGTCTGAGGTGTGTGTGTGTATTGTGTACCTGTCTGAGGTGTGTATGTATTGTGTACCTGTCTGAGGTGTGTATGTATCATATACCTGTCTGAGGTGTGTGTGTATTGTGTACCTGTCTGAGGTGTGTATGTATTGTGTACCTGTCTGAGGTGTGTATGTATTGTGTACCTGTCTGAGGTGTGTGTGTGTTGTGTACCTGTCTGAGGTGTGTGTGTATTGTGTACCTGTCTGAGGTGTGTATGTATCATATACCTGTCTGAGGTGTGTATGTATTGTGTACCTGTCTGAGGTGTGTATGTATCATATACCTGTCTGAGGTGTGTGTGTGTGTTGTGTACCTGTCTGAGGTGTGTGTCTATTGTGTACCTGTCTGAGGTGTGTATGTATTGTGTACCTGTCTGAGGTGTGTATGTATCATATACCTGTCTGAGGTGTGTATGTATTGTGTACCTGTCTGAGGTGTGTATGTATCATATACCTGTCTGAGGTGTGTGTGTGTGTGTTGTGTACCTGTCTGAGGTGTGTATGTATCATATACCTGTCTGAGGTGTGTGTGTGTGTTGTGTACCTGTCTGAGGTGTGTATGTATTGTGTACTTGTCTGAGACGTGTGTGTGTTGTGTACCTGTCTGAGATGTGTATGTATCATGTACCCGTTTCAGGTGTGTGTGTGTATCTCTCTGAAGGGTTGTCGGTATCCTGAGTTGGGTATCTCATACCTGTTACAGGTGTGTGGGTATCGAGTACTTGTCTCAGGTGTGTGGGCGTGTTGTGTTATACCTTTATAGGGAGTGGTACATGCATGGCCACATCCATTGCTGCAGCATTTCTCATCCTCTGGGCACTCGTGGTCATCTGTACAATATTCTGCACATACTCCTGCTCCTCTGTATCTGGGAGGACAGATCCCTGGTTTAGCTGAGGAAACCGAACACATCACAGTTAGGGCTGGTTGAGATTGAGAGATATAGCATTGACCTCACCCACAATATTCAGTGAGATATTTCTACCCTAGCATTAGAATGGTGGGGTGTGTAATCTAGATGTGGGTGTGGTATGAGACAAGTAAGGCGAACAGTGATGGATCAATGATAGTAATTGGCGATTTCAGTTTAGGCGGAATGGACTGGGACACTGGGCTGTAAATGGTGTACAATGCACCGCACCTGAAGAGGCCTCACAAGTTCCAGTTCTTGGCGGGCAATGTGCATGCCCGAGAACCAGCATTTATCATATATTGGGCTTCACATCGAGGCCTCGGACTGTCAGTATACCTTCCTCCGGACCACCAGGTACTTGCAGAAAAAACATTTCAGTGGGGGGAATCCGCCCACAGGGGCCTCCGACCACAATTTACGGGCCAGTAATGCGGCAGATTGCACGGCGGATACAGCAGCATTCTCTGAGAGATTGCCGTCATACCGCCTTTGAAATTGACCAGGCGGAAATCCTGAACTTGTGATATGTTAAGGTACCCCTGGATATCATGGGCCACGCTGGCCTGCGAGAGGACACACCGTAGGTCAGGAGGATAAAAGAGCCACGACAACATCCAGTGCGAGCTGCTCCAAGTGTGCGATGATTTCGAGGTGGGTGACTGGCTGATGTCTTCAAAACCCCGGTCGCCGTTTGGAGCATGGGCAGGAACGTCGGCGGGGCCCAGGTACAGAGGAGCGGGAAGGTCGGGGCGGATGAGCTGCGAGAGATCGTGGCGGAGGTGCGCCGAATATTTTGAGGCGGAGAAGAGGCAATAGATCGAGGCAGAAATGCGGCAAATGATCGGGGCGGATGAGCTGCGAGAGATCGTGGCAGTTAAGCGGCGAGAGATCGTGGGCGAAGGTGCAGCCAATGAGGGTACAGGGTCTAGAAGAGGCGAGGGCCCAGGGGCAGCATGGGCCAGTCTACACTGCGATATGTGTGCGCACTAGATCCGTGCAGCAGAGCAGGTCTCCAGTCGTCCTGGTTAACCCTTGCCACTGGACCAAGACCTCGCTCTGTCAAGCCCGTGTGGTGGCTGGTATGCAACGGCCACCCCATGTTAAAAAAATCAACGCACAGACATCTTCCACCCCCTCAATTGGAGTTCAGGACTGGAACATCGGGTCCTTTATTGAAACATCTGTGAACTCTCGTGGAAGCAAGTCATTCTCGTTCGAGGGACCGTCTATGATGATGGACAGATGACCTGCACTAACGGAGAAATTCCGATTGCCGACCAACTGTCCGGCAATTCTGTTCAGAAATGTTACGGTTGATGCAAACAGATAGAGTACCTGTTTGTACCAGCGTGAGGGAATTAGATAGAGACAATTACTCCTTCTATTAGCTCCGCAACGTGATGTAATGATTTGTAAAACTGTTCGAAACACTGCCAATGATTAATGTACAGATGTTCCAGCTCTTTGTTTGGGGTCGATTGTATTTATATTTCTATCACCTGTCCATGTTATTTTATATGACATTTCACAGAGCTTCAATGATTAATTAGAACTCTAATTCCTAAATTCGATTTAAGAATTGATTCCCAAATAAGGTTTTTAGATGGGTGTGTGAGAGAGAGAGAGAGTGGGTCATTTTGGAATTATTTATTCTGCTAATCCTTAAAATGATTCTGAAAATACTCAGGCAAAATGCAATATAAGGAAAATTCCCAGTATGGGACTCCGGGAGAGATTTCCCCCGGTGCATGAGTAGGGAGGCCAGGCCCATGTGACCCACACACACTGCCCTCGAGCACTCAGTGTCAGAGAGCAAGTTCCCCATCGGGCCCCCATCAGGTAAGTTCGTATTTTTATCACAGATCGTCAGTGCACTCCATAGTTACACCGCCGACTGCAATTTCTGGACCAAGGTCTGTACCGATAAGGTGGGGAAGGGAGTTCTCGCGTTAATGGACTGTTTTATGATGCAGTTTGTAAAAACCCAACAAGGGGAGAACCATCCTGGAATTGATTGAGGAATGGGGGGGTAACGGGGCTGTGGTTTGCCCAGTGGTCAGAGTGTGATCACATTTGACATAACCACAATTGGAGAGGTCACTAAAACCCAAACCAATGGCCACACTAAGAGGACCAATTCTAAGCGTTTGAGAAGTCTGGTCAGATTGGGCCCGGCAGGTTTGAACATTTCCCGGGGATTGGAGGAACTGTGGACTTTCTTCAAGGACATGACTCTAAATGCAAGAAGTACCCAAGCAAAGTCAAGGTACAACTGCAAGGCACACTCGCCTGCTCGAACAGGGCTCCCACACAACACATAACGCAGCGGGTGGGGCGGGGAAGCATGCCTGGGACATAAAAAGATTATCAGAAAATCTTTGAATTGAATGTGGCCAAGAGAAGTGGAAGTTAATTATAAAAAGTGTTTTGTTATAGGAACAAAAGTGGGATGGGCTCAGAGTATGACAAGCAATGCTGCACAGGCTGCTCAGTACTGGGACCCCAGCTATTTGCAATATATATTAATGATTTAGACAAAGGAATTGAGTGCATTATCTCCAAGTTTGCAGATGACACTAAGCTGGGTGGCGGTGTGAGCTGTGAGGAGGACACTAAGAGGCTGCAGGGTGACTTGGACAGGTTAGGTGAGTGAGCAAATGCATGGCAGATGCAGTATAATGTGGATGAATGTGAGGTTATCCATTTTGGGGGCAAAAACACAAAGGCAGAATATTATCTGAATGGTGATAGATTAGGAAAGGGGGAGGTGAATTGAGGCCTGGGTGTCATGGTACATCAGTCATTGAAAGTTAACAAGCAGGTACAGCAGGCGGTGAAGAAGGCAAATGGTATGTTGGCCTTCATAGCGAGAGGATTTGAGTATAGGAGCAGGGAGTTCTTACTGTAGTTGTACAGGACCTTGGTGAGGCCTCACCTGGAGTATTGTGTACAGTTTTGGTCTCCTAATCTGAGGAAGGACATTCTTGCTATTGAGGGAGTGCAGCGAAGGTTCACCAGACTGATTCCTGGGATGGCTGGACTGACATATGAAGAAAGACTGGATCGACTAGGCATATTCACTAAAATTTAGAAGACTGAGAGGGGATCTCATAGAAACATAAAATTCTGACGGGTTCGAAAGAGTCAGCGCAGACTCGATGGGCGAAATGGCCTCCTTCTGTGCTGTAATATTCTATGATTCTAATAGGTTTGTTGCCTCAGTTTTTACCAAGGAGCAGACAGGTAACCTACTAGATGTGGACGAGGAACAGGAGTGTGTTGCACAGGTAAGTTGTGACATTATTCACATCACTCCCAGCAAGGTGGTCAAACTGCTGTGCAAACATAAGGTGACTAAATCTCAGGGGCCGGATAAGATGCAAGCTTGAGGAGGAATTTCTTCTCTTAGAGGGTCGTGAATCTGTGGAATTCTCTGCTCCAGAGAGCTGTGGAGGCTGGGTCATTGAATATATTTAAGGTGGAGATAGACAGATTTTTGAGTGATAAGGGAGTAAAGGGTTATGGGGAGCGGGCAGGGAAGTGGAGTTGAGTCCATGATCAGATCAGCCATGATCTTATTGAATGGTGGAGCAGGCTCGAGGGGCCAAATGGCCTACTCCTGCTCCTATTTTCTTTGTTTCTATGTTTCTATGTTTCTATGCTTTCTATGTAAATGATAGAAATTTACAGCACGGAAGGAGGTCATTCGGCCCATCGTGTCCACTTTCCAGCTCTCGGTCTGTAGCCCTGTAGGTTACGGCACTTTAAGTGCACATCTAAGTACTTTTTAAATGTGGTGAGGGTTTCTGCCTCCAGCACCCTTTCAGGCAGTGAGTTCCAGACCCCCACCACCCTCTGGGTGAATAAATTAACCCTCAAATCCCTTCCATACCTCCCCCCAATTACTTTAAATCTATGCCCCCTGGTTATTGACCCCTCTGCCAAAGGAAACAGGTCCTTCCTATCCATTCTACCCAGGCCCCTTCATAATTTTATACACCTCAATCAGGTCTCCCCTCAGCCTGCTCTGTTCCAAAGAAAACAGACCCAGTATCTTCAATCTTTCCTCATAGCCAAAATTCTCCAGTCCAGGCAACATTCTTGTAAATCTCCTCTATGTTCTTATGTTCATCCGATTCTTCAGGAACTCTGGCACAAATCTTCCAGAACTTTCTGAATACTGAAGAGGTGCTGGGACTGGAGCAGGACAGATCTTACTCCTAGTTTTAAAAAGGTAGCAGAAGTGACCCAGGGAACTACAGACACTGACGCACAGTGTGGGTAAAGTCACGGAAACCTTTATTAAAGATAAGGTTGATGGAGCCTCTGGATAGAAATAAAATCATAAAAGATAGATAATATGGGTTTGTGAGGGAAGCAACCTAACTTTTGTTTTTTTAGGGTGTGACAGGAGCCTGGTGGGGTAAGGCAGTAGATATGATGCACTTGAATTTTAGTGAGGCTTTGGATATCGTTCCTCTGGAAAGGCTGGTACAGAAAGTGAAGAAAGCGGGAATCAGTGGAAATATTTTACAATTGGCACATAATTGGTTGATGGAAATAACTCATGGGGTGGTGGTACAGGAATTGTCCTCTGCCTGGGAGAATGTTACCATTGGGGGGCCCACAGGCCTCTGTTTTGGGACCCCTTTTGTTTAATATCTTCAATGATCGAGAACTCGGAGTCACAAGCACATAAGCCATTTGATGATATAAAGCTAATGAGGGTGGTAGACTCCAGTTGCAGGAGGATTTGAACATACTTGAGATTTGGGCAGACAGATGGCAGATGAAATTCAATGTAGAGAAATGTAAAGTGCATCACATGGGGACAAAAAAATCCAGAAAGAGACTATTCCTTAAATGGAAAGAAAATAATGTGCACGGAAAATGAAAGCGATCTGGGGATCCTGTGACAACATATTGAAGATATTACATTAATGCTTGATGGCAGTGAGGAAAGCAAATCAGATATTGGGATGTATTAAAAGGTCAATCTGGAGCTGAAATAGTGAAGTAATCCTGTCACTTTATACATCCGCACTTAGAATCCTGTGTATAGTTCTAGTCGTCACAGGACAGAAAGGATATTGCAGCTATTGATGGGTACAGAAGACCAAAAGCAGAATGATTTGTGGACGGAGGGGTTGGATTGTGAGGTGTGATTATGTAAATTGGGCATGTTCTCACTGGAAGAGAGAAGGGTGAGGGGTGATATGATTATTGTTGTAGGATTCTAAAGCAACTCGATAATGTTGACCATGACGAGCTCTTTGACCTTGTCCAGAACAGTAGAACCAGAGGACACAGCCTGTGACTACACTTCAATAATACTTAATTGGCTGTAAAGTGCTTTAAGACGTCCGGTGGTCATGAAAGGCGCTATATAAATGCAAGACTTTCTTTCTTTCTCTTAGCTTCTGTTAGTAGTTAGAAGGACATTCTCTTTCTGTAGTGACCATATCTAGCAGATGGAGGTACCAAGTATAACAAGACTGTACCAACCAGTTACAGGCAGATATAAATTTTGATCTTGTGTCATTTCACTGTACAACTACATATTTACATTTTCAGTACATGTAAGGAGATAAGAATGTTTAT
This sequence comes from Pristiophorus japonicus, assembly GCF_044704955.1. Classification (NCBI taxonomy): domain Eukaryota; kingdom Metazoa; phylum Chordata; class Chondrichthyes; family Pristiophoridae; genus Pristiophorus; species Pristiophorus japonicus. Next base: position 123,606,116 of record NC_091988.1, on the reverse strand, counting down.
ATTATGTCCTGAAGCTCACTGTGGAGCTATTTACATGAGACACGGAGTCTTTAGTGTGTTGAGCTAAGGACACCTAATGTAAGCCAGGAATGGAGGTCAGGGAAGAGCGATGATGCAATGGCCTTCTAGCTGAGGGATGGAAGCAAGACTATTGTAACATGGTTAGGTAGGTTGAGAGTTGACCACCCTGATCACTGAGCTCAGCAACTGAAAGCTGAGGCCTCCCTCAGACTTCTCACCCCCACGCGTGTGGTCTGGGAGTTTTCGTTCCTCTAATAGATCTCTCACCGAAGACACTACAGCTCGGACTCTCAGAGGCACAGGCTCCCAGCTTGCCTGTAGCAACATATCTAACTCTGCCATTAATTGCTGCTTTTCAAACCGCCAGGTAACTCTATCTACATCTAGTCATGGCTATTAATTGCTCATACACTCAATGCTTAAGTTTTGATCTTGTAGTCAATAAATAATTATTAGTGCTAGATATGTTGACTGACTTCTGTGATGATTTGGCAAGAAAGGGTTAATTCATCCACTCAGTGGCTTGTGGAATGCGGAGGTGAACCCAATTTGAAGTTGAACTGGGTAATGTAAGAGGGTTTCGTGATTCGACTCAGCCACTCCTAGAGTTAAACCCCAGCTGATTCCTTCCTGAGGAGTAAAGTGATGAACTCAGGATTCATCTGGTTCCTTGGGATATTTCCCAGGGTACCCAATGTGATTACAGTGACTAGCTTCCACTGCAATGCAAAGCACAATTCCGAGGCCGACTATCACACTGTGGCTGCTCACTTCTTTGTTGTGGAGGAGGTTTGTGGTGGTGATGCCAACAGCGTCCCTTCTCCAATCACCAGCCATAGATGAAGGAGGCACTACCAAGGCGTGTCAGCCGAGATCTGCCTTTGCCAAATGTGCTTCACCGGGCTGAGAGAGTTATGGAGCTGAGCTACCTCCTGAAGTTGTACATGTTCCACAACAGAGCGATGTCCAGGCCATCGGCAGTGTTACAGGTTCCGGAACAAATATAGCAATAACTGATCAAAATACAACAGAAGTGAAAACAAGGAGTGCAATAAGTTAAAATATCTGTTAAATAAATCAGGGCATAAATGCTGCACAGAGTCTATTGCCCAATTAAAAGTTCTATACACTAATGCACACAGCATAAAAAATAAAACAAGTGAATTAAAATTGCAAATTCAGCTTAAAGGGGATAAGACAGTGGCTATCACTGACACTGGGCTACAAGCTAGGCATGACTGGGGGATAGATATTCCAGGGTATAAGGTCTATAGAAAGGACAGTGGAATTGGCAAATGCTGTTTGGAGGACAAGTTCATGGAATGCATTCGAGACAGTTTTCTAGAACAATATGTTGAGGAACCAACCGAGGAACACTCTGTTTTAGATCTAGTGCTGTTAATTTTACAGTAAAGGGTCCTCTGGAGAAAAGTGATCATAATATGATGAAATTTCATGTGGAGAGTTAGAGAGTGATGTATGTAAGTCCCAAATTGGGGTCTTCAATTTAAGCAAAACCAATCACATGAATATGAGGGGTGAGATGGCTGAGGTAGATCGGGAAATTCGAGTAAAAGATATTGTGGTAGATAAGCAATAGTGAATATTTAAAGAAATAATTCATAATTCTCAATTAATATATTCCACTGAGGAATAAAAACTCCGGGGAAAGTGTTCCAACCGTGGCTAACTAGAGCAGTTAAGGACAGTATTAGATTAATAGAAGAGGCTTACAATGCTGCCAAAAAGAGTAAACCTGAGGATTGGGAGGGTTTTAAAAATCAGCAAAGGAGGGCCAAGAAATGGATTGAGGGAGGAAATAGAATATGAGAGTAAACTAGCAAGAAACTATTAAAAACAGATTGTAGAGCTTTTACAAGAATGTAAAGATGAATAGATTAGCAAAATTAAGCATGGGTCACTTAGAGATAGAGACAGGAGAAATTATAATAGGGAATAAGGAAATGGCAGAGATGTTAAACAAATATTTTGTATCTGTCTTCACAGTAGAAGACACAGTAGAAGACACAAGGGAACCCAACGATCTACTGAGAGTGAGGATCTTAAAAATGAAAAAAAGACTTGCATTTATAGAAGAACATAAGAAAATAAGAAATAGGAGCAGGAGTCGGCCATTCAGCCCCTTGAGCCTGCTCCACCATTCAATAAGATCATGGCTGATCTGATCATGGACTCAGCTCCACTTCCCTGCCCGCTCCCCATAACCCTTCACTCCCTTATCGCTCAAAAATCTGTCTATTTCCACCTTAAATATATTCAATGACCCAGTCTCCACAGCTCTCTGGGGCAGAGAATTCCACAGATTCACGACCCTCTGAGAGAAGAAATTCCTCCTCATCTCACGTTTAAATGGGCGGCCCCTTATTCTGAGACTATGTCCCCTAATTTTAGTTTCTCCTATGAGTAGAAATATCTTCTCTGCATCCACCTTGTCGAGCCTCCTCATTATCTTATATGTTTCGATAAGATCACCTCTCATTCTTCTGAACTCCAATGTGTATAGATCCAACCTACTCAACCTTTCTTCATAAGTCAACCCACTCATCTCCGGAATCAACCTAGTGAACCTTCTCTGAATGCCCTCCAATGCAAGTATATCCTTCCTTAAATATGGAGACCAAAACTGCACACAGTACTCCAGGTGTGGCCTCACCAATACCCTGTACAGTTGCAGCAGGACTTCTCTGCTTTTATACTCTATCCCCCTTGCAATAAAGGCCAACATTCCATTTCCCGTCCTGATTACTTGCTGTACCTGCATACTAACTTTTTGTGTTTCATGCACAAGTACCCCCAGGTCCCTCTGTACTGCAGCACTTTACAATTTTTCTCCATTTAAATTATAATTTGCTTTTCTATTATTTCTGCCAAAGTGGATAACCTCACATTTTCCCACATTATACTCCATCTGCCAAATGTTTGCCCACTCACTTAGCCTGTCTATATGTCTTTATATAGCGCCTTTAATGATCACCAGATGTCTCAAAGCGCTTTACAGCCAATTAAGTACTTTTGAAGTGTCATCACTGATGTAATGTCGGAAGCTTGGCAACCAATTTGCGCACAGCAAGCTCCCACAACAGCAATGTGATAATGACCAGATAATCTGTTTTTTTAGTGATGTTGACTGAGGGATAGAAAATGGCCAGGACAGCGGGGAGAGCTCCCCTGAACTTCTTTGAAATAGTGCCAAGGGATCTTTTACGTCCACCTGAGAGGGCAGACGGTTTAACGTCTCATCCAAAAGACGGCATCTCCGACAGTGCAGCACTCCCTCAGTACTGCACTGGAGTGTCAGCCTAGATTTATGTGCTCAAGTCCCTGGAGTGGGACTTGAACCCACAACCTTCTGAGTCAGAGGCAAAGGTGCTACCCACTGAGCCACAGCTGACAATTAATAACGTAATTCATATTAGTAAAGAAAAAATACTGGAGAAATTAATGAGACTAAAGCTGACAAATCCCATGGACCTGATGGCCTACATCTTAGGGTTTTAAAAGAGGTGGCTGCAGAGATACCAGGTGTGTCCCTAGATGTGTCCCAGATGTGTCCCCAGGTGTGTCCCAGGTGTGGTCCCAGGTGTGTCCCCAGATGTGTCCCCAGGTGTGTCCACAGGTGTGGCCCCAGGTGTGCCCCCAGATGTGCCCCAGGTGTGTCCACAGGTGTGCCTCAGGTGTATCCCCAGGTGTATTGCCCAGTAGTCGGGACAAGCTGTGAGGACACTTACTGAATGCCGGGGGCACGCAGACTGCCCCACAATCAAACACACAGCACTTGTCCGTGCCGGGACAGTCGCCATCACACGTGCATCCTCGCTTCGTCACTTGGACCACCAGTCTCCGCGGGCACTGTCCCACCTTGATCCCTGCCGCACAAAGCACAGCGCTGTCAGTCTCCACACTCAGAGTCTGACACAGTTAGAATATAACTGTCCTCGGGAGTGATTGCATTTATACAGCAACTACAGGCAAGCACAGGGAGCAAAAGATACGGCCATGAGTGGAAGAGGATTTGAGCTTACAAAAGGTCAGTTATGAGGCATTAATGGTTGAACAGTGTGCCGCAAGAGAAAGAAATAAAGAAAGACGTGCATTTCTATAGCGCCTTTCACGACTTCAAGACATCCCAAAGCACTCTACAGCCAATGGTTAGCCATAATGTAGGAAACACGGCAGACAACTTGCGCATAGCAAGCTCCACAAACAGTGATATGATAATGAGCAGAGAGTCTGTTTTACTGATGTTGGTTGAGGGATAAATATTGGCCTGAACTCCGGGGAGAACTCCCCTGCTCTTCTTTAAGTTTTGCCATGCGATCTTTAACGTCCGCCTGAGAGGGCAGACGGGGCCTCGGTTGAACGGGTCATCTGAAAGCCAGCACCCCCGACAGTGCAGCACTCCCTCAGCACGGCACTGCAGTGTCAGCCTGGATTATGTACTCAAGTCTCTGGAGTGGGACTTGAACCTCTGACCACACTGCTGGGCCCCAATATTTATGGGGAGGCAGGGAGGGAGAACGTGGGTACTGTTTGGGGAAGCTGGACGAGTGGCTTTCTCTCAAGTCCTGCCCCATTTAACGGCGGATCTGATTATCATGCGGTGTCTCCGTTTCCCCGCGGCCAGCCCGAGAGGCCGACGGGTTGTCAGGCAAGTAGGCCTTTGTCAGCAGGCCACAGCCAGGGAGCAGAGAGGAGGGGGGGAGGGAGAGATCGGTGTCGGAGGGGCGGATATCAAAGGAGGCCTGCAGAGCTCGGGGGGAGGAGGGGAGAAGATTGCGGGGGCCTGTGGAGGATATGGGTGGAGGGGGGGGGGGCGGACGAGATCGCGGTCTATGGAAGCCCAGTAGGGCATCAGATCACAATGGGGGGTCCGCTTGCTGGGGAGTTTAATAAGATATCTTGGGGAGCCAGGGGGAGCACGAACAGTGCTGGGAAAGCATCTACCGCCTCTGTGCAGCAGTCCTCCGCTCCCATTGGCTGCCGGGGTTCCCATGAGGTCAGGGGGCAACCATAACACACTGGGGAATAGGTCAGGGGGCAGGAAGGCTGCCAGCTTCAAGGGTGAGAGTATCCAGCTTCAGTTACAGGCAGAGCGGGGAGAGGGTCTTATTGCCAGTGGGGGAGGGGCCTGGTGATGTTGCTAGTGGGGAGGAGCCTGGTGATAATGCCAGTGGTGTTCCCATGCACCTGCTGCCCTTGTCCTTCTAGGGGGTAGAGGTCGTGGGTTGGGAGGTGCTGCCGAAGAAGCCTTGGCGAGTTGCTGCAGTGCATCATGTAGATGGTACACACTGCAGCCAGGGGGCGCCGGTGGTGGAGGGAGTGAATGTTGAAGGTGGTGGAGGGAGTGAATGAATGGAAGGAAGGGAGGTACAGATCAAGTGGATTGCTTTGTTGTGGATGATGTCGAGTCAGGAGGTGAGACACTTGCCGCAGAATACCCAGCCTCTGACCCGCTCTTGTAGCCACAGTATCTATGTGGCTGGTCCAGTTAAGTTTCCAGGGGCAGACACAGAAGGAGGTAGGGTTAGGGAAGGGCGATGTGGATGGCAAGCAATCAGACAGGAAAGAAAGAGAGAGAGAGAGAGAGTGAAACAGTCAGGAAACAGAGAGACATGGCAGTATAAAATTAGGAATAAGAATTTGATGACAGTTTGAGGAGACTTTGAGCTGAAGTTCAGGCACGGGCGAGGCAAGGCACACCCTCCACTGTCCGGTGTCCATTACTGCCATAATGATTGTGGTGGACATTCGATCGAAACCCAGCGGTTTTGTTTATAAAGGCGGCCAGCGAGATTGTCCGGTGGGAATCAGCACGTTGCGACTCTGTGGGTGGGGAGCTTGGCGTGGGCTTTGCACGGGGAAATTCACCTTCTGCTGGTTCGGTGTGAACAAGCCAGCTGCTGCCTGGCCTTAGAGGTATCATGGGTAAGTGAAGGCCCTCCTTTAATGCTCTCTCTCCCTGAAAGAGCCAGCGCCTACTGTGTCTGTCCTGCTGAAAGTGTGCTCCATGCGTCAATTCCCTACCTCCACCTCACGGCAGTCCTTGTGCCATTTATGCTTGCAGATAAGAGGGCGAGTGAGAGCTAAGGCAAGGGTCCTCGCGCTGGTACGAATGGGAGGCCAAGGCAGGGCAACAGCCTTGAGGGCAGTGGCAGCCGAGGCCAGGGAGAGGATGACCTAGACAGTGAGGCAAAGCCTGGAGGACAGCCAAGAAGGCAATGACAGCCATGGCCATCCTGACACGCTAGAGGACATTGGGGGCGTGAGCCTGGATGACACTCTGGAGCCCACACCATCTGTTGGCACCATGTCAGATGAGGCGGAGGAAGTGAGGCAGCAGTGCGTCACTGCTTCCTACAGTCACACGCGCCAGCTCAGATACTAGGAGTATGTGGTCCGATCTATTAGACATAGCAGAGGGGGCTGCATTGGATGTTGCACCGGGGCCTAATGAGTGCGTACGGGAGCTCTGCTGAAGAGGACTCAGACGAGCCCATCGATGTTGGGGCTTATGAAAGAAGGGTGGAGGCCATGCTTCTCACATGTTGAGGGCAGTGCCAAGGGTGTCAGAGAGGCTGTCAGAAGTGGTCAGGAGTGTGGAGGAGTCAGCCTCCCGCATTGTTAGCAGCTCTGCACACACCATGGAGCCCATCATTGCCAGTGTGCAGGTGATGGTGGACTCCCAGAGAGACCGTGCGGGAGGCGGACTCCCCCACGCTCCTGACCACTCTGGGCAACAGGCCACGGAGCGTCTTACTGCTGTCATCTCTGGTGGCTTTGAGACTGTGGCTGCTCTCATGCAGTCTCAGCTGGATGCCCCTCGAGACCTCAGTGTTGCCTTCGTGACTGGGTCCACCACGGATCACTTCAGCCTATATGACCCAGGAACTGGCCGACGAATCCAAACTACTGACCACCATCACCACGCACAAGGGACTGTTCGTTTATAACAGGTGCCCGTTTGGCATTCAATCAGCGGCCGCGATCTTTCAGAGAAACATGGAAAGCCTGCTTAAATCCATTCCTGGAACGATCGTATTCCAGGACGACATCCTCATCACGGGTCGAGACACCGAGTAACACCTCCACAATCTGGAGGAGGTGCTACGCTGACTGGACCGGGTAGGCCTGCGACTCAAGAAGTCTAAATGTGTGTTCTTAGCTCCTGAGGTTGAGTTTATGGGCAGGAGGGTTGCTGCAGATAGGATTCGGCCCACCGAATCCAAAACAGAGGCGATTCGACGAGCACCCAGGCCCTGCAACACATCGGAGTTGCGTTCATTCCTGGGACTGTTGAACTATTTCGGAAACTTTCTGCTGAACTTGAGCACGTTGTTGGAGCCGCTACACGTGCTCCTGAGTAAGGGTTGTGATTGGTTTTGGGGGATTGTCAGGAACGGGCTTTTGATCGGGCGCGAAACCTACTTTGTTCAAACAAGTTGTTGACCCTGTACGACCCCTGAAAAAAATTGGTTCTGACATGTGATGTATCGTCTTATGGGGTTGGGTGTGTGTTGCAGCAGGGCAATGCTGAGGGTCAACTACAACCTGTGGTTTATGCCTCCAGGTCGCTCTCTCAAGCAGAACGTTAATATGGGATGGTCGAGAAGGAAGCGCTTGCATGTGTTTATGTTGTAAAATAATGCATCAGTACCTCTTTGGTAGGAAGTTCGAATTAGAGACGGACCACAACCCATTAACATCCCTGTTGTCAAACAGCAAGGCTGTCGATGTCAATGCATCAGCTCGCATACAGCGATGGGCTCTCACGCTGGCTGCTTAGGACTATTCCATCCGGCACTGGCCCGGCACTGAAAATTGCGTTGACGCGCTCAGCAGGCTTCCACTGGCCACCACTGAGGGGGCAGCGGAGCAAAGCGCCGAGATGGTCATGGCTGTCGATGCCTTTGGCAGCGCAGGCTCCCCCATCACAGCCCACCAGATCAAAATCTGGACCAACAGAGATCCCCTCCTATCCCTGATTAATAAATGTGTCCTGACTGGGGATTGGGCGCCCGCACACAGAGCATGCCCTGAGGAGGTCAGACCCATCCACAGACGGATGGATGAGCTCTCCATCCAAGCTGACTGCCTACTATGGGGCAGCCAGGTAGTTATGCCCCAGAAGGGCAGGGAGGCATTCATCAAGGAACTCCACAGCGAGTACCCAGGCATCGTGCTGATGAAGGCCATTGCCCGGTCACACGTTTGGTGGCCTGGAATTGATTCAGACCTGGAACACTCTGTTCTCAGGTGCACGACGTGTGCCCAACTGGGTAATGCCCCCAGAGAGGCCCCGCTCAGCCCGTGGCCCTGGCCCACCAGGCCATGGTCACGCATTCATGTTGACTACACGGGCCCGTTCATGGGAAAAATGTTCCTTATTGTGGTAAATGCGTACTCGGCAAAGGAAACTGTCGGGGGCACCGTCAGGGGGCTGAATATCGCTGCCGGCGTGGAGCGGCAATGGTGCGCGCTCTGCTTGCGTCATTATGGCCACATCCCCAATACCCCGGCCAGGGTGGCGGTGTAGAGAGTCTGAACTGGGGGGAGAAGGGTGGAGAGGAGGGAGCGGGGGGAGGTGGGGAAGTGGGGCAGGGATGGGGGAGTGGGGTGGGGGGAAATAGGGGCCGGGATGGGGGAACAGGGGGAGGGGTGGGGGAGTGGGGCTGGGGGCTGAGCAAGGCGGGGCGGGGAGGGGATGGCAGGGGGCAGGAGTGGGTTTCAGTCTGCTGTCGGGGCTGGCAGTACGGCCGGCTGTAAGGATCAGTGTACACAGACCCCACGAGCTGAGGGGAACAGCAGGATGACAATATCAAGGCACGCCAGAGACTCAGGAACACAAGGTTGTACTCACCCGTGGAGTTACGCCCTTTTGCGGAGGTTGAGTCAAGCCAGAGCAGGAGGGTAGCGAGGGTGAGGGTGAGGGTGAGCAGGTATAGAGAGCGTGTCTTCATGTCTGAGAGTGAAGGAGCTGTACCGAGAGAGACACAGAGACTGTGACACGTCTACACCCAGACCCACAAGTGAGGGCAGATCTCATTACCTCAAGTATTTCAAATATTCACGCTGAGATCCAGCCTGTGTGTATACGTAAGGTCCCAGCAGTAACTGTATGGCAATTAATACAGCATGTTTTCCCAATATAGCTGCATTCCGCAGGGTCCTAGTGCCGCTTTAAAACTGTCTTTTTTTACAATTAAAGTTTTGGTGAATTATTTGGGTGTTGCAAGTTTAGAAAATCTCATTGTCAGCACAGAGCACTGGACAATATGCAAAAAGATTCACAAGCATGGTACCAGAACTGCGAGTCTGGGCTCCTCGCTCTAGGGAAGAGAAGATAAGGGGTGATCTGATAGAGGTCATGAAGATTATGAAGGGGTTTGATAGGGTAGATGTAGAGAACACAGGGCCGAAATTCACCACTCACCGCTCGCTGTTGCCGATATTTCTCGACATGACCCGCGCAGTGCCACTGTTGGGGTGGGCTGGAGCGGGGGGGGGGAGGGGAGGGGAGAGCCGCCGCGAAGTGTCCGCTGACGTCAGCGGACGGCCGAGTGGCGTAACTGAGCTCCCGCCCGCCGAGCTCCTGGATTCCTGCGGGCGGGCCTTGGCGGGAGAACGGGGGTGGGCCGCTGGCTGGAGGCTGGTCTGTCCCCGATGGTCAGTCTGAGGAACCTGAAACAAAGGTATGTGAACATTTTAATACTTTCAAGCAGCGATTTACCTGGATGGGGTCCCCTGATGGTCTTCCGATAGTTTTTTTATTTTTTCCTGATGATTTTATTTCCAGGTCTTCGACCCTCCGTGGGCCCGACTCCATCGTTGGTGGCACTTGGGCGGCAAGCCGAGAATGAGAGCTCCCGCCTGCTGTCGCCCAGATTGGTGGCATACGTCGTCCATTTGACGCCCACCGACCTGCGACCGACCTCAGCCATGAATATCCCGCTCAAAGTACCGTCCGGTACCTCGACGCCATTCTGTAGGGGGTGGTCTCGGGGTCAGGTTCACCTCTGACCTTCTGAGCAGTTCAAATCGCTCCCACTCCCTGGGTTCTAGACTTTGGATTTATTTGGGGATGTGACAAAGTGCAGCAGACAACTGGTTTGGTGCAAGAAACTTTGATTTTATTCAGGACAAGAAAGTACAATGTCAAAACTTGCAATCACTAGAATAAAGAACACTATATCACACGTTCAAAAGGGGTTACAGAAAATAATCCACCTCCCACCTCCCAATGTCTTACTCGGTTAAACTCTAGGGCAAACAGGGATAATGCTCACCAATCCTCTTATTGTCAGTTAGCGGTGGTTCGGAGTTTCGGGTTCGCTGGACTCTGTAGGTTCTGCTTGCCATACCCCGAATGTTGTGGAAGACTTCTTACTGCGTAGTCTTCAGTTGGGTGGTGTCTGCTGATGCGGTAGGGCACATATTGGATTTATGGGGTAAGTACCCACTTTATTCCGTCAGCAGTAGGTTTTATAGTTCTTTTAGGTAATGTTTCGCCTGTTGGTAGCTAGGAATAGATTGTAGAGTGGAAACTTTCGAATCTTCAGTTTCTTCTTGAGGAGTTTTGTTCTTAGAATTTGTCGATCGCGGTGGTTTCGATGTTACCACGTTGGCTGTGCTCAGTTGCTGCCGCGATGGCGATGACCGAAGTTACTGGGAACTACTTTTCTCTGCCTTGATGATGTTCTTCCTTCCTCTTCGGTAGCAGAACAGTGTGGCCCAGGGGTTTCGTCAAGGCTGAAGACGTTGATGTTCAGGGAGCTGCAAGCTCTCTGGGAGGCTCACTAAAGCTGCTTCTCCCCAACCTGTAAAACAGGGCCTCAGTTATACGTTGGGAGTCGTTCTAATCTGCGCGCCAAATCAGCCCCGATTCTTTGTCTTAATTTGGTGGGCTTGATATTTCTTTGTCATATTTTGGCGGCTCGTTAATGGTAGCCTGTCTTGGATGTGTCGATCTGTTGAATTCGTTTCTCGATCGGGAAAATTAGTTTTGGTGTTTGCGTTGTCTGCCTAGGCCTGGGTTTTCTATGTGGGCTGGATGGGCCATTAACATTATGCATGCGCTGGATGGGTTTCCTGCTTAGAGCGATGGCTGGCTATCTCTGGGTCGATTGTTGCTGTGTTAATGTCTCCTGGGGAGAAGGGTTTTCGAGTTTACACAATTCCCCAGACAATTTGTTCAGCTTCACTACTCCAGACAGCTTCAATACCCAAAGACTGGCTTCTTTAGAGGCTAGTTGTCCCTTAGTTTTGCAGCTCTTTTCACATGGACCCAATCTGCCTTTTAAAATCCCAAACTTGGTTAAAACTCATTGTTTCTTCCATGTGCATTTTAGGATTCCAAGCTTTCTGGCTGATAGTTCCAAATTGAGTTTCCTTTTAGAAGCATAGAAACATAGAAAATAGGTGCAGGAGTAGGCCATTCGGCCCTTCTAGCCTGCACCGCCATTCAATGAGTTCATGGCTGAACATTTAACTTCAGTACCCCATTCCTGCTTTCTCGCCATACTCCTTGATCCAACTAGTAGTAAGGACCTCATCTAACTCCTGTTTGAATATATTTAGTGAATTGGCCTCAACAACTTTCTGTGGTAGAGAATTCCACAGGTTCACCACTCTCTGGGTGAAGAAGTTCCTCCGCATCTCGGTCCTAAATGGCTTACCCCTTATCCTTAGACTGTGACCTCTGGTTCTGGACTTCCCCAACATTGGGAACATTCTTCCTGCATCTAACCTGTCTAACCCCGTCAGAATTTTAAATGTTTCTATGAGGTCCCCTCTCATTCTTCTGAACTCCAGTGAATACAAGCCCAGTTGATCCAGTCTTTCTTGATAGGTCAGTCCCGCCATCCCGGGAATCAGTCTGGTGAACTTTCGCTGCACTCCCTCAATAGCAAGAATGTCCTTCCTCAGGTTAGGAGACCAAAACTGGACACAATACTCCAGGTGTGGCCTCACCAATGCCCTGTACAACTGTAGCAACACCTCCCTGCCCCTGTACTCAAATCCCCTTGCTATGAAGACCAATATGCCATTTGCTTTCTTAACCGCCTGCTGCACCTGCATGCCAACCTTCAATGACTGATGTACCATGACACCCAGGTCTCTTTGCACCTCCCCTTTTCCTAATCTGTCACCCTTCAGATAATAGTCTGTCTCTCTGTTTTTACCACCAAAGTGGATAACCTCACATTTATCCACATTATACTTCATCTGCCATGCATTTGCCCACTCATCTAACCTATCCAAGTCGCTCTGCAGCCTCACAGCATCCTCCTCGCAGCTCACACTGCCACCCAACTTAGTGTCATCCGCAAATTTGGAGATACTACATTTAATCCCCTCATCTAAATCATTAATGTACAGTGTAAACAGCTGGGGCCCCAGCACAGAACCTTGCGGTACCCCACTAGTCACTGCCTGCCATTCTGAAAAGTCCCCATTTACTCCTACTCTTTGCTTCCTGTCTGACAACCAGTTCTCAATCCATGTCAGTACACTACCCCCAATCCCATGTGCTCTAACTTTGCACATCAATCTCTTGTGTGGGACCTTGTCGAAAGCCTTCTGAAAGTCCAAATATACCACATCAACTGGTTCTCCCTTGTCCACTCTACTGGAAACATCCTCAAAAAATTCCAGAAGATTTGTCAAGCATGATTTCCCTTTCACAAATCCATGCTGACTTGGACCTATCATGTCACCTCTTTCCAAATGCACTGCTATGACATCCTTAATAATTGATTCCATCATTTTACCCACTACCGATGTCAGGCTGACCGGCCTATAATTCCCTGTTTTCTCTCTCCCTCCTTTTTTAAAAAGTGGGGTTACATTGGCTACCCTCCACTCTATAGGAACTGATCCAGAGTCAATGGAATGTTGGAAAATGACTGTCAACGCATCCACTATTTCCAAGGCCACCTCCTTAAGTACTCTGGGATGCAGTCCATCAGGCCCTGGGGATTTATCGGCCTTCAATCCCATCAATTTCCCGGCTAATAAGGATTTCCCTCAGTTCCTCCTCCTTACTAGACCCCCCGACCCCTTTTATATCCGGAAGGTTGTTCGTGTCCTCCTTCGTGAATACCGAACCAAAGTACTTGTTCAATTGGTCCGCCATTTCTTTGTTCCCCGTTATGACTTCCCCTGATTCTGACTGCAGGGGACCTACGTTTGTCTTTACTAACCTTTTTCTCTTTATATATCTATAGAAACTTTTGCAATCCGTCTTAATGTTCCCTGTAAGCTTCTTCTCATACTCCATTTTCCCTGCCCTAATCAAACCCTTTGTCCTCCTCTGCTGAGTCCAAACACTGTGGGGGGCCGGGGGGGTTCTCACGAATTTTGCAACCTTACAGTCCCCCCTGTGACACTCTATATGTGAGAGTGTCTTGCTAGGTGAGCATAATTCCTGATTCCCGAGAGCCAACCTTCCCCTGTATTTACCTAGCTAAAACTTAAACGTACATACCCACCTTTGAAATGTAATGCAGTTTACAGGCAAATACCGACATTCCAATTATATTACATCATAGAGGGAGCCCGACGCCCCTCCATTACTCCGGTTTTACAGAAAATAAAGGTACATAGTCGAACACATTTCTAAAATTCTTACAACACTCGACCTCTGCGTTTTTACAGCAGGTGAAAATCAAAAACACAAATCAGACATGCTAATATGGTGTTACCCCTCCCTGTGCAATCCCCAAGTTTGGCCAGGGGGCGTACAGCACCCTTTGGTGCCCGACCTGACGGCCTCTGTGTTTCATTCGGCAAATGAGACGCCATAAGTAAAGTATAATCGGGAGTTGACAGACAACCAAAACATGGGAAGCTATTCTGTCCGCGGCTGGGGCTTCTATATTTCTGAAAATGTCCCACCAAGGTGGAATTGTGATCTCTAGAATCTTCCTCCCTATATCACCAGACTGATTCCAGGGATGGCTGGACTGACATACGAGGAGAGACTGGATCAACTGGGCCTTTATTCACTGGAGTTTAGAAGGATGAGAGGGGATCTCATAGAAACGTATAAGATTCTGACGGGACTGGACAGGTTAGACGCGGGAAGAATGTTCCCGATGTTGGGGAGGTCCAGAACCAGGGGACATAGTCTTAGGATAAGGGGTAGGCCATTTAGGACTGAGATGAGGAGAAACTTCTTCACTCAGAGAGTTGTTAACCTGTGGAATTCCCTGCCGCAGAGAGTTGTTGATGCCAGTCCATTGGATATATTCAAGAGGGAGTTAGATATGGCCCTTACGGCTAAAGGGATCAAGGGGTATGGAGAGAAAGCAGGAAAGGGGTACTGAGGGAATGATCAGCCATGATCTTATTGAATGGCGGTGCAGGCTCGAAGGGCCGAATGGCCTACTCTGCACCTATTTTCTATGTTTCTATGTTTCTATCTCGATTGTTTTCTGTTCTAGAGTATAGAAATGTTTTTGTGAGATTATCACAGCTTCTACTAGAGCGGTAAGATGTTCGGGCAGAGGGGGAATTTCATAGCCAAAGTGTAAAACATAATCCTGCAGGTTTGTGATGTTTTCTCTCACAGTGAGGTGAATAGTGGAGGGTTCAGGAATGGGGACAATCCGTTCCTGGGCCACTTGAACTTCTGCCTCAGGTTTGAAGCAAAAACTGCTGTCACTTACCGGACCCCAGAAGTGTCCATGCTGGTAGCGGGGCGCACTGGTGGTGACACACTATGTCCCACCCACTATGTATGCTACCTGTGGAGGGACATGGTCTTGTGTCATTACCTCCATGGTGCAGTTAATAGGCTGTGGTTTGGAATAGGTGTTCAATTGCCGGGGACACAGTATTATGTGTGCACCATGGCTCCGGCACCCAGAGAGGTCAGTACCCGTCACAGCGTGCTCCCAATTTATGACATAGGGTGGGACCGCTGTGAAACGAACGTGTGCACCTTCTTGAATGACTCCAATGTTTTCCACCCGGTATACCGGTGTGGGTTGGGCTGTCCCACCCATGACCTACATCCTTAGTACTATCCCCATAATAGTGTGGTTAGATTTCCCACAGTCTACTGGGACAGGGTAGGCTTCAGAAGCTAGACGGAGCTGACACGGGTTTAGTGAGTTACTATACAGATAGAGGGCTGCGAGGTGCTTGTTGTTGATCCAAGAGGGGAGTAAACCTTGTTTTAAATCCTCCAGGTTGTTGTGGCCCTCGCCCAACAACCATGCCCCATACAATACGCACACCTCGTTCTGTGCAGCCTGGTCTGAAGCATTCCTATCCTCCCGTATGAGTGCATTCACCGTTTTGGCGTGCCTTTCCAGCTCAGCAATAATCTCTTTCAAATGTACCATCATAGCCTGGTCCTCGTGTAGCTCTGAGCCTACCACTGTGTTTTCCTTTTTTAGCATCTTTCTCAGTTGGTTCTTTAGACCATTTATCTGCGTTTGCAGTTCTATATCGTCCAGGCTATTTATCACAGAGGATTCTGTATTTGTCTCCCCGTGCCCATGGTGTTCCTAACATGTAGGGTGTATAAATTTTCTTTGTCTACGTTGCCAACGTCTAACTCGTAAAATTTCTTGAACATTTCTCTGAGTAGGGCCTGGTATAGCAGCTCTGTTTCCTTCGGGCACCAGTCAGGTAAGTGCACCTCGGTAAGGTTTAATATTACTGAAGCTACTACATAGTGTACCCCCTGGTATAACACCTTTTCGGTCGGTACCAATACTAATCCGTTCCCTGGTCCCTTGGTGGTGGTAGGACACCTCTCTATTACTGTGCGTATTGGCGGGGTTGTGGACAGGGGTCTCTTAATGCGTGCTATAAGTTCGGTGGCGTTAATTGGGAGTGGGGCGTGTGAGACCGCACACCCGTGTAGGCTGGAATCCCACCCCATCCCTTCCCCGTCATCTTGCCATTGCCTGGCGAAGGCGATCGATATGCCTGCGGGACAGATGTTCTCTGACCCCCACATGCAGCCATAAAGTCCCTGTTCAGCTTCCCACCACTTGTTCCAACACACCTTCACTCCTCCCCGTGACCCCGTGATGGTACGGTACGTGTCATTACCAAATCTTTCCCAGTCAGATTCCTGGTCCCCCGCATCCTTGCTCAACTTCCTGAGCCACCACCATCTACCCAGGGGAATCTTTCCTTTACAAGTCAAACACACACGTTTTCCCTCCGTAACACTGACCCGCGCAGCAGCGACCTGTATCCTGGGGCATGGGACGGAGGCCTCCCCGTAGGTAAACCCTTCCTGGCTGGAGTAGTGAGTGGAGTTAGACCCCATCCACCCTGACCACCTTCCCTTGTGAGTAAAACAGCGAGCTCTTCCACACCCGGGGTGCCAATCCCTGCAGTCACGATCGGTGCTCTCTCTCCTGAGCACCATAAATGGGGGGTTCTTCCACATCTCCTCGGCCGCTGCTACTCATCACCATCAGGGCGAGCAGGAGCAGGACCCTTTTCATAGCGTTCTCCTTCCTGTAGGGGCACATGAAACAGATAGTCCTGCCCTGAGAAAAGCTCTCCGGCTTGACAAAAGGTGACCGAGTTCCAATTTAAGCTCATTTCTTTTTCGGAAGCTTAATAAAGTCTTTAACCAACTGGCTGTCTTCATTCCAGTTCCTGCCTCGGAACTGGTGTCTGTTTTTAACTTTTGTCTCTTAGTCATTTTAATCTTATTGTCTTTGTAGTGCCTCTTGTACTGACTACAAAGGTGGGGTCCTTTCCTTTCCCCAAAAATAGTACCAGTGCTTCCTTTAATACTGTACAGGTAGATTCTTACTGTTATTCCCGAATAGGCTCTTACATACCTTCCCAAATACTACCAGGTCTCGGTCATTAGTTGGACACCGGCTGCCGGCCGAAATTCTTTCATAACAGACCCTATTTACATACTTGTTTCACTCCTTCTCTACGTGTGGTTTTCTTGAGGTCGTGGTGACCTGAAGTCATTATTCTCTTAATCCTAGGCTAACTTCTTAAACATTCTTAAAACTCACATCGTCCTATTATGTACATCTGCCACCCGTCTCTGGGTGGCCAAGTTAATCCCCGCTCTTCTCTTTTCTTCTCGGGCCTCTGGGCTGCCTGCGTGGCCGGTGGTAGTCGTCCTGTACTGCAGGACCCGGAGTGTCCTGACCGGAGGTGGGTCTGAGTCCTACATTATCAGGGCAACGGCCCCTCCGATGCCATAGCACACTGCCCCTTTAGGGGTGACTGCAAAGTTCATTTCATTATCTGAGGGTTCTGCATAGCCGAGGGCTGCAGGCTGAGGACTCTCAATTGTTGGCTGGTCCACCAGCACCTCTCCCGGGAGTCCCTCATTGCCCAAGGCTACTGGCTGGGAGTCCCTGCTCGCAGACTGATCCCTAATTTTAGGTACACTTTTGTAGCTGGTAAACTTCCTGGGGCCGAACCACTTAAATCGGGGTGCTGGTGACCCACGGTGTCTTAGGCCGTGGTGTGCGGGAAGTCCTCCTTAAGGCTCTGGCTACTCGGGGTGCGTCCGAGTCCCAAATGATTGGAGGGATCGCTCCTCCAGTAACACAGTCCAGCGCCCCTCTAGGTACAGTCTGTGGGTCTGCCACAGGCGGGGGCTGCTGGCTGAGGATCTGTTCTTAGAACGGTTCCTGTTCCTGGCTGTCCCTTGCGCTTAGCAGCTATTCCGGGGTTAAACAGTTTGCACTGGTTTATGTGGAACCACTTTGTACGGCAGGGCATCTTTACGGCATAGACCATGGAGCTTGCCTTGTTGACAATGGGGTACGGTCCCATGTACAGTGCCTCAAAGACCCCTACTCTAGCGTAGTTCCTCACTATAACCTGGTCCCCTATCTCCCACTCGTGGTGTTTGCGGGGTTCTAGCAGCAGTCGGTTGCTCTGATGCTGTTTTCCCATGTTGTTAGCAGCCTGCCAGTGAATCTGTTTAAGATGTTCAAACAGATTCCTGACAAAGCTGTCTCGGCTCGCTTCCCTAAGCTGACCTTCCGTGAGTACCGGGGCTAACACTTGGGTGGGGGTTCGCATGGCTCTGCCGGTCATGAGCTCGTACGGGGAGTACCCCGTGCTCTTTGACTGGCTGGCCCGGATCCCCATGTGGACCAGTGGTAGGACCTCTACCCACCCCTTGGGTGAGTTCCCCGTCTCCTTACGCAGCCTTCCTTTGATGGTGCGGTTTAAATGCTCCACAGGCCCGGATGACTACGGGTTGTGGGCGACATGCCATTTCCCCTCGATGCCGAGCACCTTAAGGGTCTCCTGCAACACCTGCCCGGTGAAGTGACTCCCTTGGTCGGACTCCACATTTTGTGGTAGTCCCCATCGGGAGAACACTTCCCTGACCAGGAACCTAGCTGTTCCCAGGGCAGTGGCTGTTCAACATGGGAAGGCTTCCACCCATTTGGTGAATATATCCACCAATACTAGGCAGTACTTGTAACCTCCCTGGGCAGTGGGTAGGGGCACGATGTAATCGACCTGGATCGACTGCCAGGGTCCCTCTACCCTCCTGATATGTCCCATAGACACCTTCCTTTTCTGGGGGTCGGGGTTGTTGGCCGCGCACACCAGACAGCTAGCGCAGAACTCGCGGACATCTTCCCTGAGTCCCGGCCACCACCCTGCCTGTTCCACTCGTTGCCAAGTGATCTCAGGTCCGGGGTGTCCTGCTCCTGGACCCTCGTGGGCCAGCTGGAGGAATTCTCTCCGGTGTTGTTGCGGTACTACCCATTGCTCCCCCCTGAACAGCTTGCCTTCTTTAATGGCAATTGCTGCGGTGCCGTACGGGCCGTCTAGCCTTTCCCCTTTAGCTAGCTTGTTCAGGACAATTTTGAGGACGGAGCCTTGGGTCTGAACCGTTTTCAGGTCCGGGGGCAATGCTACCCCTGCCCTACCTGTTGTCCCAATCCTGTCTCTAACCGCTGCAATGGGTTATACGGATCCCAGAGCTTGCCCGTGCTAGCCCCTTGCTTGGCCAACATGTCAGCCTGCTGATTTCCCTTGCTGCGAGGTTCAGTGATGGAATGTGTCTTCACTTTGTGTATATAGACCTTCCCTTCCTCCCTAATGGCTGCCATGATCTTTTCCAGTAAGGGCTTGGTTGCTAGGGGTCTCCCGTCTGCAGACGTGTATCCGCGGCGGGACCAGATAGCCAGGTACTCCGTACACGATTTGCATGTGAACATACTGTCCGAGCAAATCGTGTATGGGGTAGGGAATTCCTCGGGGTGTGTGACTCCGTATACCATCGCAGACAGTTCAGCGTGCTGGGCGCTCATAGTACTGGGGAGTTTAATCGCCAGGGCAATGCCTGCCCCGGGGTCATAAACTCCGCAGCCTGTGAGTCGTTCACCTGCAGATACCGTGCTTGAACCGTCCACATAGATCACTCGGCCTGTGAGGTGTAACCCAGCCCGAAAGCCTATGTTAATTTCCCATACCCCTTCTACAGAACACTGGTGGGCTGTCCCTGGATAAATCATGTTGGCTGTGAGTCTTGGCTCGCAGAGACCCTTTAGCCGTAGGTCCATTTGGGAGAGGAGCAGAGTCCAGCGAGCAATGCGGGCACTGCTCACTGTCCCGTCCTTGATTCTCCCGTCCAGGATCATTTGGGTGGGTGTATGATGGGTAAGGAGTGTGATAGGGGACCTCCGTGATCTTTTCACAGCCCAGTAAGTGGCTAGGAGGTGTCGCTCACAGTCCGTGAGTATCCTGGAGGAATAGACCACTGGTCTCAGCCGGCCGTGCCGCTCTTGGAGCAGTACTGAGCTCAGGTTGTCCCCACTGGCTGCTACCTCCAGGAAAAACTCTTTACCCCCATCGATGGCCCCTAGAGCTGGCGCGGTCTGCAGGTCTTTCTTGAGTTGGATAAATGCTGCCTCGCAACCTTTGTCCCATTCCCACTCCACTCCCTTGTGTAGGAGTCGGAGCAGAGGGGCTGCTGTGGCTGCATAATCCTCAATGAAATCTCTGCAGGACCCGGTTAGCCCTAGAAAAGATCTTACTCCTGTTACTGTGTTGGGGGTGGGTAACTTCTGCACTGCTTCCCTTCTAGCTTTGTCTCTGGCTCTTTCCCCAGCGTGCACAGCCAGTTCCAGGAATTTTACTTCTTTCAGGCCGATCTGTGCCTTCTTGGGATTTACTTTAAATCCTTCTTCTTTCAGCAGCTCCAGCAGTTCAGCCAGCAGTGGGCCATGCTCCTCCCCCTCATCGGTGAACAGGAGCAGGTCATCTACATACTGCACCAACTGCTGGGGTCGGCTGAAACTCTTTAAACAGTTGGCCATACATTGGTGGAAAATACTGGGGCTGTTGTGGAAGCCCTGAGGGAGACAGTTCCAAGTATATTGCTGCCCTTTAAAGGTAAAAGCAAACTTGTTCTGATCTTCTCTTCGTAAATGGATGGACCAAAATCCGTTGGAAATACCCAGCACCGTGAAGGTGGTCGCGGAGACTGGGATACTTCCAATGAGGTCGGTGACAGCAGCAACAGTGGGTGCACAGGCGGGGATGTTATGGTTGAGTACTCGATAGTCCACCGTGGCTCTCCAGGAGTTGTCCGGTTTCTTAACCGGCCACAATGGAGAGTTCACATGGGTAGCTATTGGTCTCAATACCCCCTGTTTAACCAGCGAACCCAAGGCTGTTTCCATGTCTGCCTCCGCCTCCCTGGGGAAGTTGTACTGTTTCTGTGGTCGGGTCATGGGGTCCCCATCTATGCTAACCTCGACCCCGTTTATTCTCCCGCAGTCGCGTTTGTGAGTGGCAAAAGCTGCAAGGTTTTTCCTCACATACTCTTGATATCGGGATGTTACTGACCAGTGATTCAAGGTCGTAACCCTCCTTTGGCTTCATGGTGCACACCGTCCCTTTTCCCTGTTTTCCCGGGATAACCATCACCTCACTCTCCTGTCCTGTACATACTGCCCCCCAAAGACAGTGGTTCCTTAAATGCACCAGGATCCCGTGGCCTAGAATGAAGTCAGCCCCCAGGATCCCTCTCCCTTCCTGTTTCCACTTCATCAGGACACAAGTCCATTTGGTGCAGAATGTTCCCAAATGAATAGAGAGCGGAACGGAGAATGAGCCAGCGTGCTTTGTGCCTGTGAAACCCACCAAGCTGTAGGGGACCCCGTTAGACAGAGGTGAGGTGGCGGGGTTAGCTGCATAGACAAGGGTGCTTGAGGCATTGGTGTCCAGCAAGTAAGTCCCTTTCACCTTTTCCACTTCCATCTGAATGGTCGGTCTCCCCCACGCATCGTACTCGAGGGAACACAGGTGGACAGGTTACGCCTGTCCTAGTCACGGTTTTGGTTGGGAGGGTGCAGATGCGATTTCGGTACCAGTGGCGGTGGCTACCCTCCCAGGGCCATCTAGCATTATTCGGAGAGCAGTCATGAATGTATCAACCGTGTGGGAAGAGACTGGTTTCCCGGTCTCGGTCTTTTGGGCAGGGGCTGGAGAATTCTTCCCTGCGCTACTCTTCCATGGGTTTCTACAATTCTTTCTCCAGTGTGCCCACTCTTTCCACACCCGAAACAGGTACATTTTGTATTGGAGGGGTTACCCCCCTCGTGGCGCCATTCCCTCTTATCCTGACTAGGTTGGATCTCGTGGACCCTTCCCTTGGGTGGGTGCTCGTCTGTCCTTCTGCTGTTCCGGTAAGCTAGGGTCAGTTGCCTGATCACTCCCTCCTCGGTGGCATGGGGATCTCTTGGGTCAAACCAGGTGTTAGATCTCTTAATTTTCAATGAAATGCGAACTCCGGTTGTAGATTTACTGTAATTTTATTCTGACAGCAGCAACAAGCTCTGGCTGATTGCCAGGTCCTTTGTCCTTCTGAGACACATGGCAAAACATGGCTGTTCTTATCCTGGATCAATTTACAGAACTCACCTCCTTTGACCTTATTGGCTCAATTGATATATTCTTAACCCCTAATTGACTCGCTGCCAAAGGTCCTGAAATGTCAAGTTGATTGATGACTTAATGCAATGTGCTTAGTCACATGTAGACATTGAGTCTGTGTTTTCTCAACTTTGCAGCCTGTCTGCAGCCTGTTTGAATTCTCTATCAATCCCCCCTTTGATTCTTTCACAAACTGAATCATAAAACATCAGGTATCACTGGTTAAACATTCTACAAAATCATTTCATACATGTTAATAGAGTTTCCTTCTAAAATTTGTTGCTGTGTTTCTAGTAACTTCCACACAAATTTACATCAACCCGAATTCCATCGTGACCACAATGGAAGTCTGGTTTTTGTAGGTTAATTAACCTCATTCCAATTTAATCCAAATCAATATCTTAATTCAACCAGTAAACAACCTTCCCTTCAGCATAACATAATCCTGTGCCAAGTACAGACGGTCTGCTGGGACCTGCAAGGTGTCTCACATGCGGAACAGCAGCTACAGCCACCTGGTTGCAACAACATTTCATAATTTAATCAACATAAACAAACAATATAAAAGTAAAATAATTACAACGAATAGAATAAAACCTTCCACCAATGAAGTCCCTATTGAACCTAGCCATTCAGTGGCTCCGCTGCACAAAGTTGCTTAAGTTTTTCTACCTCCTTTTGGATATGCTCCGCTAAGTGGGTAATTTCTTCGGAGCTATCTGGGATATATGTGCAACACTCAGTTCCAAGTAGGGCGCAAGTACCTCCCTTTTCAGCCAGGGTATAGTCAAGGGCCAGTCTATTCTGTAGGGCTACTGTGCGGATTGCTACCATTTCTGCATTGATTTTAACTAGGGCCTCTGAGGTATCATTGGCTACCCGTTCCACAATGGATGCCATGTTAATGGATTCCCTTGCCAGTTTGGCGGTCCCATACCCGGGGATCAGAATGGCAAAGAACCTCTCTGTTTCTGTGATAGCTCTCTTAGGACGGTGTAGATATTCCGACAGTGACTTTATATGATACATATATGGCACAATGTAGGCTAAATAGCAGGATCCCGTCCAATTCTGGGGCAGCCAAGGGTAGGCCTTGTGGCCACACACCCAATAGGTGCCATTATAGGCAATGAAGGTTAGCTGTTTCTTTGTCAGCAACATTCCGGGGCCTGTCCAGGCTTTTCCATCTGTTTTATTCAGAATCCCCGTTATGTTAAGAACTCCCACATCGGCCCAGTTTAGACGGTTCCGTGGCTGGATTATATTATAATACCGGGAGCAGTTACTATACCCCATATTTTGGCCTCCTTTGATGTTTCTAATCAGACAGACCGATTCCCCCGGTCTTCCTATTCCCGTTGTATTAGTGTTCTTATGTTCTTATTTTCTTCTTATGTCCTTATTTTCTTCTCCCAGAGGGTTGTGAATCTGTGGAATTCTTTGCCCAAGGAAGCAGTTGAGGCTAGCTCATTGAATGTATTCAAATCACAGATAGATAGATTTTTAACCAATAAGGGAATTAAGGGTTACGGGGAGCGGGCGGGTAAGTGGAGCTGAGTCCACGGCCAGATCAGCCATGATCTTGTTGGATGGCGGAGCAGGCTCGAGGGGCTAGATGGCCTACTCCTGTTCCTAATTCTTATGTTATGTTCTTATTAGTGATAACAAAAAATGGGGGCCGTTTGGAATTATTGTAGCATGGTTGGTACCACCTTCAAAGGTCGTCAGATTGTAACCTGCTGCCTTCCATTTAGGTATCCAGTTTTCTGTATCCTGAAACGCATTGCCTGTTTTGTTTTGATTAATTACCCACTCAGCCATTTCCGGAATATACAAGGGAATTGCCTCAAGGGAATCCCTCCCTTTGAGTGAATAGGAATATGCACACACCCAACAACTGGAAATGTTACCTTGTTTGACATATATGTATGACATATATAAAAAGTATTTACATGTAATTCCCTGGGTGCAGAGGGTCGGCTAGTAAGAAGTAGGCAAATGCCTAGAATACCTGCAGTCAGCAGTGCAGTAAATGCATACATTTTGGCAAAAAGTAATTGTCCTTATCAGATTTCAGCTTCAGTTACAGGTACTCGTTTAACGTGTGAAGCGTGGATCCAGGCTTTCTTTCCTTGGACTTTATCAGCTGGCTGGGTGGTCAATAACACTTGGTAAGGTCCCTCCCACTTGGCACCCAAAGGTTCTTTATGCACCTTTTTCACATAGACCCAGACTCCGGGGATTATGTTGTGTCCTCCTTCGGGTGGATTACCCCAAACTGCTGATACCTTTCGGGAAACAGAACTAATAGCATTGGTTAGGTTCTGACAGTATGATATCAAAGTGTCACTCATTAAGTGAACATCAGCTTTCCGTAAATCAATAGTTCCTGGCAGCAACATGGGTCTTCCTGTTATAATTTCAAATGGGCTTAGACCTGTAGTTCTATTCGGGGTTGCCCTAATGCTACATAGTATTATTGGTAGTGCCTGGGGCCATGGTGTTCCTTCTTGGTGATATTTGGCAAGCTGTTGTTTCAGAGTTCGATTCATTCGCTCTACTTGTCCTGATGATTGTGGATGATAAGGACAGTGTAAATCCCACGTAATGTTCAGTAACCTACTGACTTCTTGGCAGACAGCACCTGTGAAGTGTGTTCCCTGATCTGAGTCAATGCTACTCGGGACTCCCCATCGGGGAATGTAATCCTTACACAAGACCTTTGCAGTGTGATTGGCTGTGGCTCTTTTAGTTGGGACAGCTGCTACCCATCTAGAGAATCTGTCGACCATGACAAGAATGTTAGTGTATCCTTGGCATGAAGGAAGAGATATATAATCAACCTGCAGATGCTGGAATGGTCCGACAGGGGCAGGGGGCCTCAGTTGGGGCATTACCGTGATGAGTCCAGAATTATTTTCTGCTACCAGCTGGGCATGTTTTTTAAATCCCTGAACCCACCAGCTTTTCTGGAACCGTGCCGTCATCTGTTGTGAGGCCAAGTGTCCCCACGAGTGGATCTGTTGGGCTAAAAAAGGCATAAGCGCTTGTGGCGCGACTGGCTTGTCGGTAACTCTTTGTCTCCAGACACCATCTTCGCATAGCTTAATTCCTGCCTCAATCCATGTCCATTTTTCCTCTCGAGAGCACTCGCCTTGCATTGTTTGAAGGTCTCGTGTCAGAGTCCTGAGTGCTTTCAATCTGCACATCTGTGTTGGTCCTTCTGGGGGAACACCCTGTGAGGCGGCATCTTTAGCTGCCTGGTCGGCTAGGGCATTTCCCTGTGCTTCCATGGTATTTTCCTTATGGGCCTTACACTTCA
Organism: Pristiophorus japonicus; assembly: GCF_044704955.1. Lineage (NCBI taxonomy): Eukaryota > Metazoa > Chordata > Chondrichthyes > Pristiophoridae > Pristiophorus > Pristiophorus japonicus. The sequence continues at coordinate 123,580,843 of NC_091988.1, read as the reverse complement.
GGATGGACACTTCCTGAGGTAATTGTATGGCCTCCAGAAAGTCTCGGACTTCTTTTCCATTTCGGATAGGTGTACCAGCAGCAGTGAGGAATCCTCTTTTCCGCCATAATAGACCAAAGTCGTGAGCGACTCCAAAAGCATAACGCGAATCTGTGTAGACATTAGCTGTCTGTCCTTCTGCTATTCGACATGCTTCTGACAGGGCCCGTAACTCGGTCTGTTGTGCTGACATTCCTGAGGGTAAACATCCTTTTGCCACTACCTCATATAAGGTTGTAACTGCCCATCCTGCTTTTCTGGTACCATTGTCCACAAAGGAGGAACCATCTGTAAACAGGATGAGGTCTGGGTTGTGCAGAGGCTCCTCTGCTGCTAAGGCTGCTTCTTCTGTTTCTTTTAAAATCTCCACGCAGTCATGCTCTTCACATTCTCCCCCCTCTTGCTCCCTCGATTCTGACATCGGGAGCATAGTTGCGGGATTAACCGGGCTGGCCCGGACGATATGGAGATTAGGAGCTTCCAAAACTGCTGTCCAGCGGGTCCATCTAGCTGCCGTCACCTGAGACATTCTATTCATAGACAGCAAAGCGTGTACGGTGTGGGGACAGCTTTTACATAAGAACATAAGAACATAAGAATTAGGAACAGGAGTAGGCCATCTAGCCCCTCGAGCCTGCTCCGCCATTCAACAAGATCATGGCTGATCTGGCCGTGGACTCAGCTCCACTTACCTGCCCGCTCCCCGTAACCCTTAATTCCCTTATTGGTTAAAAATCTATCTATTTGTGGTCGAGGACTAAACCCGCAGTGGTCATTACCGCTCGACATGTAGCTTCCATGGCCCTTAGGCAACTTCCCCATCCAAGAGCTAGGCAGTGCAATGTTGGTGGTCACACATAATGGATCTCAGAACCGGCTGCCACTCTGGATTGTCCCGGGAAATGGTCCCACGCTTTTGGGGAGGAGCTGGCTAGCCGAGATAAACTGGAAATGGGGGGATGTGCACGCCATTTCATCTGTGGAGCGAAGTTCATGCTCACAGGTCCTACTAAAGTTCGAGTCATTATTTCAACCTGGCGTCGGGACTTTCAAAGGCACCAAAGTAAGGATACGCATCACCCCGGACGCTAGACCAGTGCACCACAAAGCCAGAGCTATGTCATATGTGATGCGCGAGAAAATTGAGAGTGAGTTAGACAGTTTGCTAAGAGAGGGCATAATTTTGCCCGTTTAATTCAGCGACTGGGCAAGTCCCATCGTCCCTGTCCTAAAAACAGATGGCTTGGTCAGGATCTGTGGCGACTACAAGGCCACCATCAACCGAGTGCCCCTTCAGGACCAATACCCGCTCCCGAGAGCGGAGGATCTTTTTGCCACGCTGGCAGGCGGCAAGCTGTTCACCAAGTTGGACCTCACTTCGGCCTACATGACCCAGGAACTGGCCGAAGAATCCAAGCTACTGACCACCATCACCACGCACAAGGGGCTGTTTGTCTACAACAGGTGTCCGTTTGGCATTCGTTCAGCAGCCGCTATCTTTCAGAGGAACATGGAAAGCCTGCTCAAATCCATCCCCGGAACAATCGTATTTCAGGACGACATCCTTATCACGGGTCAAGACACCAAGGAACACCTCCACAACCTGGAGAAGGTGCTACGCCGACTGGACCGGGTAGCTTGCGACTAAAGAAGTCCAAGTGTGTGTTTTTGGCCCCAGAGGTCGAGTTTTTGGGCAGGAGGGTTGCCGCAGACAGGATCCAGCCCACCGAATCCAAAACGGAGGCGATCCGTCATGCGCACAGGCCCGGCAACACATCAGAGTTGTGTTCATTTCTGGAACTATTGAAAAATTTCGGGAACTTTCTGCCGAACTTAAGTACATTGTTGGAGCCGCTACACGTGCTCCTGCGTAAGGGTTGCGATTGGCTTTCGGGGGACTGTCAGGGACAGGCTTTCAATCGGGCGCGGAACCTGCTTTGTTCTAATAAGTTATTGACCCTGTACGACCCCTATAAGAAATTGGTTTTGACATGCGATGCATCATCCTATGGGGTTGGGTGCATGTTGCAGCATAGTAATGATGAGGGCCAACTCCAACCTGTGACTTATGCCTCCAGATCACTCTCCCAAGCAGAAAGGGGATATGGGATGGTTGAAAAGGAAGCACTCGCATGTGTCTATGGGGTGAAAAAGATGCACCAGTACCTTAATGGCAGAAGGTTCGAGTTAGAAACGGACCACAAGCTGATAACATCCCTGCTGTCAGACAGCAAAGCTGTCAATACCAATGCGTCAGCTCGCATACAGCGAGGGGCTCGCATACAGCGATGGGTTCTCACGCTGGCTGCGTATGACTACTCCATCCGGCACCGGCCCGGCACTGAAAATTGCGCTGACGCGCTCAGCAGGCTTCCGCTGGCCACCACTGAGGGGGCAGCGGAGCAAAGCGCTGAGATGGCCATGGCTGTCGATGCCTTTGACAGCACAGGCTCCCCCATCACAGCCCACCAGATCAAAACCTGGAAAAACAGAGATCCCCTCCTATCTCTGATTCAGAAATGTGTCCTGACTGGGGATTGGGCGCCCGCACACGGAGCATGCCGTATAGAGGTCAGACCGTTTCACAGTCGGATGGATCTCTATCGAAGCCGACTGCCTACTATGGGGCAGCCAGGTAGTCATGACCTAGAGGGGCAGGGAAGCATTCATCAGGGAACTCCACAGTGAGCACCCAGGCATCGTGCTTATGAAGGCCATTGCCCGGTCACATGTATGGTGGCCGGGAATTGCTGCAGACCTGGAACACTGTGTTCGCAGGTGCACGACGTGTGCCCAGCTAGGTAATGCCCCCAGGGAGGCCCCACTCAGCCGTGGCCCTGGCCCACCAAGCCATGGTCACGTATTCACGTAGACTACGTGGGCCCGTTCATGGGAAAAATGTTCCTCACTGTTGTTGATGCGTACTCGAAATGGATCGAGTGCATCACATTGAATTCGTGCACGACATCCACCACCGTGGAGAGTCTGCGCGTGGTTTTTGCGACCCACGGCTTCCCAGACATCCTGGTTAGCAACAATGGCCCATGTTTCACTAGCTATGATTCCGGGAGTTCATAAGAACATAAGAACATAAGAATTAGAAACAGGAGTAGGCCATCTAGCCCTTTGAGCCTGCTCCGCCATTCAACAAGATCATGGCTGATCTGGCCGTGTTCTCAGCTCCACTTACCTGCCAGCTCCCCGTAACCCTTAATTCCCTTATTGGTTAAAAATCTATCTATCTGTGATTTGAATACATTCAATGAGCTAGCCTCAACTGCTTCCTTGGGCAGAGAATTCCACAGATTCACAACCCTCTGGGAGAAGAAATTCCTTCTCAACTCGGTTTTAAATTGGCTCCCCCGTATTTTGAGGCTGTGCCCCCTAGTTCTAGTCTCCCCGACCAGTGGAAACAACCTCTCTGCCTCTATCTTGTCTATCCCTTTCATTATTTTAAATGTTTCTATAAGATCACCCTTCATCCTTCTGAACTCCAACGAGTAAAGACCCAGTCTACTCAATCTATCATCATAAGGTAACCCCTTCATCTCCGGAATCAGCCTAGTGAATCATCTCTGTACCCCCTCCAAAGCTAATATGCTTCCTTAAGTAAGGTGATCAAAACTGCACGCAGTACTCCAGATGTGGCCTCACCAATACCCTGTACAGTTGCAGCAGGACCTCTCTGCTTTTGTACTCCATCCCTCTCGCAATGAAGACCAACATTCCATTCACCTTCCTGATTACCTGCTGCACCTGCAAACTAACTTTTTGGGATTTGTGCACAAGGACCCCCAGGTCCCTCTGCACCGCAGCATGTTGTAATTTCTCCCCATTCAAATAATATTCCCTTTTACTGTTTTTTTTTCCAAGGTGGATGACCTCACATTTTCCAACATTGTATTCCATCTGCCAAACCTTAGCCCATTCGCTTAACCTATCTAAATCTCTTTGCAGACTCCCTGTGTCCTCTACACAACCCGCTTTCCCACTAATCTTTGTGTCATCTGCAAATTTTGTTACACTACACACTGTCCCCTCTTACAGGTCATCTATGTATATTGTAAACAGTTGTGGTCCCAGCACCGATCCCTGTGGCACACCACTAACCACTGATTTCCAACCCGAAAAGGACCCATTTATCCTGACTCTCTGCTTTCTGTTAGCCAGCCAATTCTCGATCCATGCTAATACATTTCCTCTGAATCCGCGTACCTTTATCTTCTGCAGTAACCTTTTGTGTGGCACCTTATCGAATTCCTTTTGGAAATCTAAATACACCACATCCATCGGTACACCTCTAACCACCATGCTCGTTATATCCTCAAAGAATTCCAGTAAATTAGTTAAACATGATTTCCCCTTCATGAATCCATGTTGCGTCTGCTTGATTGCGCTATTCCTATCTAGATGTCCCGCTATTTCTTCCTCAATGATAGCTTCAAGCATTTTCCCCACTACAGATGTTAAACTAACCGGCCTGTAGTTACCTGCCTTTTGTCTGCCCCCTTTTTTAAACAGAGGCATTACATTAGCTGCTTTCCAATCCGCTGATACCTCCCCAGAGTCCAGAGAATTTTGATAGATTATAACAAATGCATCTGCTATAACTTCCGCCATCTCTTTTAATACCCTGAGATGCATTTCATCAGGACCAGGGGACTTGTCTACCTTGAGTCCCATTAGCCTGTCCAGCACTACCCCCCTAGTGATAGTGATTATCTCAAGGTCCTCCCTTCCCACATTCCCGTGACCAGCAATTTTTGGCATGGTTTTTGTGTCTTCCACTGTGAAGACCGAAGCAAAATAATTGTTTAAGGTCTCAGCCATTTCCACATTTCCCATTATTAAATCCCCCTTCTCATCCTCCAAGGGACCAACCTTAGTCCGTTTTATATATCGGTAAAAGCTTTTACTATCTGTTTCTATGTTTTGCGCAAGTTTACTTTCGTAATCTATCTTTCCTTTCTTTATTGCTTTCTTAGTCATTCTTTGCTGTCGTTTAAAATTTTACCAATCTTCTAGTTTCCCACTAACCTTGGCCACCTTATACGCATTGGTTTTTAATTTGATACTCTCCTTTATTTCCTTGGTTATCCACGGCTGGTTATCCCTTCTCTTACAGCCCTTCTTTTTCACTGGAATATATTTTTGTTGAGCGCTATGAAAGAGCTCCTTAAAAGTCCTCCACTGTTCCTCAATTGTGCCACCGTTTAGTCTGTGTTTCCAGTCTACTTTAGCCAACTCTGCCCTCATCCCACTGTAGTCCCCTTTGTTTAAGCATAGTATGCTTGTTTGAGACACTACTTCCTCACCCTCGATCTGTATTACAAATTCAACCATACTGTGATCACTCATTCCGAGAGGATCTTTTACTAGGAGATCGTTTATTATCCCTGTCTCATTACACAGGACCAGATCTAAGATAGCTTGCTCCTTTGTAGGTTCTGTAACATACTGTTCTAAGAAACAATCCCGTATGCATTCTATGAATTCCTCCTCAAGGCGATTTGATTTGACCAATCGATATGTAGGTTAAAATCCCCCATGATTACTGCCGTTCCTTTTTCACATGCCTCCATTATCCCCTTGATTATTGTCCATCCCCCCGTGAAGTTATTATTTGGGGGCCTATAAACTACGTCCACCAGTGACTTTTTCTCCTTACTATCTCTAATCTCCACCCACAATGATTCAACATTTTGTTCATTAAAGCCAAGATCGTCTCTCACAGCTACCCTGATATCATCTTTTATTAACAGAGCTACCCCACCTCCTTTCCCTTCTTGTCTATCTTTCCGAATTGTCAGATACCCCTGAATGTTTAATTCCCAGTCTTGGCCACCCTGCAACCACGGTTCTATAATAGCCACCAAATCATACCCATTTGTAATGATTTGTGCCATCAACTCATTTACTTTATTTCGAATGCTGCATGCGTTTAGGTAGAGTGTTTTAATACTAGTTTTTAAACCATGATTTTTAGTTTTGACCCCTCCTGTAGCCCCTTTATATTCATACATATTGTCCCTTCCTATCACCTTGTGGTTTACACTTACCTCAGTGCTACTCTGCTCTGTTGCCTCCTGCCTTTTGCATTCTTTCTTGGGGTCCTGTTCATCTGAGCTCTCACCCAGTTTAACTAGCTCAGAGTCCTCTCCTGGGTTCCAAATACTCCTCGCATTGAGGCACCGAGCTTTCATGCTTGCCTTTTTATTACACTTTGACCCTTTAGAATTTTGCTGTACAATGGCCCTTTTTGTTTTTTGCCTTGGGTTTCTCTGCCCTCCACTTTTACTCATCTCCTTTCTGTCTTTTGCTTCTGTCTCCATTTTGTCTCCCTCTATCTCCCTGCATTGGTTCCCATCCCCCTGCCATATTAGTTTAACTCCTCCCCAACAGCACTAGCAAACACTCCCCCTAGGACATTGGTTCCGGTCCTGCCCAGGTGCAGACTGTCCGGTTTGTACTGGTCCCACCTCCCCCAGAACCGGTTCCAATGCCCCAGGAATTTGAATCCCTCCCTGCTGCACCACTGCTCAAGCCACGTATTCATCTGAGCTATCCTGCGATTCCTAATCTGACTAGCATGTTGGACTGGTAGCAATCCCGAGATGACTACTTTTGAGGTCCTACGTTTTAATTTAGCTCCTAGCTCCTTAAATTCGTCTCATAGGACATCATTCCTTTTTTTACTTATATTGTTGGTACCAACGTGCACCACGACAATTGGCTGTTCACCCTCCCTTTTCAGAATGCCCTGCACCCACTCCGAGACATCCTTGACCCTTGCACCAGGGAGGCAACTTACCATCCTGGAGTCTCGGTTGCGGCCGCAGAAACGCCTATCGATTCCCCTTACAATTGAATCCCCTATCACTATCGCTCGCCCACTCTTTTTCCTGCCCTCCTGTGCAGCAGAGCCAGCCACGGTGCCATGAACTTGGCTGCTGCTGCCCTCCTCGGGTAATGGCATCAAACATGTCAGGACAGCGCCGTTCAAGCCGGCTTCCAATGGCCAGGTGGAACGTGCGGTCCAAATCATAAAGCAAGGTATGCTCCGGATTCAAGGACCCTCCCTTCAATACCGTCTATCGCGCCTCCTGCTGGCCTACAGGTTCCGACCGCACTCGCTCATGGGAGTCCCTCTAGCGGAACTACTCATGAAACGTACACTAAAAACTTGGGCTGTCCCTCATTCATCCAGTCTTGTCAGACATTGTTGAGGGTAAGCACCAGTCCCAAAATGAATGCCACGACCGTAACTCAAAGGGGAGATGGATAGAAATCGATGACCCTGTATTTGTTCTTAATCACGCTTTGGGGCCCAAGTGGCTCGAGGGTACTATAATTGGTAAAGAGAGGAATAGGGTCAGAGTGGTCAGACTCAACAATGGGCAGATATGCCGCAAGCATCTGGACCAAGTAAAAAAAAGGTTCAGCATGGACACTGAGGAACCTGAGGCAAATCATGAGATGCTGCCCACACCACTGCCAGTGAACGAGCAACAAGAACTTTCAGCAGCATGCCGGAATCACCACAGGTGACAGAGACGCATGCCAAGGCTCAACAACCAGAGCCCCAACTGCGGCGCTCCACGAGAGAGCGTCGACCGCCTGAAAGACTTAATCTTTGACCCAAAGACGTTGGGGGGAGGTGATGTCATGTTTGCAACCTCACATAACTGTAACCTTTATGTAACAACACTGTACACTGCATACACTTGAGAAATGCACACCTTGACCACAGGGGGTGAACTTGTGGGAGACACTCCTCACCTGGTCATCCAGGTATATAAAGGGAGGTCCCACGCAGGGTCAGCACTTCTTGGTCCTTGAATAAAGGTTCAGGTCACAGAGTGACCTTGTCTCCAGTATGTGCCTTGTATTGATTTGCTGTAGTATGTAAGGACACAACATTGTCGATGCTAGCTTTATGTCCTTTCAGCCAAAGGTGGTCCAGCAAAGCTCGTAAATCTTGTTCATGCTGTTCTTCCGTGTTTGAAGCTAGCAGGATATCGTCTACACGTTGGATGACTGTGGATGACAGGGAAGGTAATTCTCGCAAATAGCTTTGTAAAGCCATGTGGAATACCATAGGGCTGTTGTGGAAACCCTGCGGTAACCGGGCCCAAGTATACTGTTGTCCTTGGACCGTGAAAGCAAACCACTGTCGAACCTCCGGTGCCAGAGGCACCGACCAAAATCCGTTGGCCATATCTATAACCGAGAAATATTTATGTTGCGGTTTGAGGGCATTAAAAATGGTGGAGGGATCTGCGACCAAAGAAGCTTTTTGATCAATACACTGGTTAGCTTTCCTATAATCGACAGTCAAACGCCAAGTCTCATTAGATTTCTGTACCGGCCACACGGGACTATTGGAGGAACTATGCGTTTTAATAAGCACCCCTTGTTTCTCCAATTGCTGAATAACCGGTAAGATTCTCGCGATAGCAGTTGGACTGATGGGATACTGTTTAGTGCATGGAGGCTTGGTCCCGGTAAATGACGCAGGCTCCATCTGGAGTAGGCCACAATCGTTCTTATCTTTCGCCCATATCGGGTGTTCCTTCAATTCTTCTTTCTTCAAAGTTTTAATTGACCATGTCACCCGACCATCCTCGAAATGCAACGATGAATCTACTTGGATTAGAACCTCCATTCCCAAAAGGAGTTGATCTACTGGGCCTATCCAGACCGGCGTGGTTAGTTCATGTGGACACAGCCCCATAAGTACAGGTGTTGTCCTTTTAATTTCCATTTTATGGCCCCCAACTCCATAGGCTGTACGTGCCCTACCATCCAACGGCAAAAAGTCTCCATGTTAATTCCACCCCTGTGTCTAAAAGACAGTCCACATCCTTATCTCCCACCCTCACAGTTATATATATCCCATCTCCCCTCTGTTGTATTAGTGCGAGGAGGGGACCAGTGTGGGCTCTAATCGTTTTTTGCTATCCCAAGTAACTCCTTCTGTTGTTGTATTGTCAGTCGCTTAAATGCTTCTATGAGGTCGTTATCTTGTGACAAGCCTGGTTTGTTGGCTGAATTGTATCCCTGGCTGCGTCCTCTTCCCAAGCCATGACCTTGCTGTTTTGCCCTGCACGTCTTGGCCCAGTGACCTTCTTTCCCACAATAATGACATTTTCCGGGTAATTTTCCTAATGACTGTTTATCAGAATCCTGGGATTTCCATCCCACAGCCTGCACAGCTCGGACTTGAGCTCCCATATCACTGTCTAATTGGTTACATCGATCCACCAATGCTGCAAAGATAGTTCCTCTACCTTCCCAGTCCGGTAACACTACCTTAAGCATTTTTGACAGTTCTGGCTTTAGACCTGCCACGAAAGCTGCTTTCAGGGGTCCAAACTCTTGTTCATCCATTTCCTCATCCGTATTATTCATACCCGAATGTTCTAGCCATGTGCATCTAAACCGCCGTCATACTCCAGAACCTCCTCTGTTCCTTTCTGTTGGCAGGCTGAAATTTTTCCCCGTCTGTCTGAGCTGGACTGAAGGCTTGCAGCCATTGTTGAATCGCCTCCCATCCTGCGTCTAATTCTTGCTCATTCTGCCCCAAAGCTTCTTCTACCTTGTCGTGCAATTTTCTTCCTTGTGTTTTTGGCACAATTATGATCAAAATTTGCACTCCGTCCAATTGGTCCCACGTTTTTACTTCCCCTTTCTTTGGATTGGGCAACTCCTTGGACCATTTATCAATTTTCTCTGGGTCTGCCGGATCATGAAATAAGTATTCGGCATACATGCTTGTCTTCGTTTTTTTGGTTCCGCCCTCATCCGCAGTCTCTTCTGATGTGACTACAACTCGTCTTTTTTTAAAAGGGGCAAAACGCATCCCTAATTCTTCATCCTCCGACCCTGTATCGTCGGAGGATTCAGAATCCGTATCTATTCCTCGGTCGTGTCCTCGGGTTTACGCTTTTAATTCATCCAAACATGGGTACCCTGGGAATTGACCGATACATTTTTCTTTTCCTATTACTGTCTCTTGACCTAATGATTTTTTCCATTCTTTAATTTCACCTTTAAGATCTTTAACTTCCGCTTCCGACTTTTCAAGTTCAAGCTTTTTCTGTCGCAGCTGTGCACAAACAGCTTGCAATTGGTCCTTTGTACTGGTCAGGTCCCTATCATATTGGGAACGCGCTATAATTTCATTCCGCTGTCAGATCTGTCCCATAACGGCTAGGGACCATCTGATTCATTCTTTATTTTTCATACGTGTCGTTTTTCCCCAGACCCTTTTGATCTCGTCCAAGGACCATTGTCCTTTGGAGGTATGTATTTTTGTTCAATCTTAATACAGGTTTTAGATAAGTCGAATTGTTGCTCTATGTATTCTTTCAACTGTTCGAGGATTTCGTCTATCGAAACCTCAGGTGGTGCCTGCCCACCTTTAACAATTGTAGGCAATTCTTTGCTCTTATCTTCTGCTGCCATAGTACTAATTTCTTTACTGGGGTCTTGAGTCGTTGGCTTTCCAGCCCAATCAGTGGGTCGGTGATGAATTAACTAACACATCGCCGAAGTTTCAATGTCTATGGGATCTTGAGCCAATCACCAACCAGAGGGTTCGCAAACTGGAGGCTTTTGGAATCGCTTAGAAGGAGAGGCAAATTTAGACCATTGACCGAGGACTTTTATAAAGAGGAGTCCTTACCTCAGTATGTAGGTCCGATGTCCAAAATTCAGTTTCTTCCCTCAGCGATCCTGTTCGTGACGCCAAAATTGTTAGATCTCTTAATTTTCAATGAAATAAGAACTCCGGTTGTAGATTTAATGTAATTTTATTCTGGCAATCAGCCAGAGCTGGTTGCTGCTGCCAGAATAAAATTACATTAAATCTACAACCGGAGTTCGCATTTCATTGAAAATTAAGAGATCTAACACCAGGCCTCAGCCTTTGCTCTGATCTGTGGTGAACTGTTTGCCACCAGGCTTCGGAGCCAACGGGCTCTCTCGTCCCGAGTTAGGTGATCCCGGTTGAGGTCCCCACTACAGGCGCTCTGGTACACAGGCCACAGTCTGTCTGCGAAGGCCTGTGGGGTTTCCCTGTGAGCTGCGCTGTCTTCTCCATTCTGGAGAAGGGACTCCCATTTATTACAGCCCATGGCTTCCAAAATGTCCTACCAGATGGCAGCACATGTTCTCTGCCTCATTTTGCTCTCGGCAGTGAGGGACTGGTACACCTTGCCATCCAGTGAGAGGAGAAGCATTTTTGCTACCTCGGCATTATCGTACCCGTTTATATCCCCTGCCTGTTCCACTTCCATAAAATGAACCGAGGGGTCTCCCTTTGGAGTGAGCTTTCCCAGGTGACTAAGCTGTTGGGAACTGTGGGGAACCACGAACTGACTTTCCAGATGCCCCAGACCCCCAGCACCGTTGGGTGGCCAAACTTCTGTTGCCAGACCGGGCACATCGGCACCGACTCTGGCTCTTCCTGCTCTGGCTGGCCTACCCCTCCTCCCTGCTGCCAAGCCACGCTGAACCTCAGCACCACAGGTGGCAGTGGTCCGCTATCCCTGTCCGCCCCGCAATCCGTTCGCCCCTCCTGCTGCCGAACCGGTGTAGTCACCGGTGCCACAGGTGGTGGTTGAACAGTTTCCTCCTTCTCTTCCAGGTTTACCCGGGCCATACCCGGGCTTATTAGGAATACCATGCCTTTTGCCTTGGACAGAGCAAGGTCCAATTTTTGATTTGTTGATGGCAGGGACGTGGTCCCCTGACTCAAACCCATTAGTGCTGGCTACTTTGCAAGCTTCCTGTACGTCTTAACTTCTTCTCCTGCTCTTTTACTTGATGGGTAAGGCGAGTATTTTCTTCCCACAGTACCTTTTCATTATTCTTAGCCTCTGTGGCCTGACACTGAAATAGTCCTGGCTGTTCTTGAACCTCTCCATTAGTTGCACCTTTCTGTGCTTCAGCTTACGGAGTTCTCCCCATACCCTGCTCCTGCCATAGACCTTTCATGTGATGGTTCCGCACATTCCCACAGTTCTGCCTGCAGTGACTCAATGTTCGTATCTAGGAGCTGCACTTGCCTTTTCTACTGGTTCCTTGCAGTCCACTGGGCCGCAGCGTCTCCCGGACGCTCAGCACCCAACAGACCAAGCACCCATTCCTTAGTGACATTCAGTTTCTTATACACATAGGAGGAAATCCTCTCTTCCATCTTAGTTCTTTCCTCCAACACAGCACTCTCTGCATCACATCCCTTATACCAAAGTCCTGCCGTGGTCGCCATTCTGTAGCGGGTGGTCTCGGGGTCAGGTTCACCTCTGACTTTCTGAGTGGTTCGAATTGCTCCCACTCCCTGGGTTCTAGACTTTGGATTTATTTGGCGATGTGACAAAGTGCAGCAGACAACTGGTTTTGGTGCAAGAAACTTTGATTTTATTCAGGACAAGAAAGTACAATGTCAAAACTTGCAATCTCTAGAATAAAGAACACGTTATCACATGTTCAAAAGGGGTTACAGAAAATAATCCACCTCCCACCTCCCAATGACTAAATCTGACTAGGTTAAACTCTGGGGCAACAGGTATAATGCTCACCAATCCTCTTATTGTCAGTTAGCGGTGGTTTGCGTTTTCGGGGTTCACTGGACTCTGTAGGTTCTGCTTGCCATACCCCGAATGTTGTGGAAGACTTCTTACTGCGTAGTCTTCAGTTGGGTGGTGTCTGCTGATGCGGTAGGGCACATATTGGATTTATGGGGTAAGTACCCACTTTATTCCGTCAGCAGTAGGTTTTATAGTTCTTTTAGGTAATGTTTCGCCTGTTGGTAGCTAGGAATAGATTGTAGAGTGGAAACTTTCGAATCTTCAGTTTCTTCTTGAGGAGTTTTGTTCTTAGAATTTGTCGATCGCGGTGGTTTCGATGTTACCACGTTGGCTGTGCTCAGTTGCTGCCGCGATGGCGATGACCGAAGTTACTGGGAACTACTTTTCACTGCCTTAATGATGTTCTTCCTTCCTCTTCGGTAGCAGAACAGTGTGGCCCAGGGGTTTCGTCGAGGCTGAAGACGTTGATGTTCAGGGAGCTGTAAGCTCTCTGGGAGGCTCACTAAAGCTGCTTCTCCCAACCTGTAAAACAGGGCCTCAGTTATACGTTGGGAGTCATTCTAATCTGCGCGCCAAATCAGCCCCGATTCTTTGTCTTAATTTGGTGGGCTTGATATTTCTTTGTCATATTTTGGTGGCTCGTTAATGGTAGCCTGTTTCGGATGTGTCGATCTGTTGAATTCGTTTCTCGATCGGGAAAATTAGTTTTGGTGTTTGCGTTGTCTGCCTAGGCCTGGGTTTTCTATGTGGGCTGGATGGGCCATTAACATTATGCATGCACTGGATGGGTTTCCTGCTTAGAGCAATGGCTGGCTATCTCTGGGTCGATTGTTGCTATGTTAATGTCTCCTGGGGAGAAGGGGTTTCGAGTTTACACAATTCCCCAGACAATTTGTTCAGCTTCAATACTCCAGACAGCTTCAATACCCAAAGACTGGCTTCTTTAGAGGCTAGTTGTCCCTTTGCAGCCCTTTTCACATGGACCCAATCTGCCTTTTAAAATCCCAAACTTGGTTAAAACTCATTGTTTCTTCCATGTGCATTTTAGGATCCCAAACTTTCTGGCTGATAGTTCCAAATTGAGTTTCCTTTTCAATGAGTCCAAACACTGTGGGGGGTGGGGGAGTTCCCACGAATTTTGCAACCTTACACATTGGTGGCAGTTTGGGCAGCACTTGGGCGGGTGGAGGCCTTGCTGAAAATCGGCCCCAATGTTTCCACTTGTGGGAATGTCGGAAACCAGGGGGCCATGGATATCAGACAGTCACTTCTTTACCCGGAGAGCAGTGAGAGTGTGGGACTCGCTCCCACAGGGAGGGGTTGAGGGGAATAGTACATGTATAATGAGCGAGAAAGGAGTAGGATATGTTAATAGGTAGGAGGAGACTGGTGTGGAGCATAAACACCGGCATTATAAAGTTTGATCAAATGGCCTGTTTCTGTGCAGTAACATCTATGTAATTCTATGCAACCCAATTTGTCCCTTTCCCCACCCTATCCCCTACAGTTAGACTATTGTATAGAACCCCATAGAGCTATAAAAATAGTGAAAGGGAAAGTGAAGATTCCCAGATACTGTCAGGCAGACCGCTCGATGGGCTGAATGGCCTCCTTCTGTGCTGTAAGTATTCTAAGATTGTCTGACCGAGGACAAGAGGAGACAATCTCAGGACCGTGAAGGGCAAGGTTAGGACAATGGAACAAAGGTGTTCCTTCACACAGAGTGTCAAGCAGCCAGCATAGACTGTTGGGGAGAGTGAGTGAGATCGGGAACAGCTGGCTGTGATAGAATCAGTACTCCAGGAGCATTATGGATGTTTGCACATCCAGGACCAGAAGGACTTGTGCTTGTCCTTGACTGATTCCATTCCCTGAGCACAGCGACTGGCCTCAAACCCATTTCTTCATCTCCAAGAGGTTTACTCCCTATCGTCTATATTCCGTGATGGCCCCTTGTCCACAAGTCCTGTGAACAGCCCGTCTTTTCCATCTCCTGTGGAATCCTGGTCCGTGGGCGAACTAGGCTCTGGGTCCTCAATCCCGGCCTCCTCACTTTATATAGGCGGCCTCTCATTAGGCCTGCCCACATCACCCCACATGCATCACCTGATTTAATATTGTCCGGCCTGTTATACGGATCAGTTCCTAACCATGGCTCACTGGGTACCACCCTCGTGTCTATCAATCAGAAAATCATGGGTTCAAGCCCCACTCCAGAGATTTGAGCGTATATTCCAGGCAGACACGTCCAGTGCAGTACTGAGGGAGTGCTGCACTGTTGGAGGGGCAGTACTGAGGGAGCGCTGCACTGACAGAGGGGCAGTACTGAGGGAGCGCCGCACTGACAGAGGGGCAGTACTGAGGAAGTGCTGCACTGTCAGAGGGACGGTACTGAAGGAGTGCCGCACTGTCGGAGGGGCAGTACTGAGGGAGCGCCGCACTGTCAGAGGGGCAGTACTGACGGAGTGCTGCACTGTTGGAGGGGCAGTACTGAAGAAGTGCCGCACTGTCGGAGGAGCAGCACTGAGGGAGTGCCGCACTGTCAGAGGGGCAATACTGAGGGAGTGGCGCACTATCAGAGGGGCAGTACTGAGGGAGCGCCGCACTGTCAGAGGGGCAATACTGAGGGAGTGGTGCACTGTCAGAGGGGCAGTACTGAGGGAGTGCCGCACTATCAGAGGGGCAGTACTGACGGAGTGCTGCACTGTTGGAGGGGCAGGACTGAGGAAGTGCTGCATTGTCAGAGGGGCGGGACTGAAGGAGTGCCGCACTGTCGGAGGGGCAGTACTGAGGAAGCGCCGCACTGTCGGAGGAGCAGTACTGAGGGAGTGCTGCACTGTCAGAGGGGCAATACTGAGGGAGTGCCGCACTGTCAGAGGGGCAATACTGAGGAAGCGCCGCACTGTCGGAGGAGCAGTACTGAGGGAGTGCCGCACTGTCGGAGGAGCAGTACTGAGGGAGTGCTGCACTGTCAGAGGGGCAGTACTGAGGGAGTGCCGCACTGTCAGAGGGGCAGTACTGAGGGAGCGCCGCACTGTCAGAGGGGCAATACTGAGGGAGTGGTGCACTGTCAGAGGGGCAGTACTGAGGGAGTGCCGCACTATCAGAGGGGCAGTACTGACGGAGTGCTGCACTGTTGGAGGGGCGGGACTGAGGAAGTGCTGCATTGTCAGAGGGGCGGTACTGAAGGAGTGCCGCACTGTCGGAGGGGCAGTACTGAGGAAGCGCCGCACTGTCGGAGGAGCAGTACTGAGGGAGTGCCACACTGTCAGAGGGGCAATACTGAGGGAGTGAGGCACTATCAGAGGGGCAGTACTGACGGAGTGCTGCACTGTCGGAGGAGCAGTACTGAGGCTGTGCCGCGCTATCGGAGGAGCAGTACTGACGGAGTGCTGCACTGTCAGAGGGGCAGTATTGAGGGAGTGCCGCACTGTCGGAGGAGCAGTTTTTTTTTCAAAAATATACTTTTATTTTCACAATACATTGGAAAATAATTCTGTGCCTTGCAGTCAGCAATTACATATAATTAGTTTGGACGCTGACAGTAGTTCCATACAATGCAGTAGCGTGCATTTAATTTCAAAGTACAGTTTAGTACAATCCGTAAATCACGTTACATGTAGTACTCTGCAAATAAGGGTATTACATGGAGCAGACAAGAACAGGTTTACATTACATTCCAGGATACATTTCAATAACGATCACCAATCATGTTACATGTCGCACTATGCAGCTGAATGCAGTACATGGACCGGATGGGGATACATTTACATTTCTTTACAAGTTACTAAACAGTGCAGAGACTTTCATTATACATGGCACAACACAGGTGTTTTTCAGTACATGGTGCTCTATGTATACAAGCAGATTAACAAGTACAGCCCGAGGGGGGTCTGATTCCATCCCCTGGGTTTACCGTGGCGGAAGGGTCTTAAACTGTGGCTCTTCCCCATCGTGCCTTTGCGGCGGCTGCACCAATCTTTAGTGCGTCCCTCAGCACGTACTCCTGGTCCTTGGATAGTCGCCAGTCTGCAACACTCGGCCGTGGATATCTCCTTGCTCTGGAAGACCAGCAAGTTTCGGGAAGACCAAAGTGCGTCTTTCACTGAGTTGATGGCCCTCCAGCAGCAGGTGATGTCTGTCTGGGTGTGTGTCCCTGGGAACAGTCCGTAGAGCACAGGGTCCTGTGTTACGAAGCTGCTTGGGATGAACCTCGACAGCAACCACTGCATCTCCTTCCAGACCTGCCTTGCAAAGGGGTAGTCCCGAAGGAGATGGATGACAGTCTCGTCCACACCACAGCCAACTTGGGGGCAGAGTGCCGTGTCTCTGAAACCCCGGCTGTGCATGAAGGATCTGACAGGTAGGGCCCTTCTCACCGCCAACCAAGCTACGTCTTGGTGCTTGTGTGAAAGCTCTGGCGATGAGACATTCTGCCAAACGAGTTCGACAGTCTGCTCGGGGAACCGTCCGACAGGATCCATCATCTCCTTCTTTTGTAGGGCGTCCAGGACCTTGCGTGCTGACCTCTGCTTTATGGCCTTGTGGTCAAAGGTGTTTTTCTTGAAGAACTTTTCCACGAAGGACAGGTGCTGAAGCATGGTCCAACTGGTTGGAGCGTTCCGCGGCAGCCTGGCCAGACCCATCCTTCGCAACACCGGGATCAGATAGAATCTCAGCACATACTGACACTTAGTGTTTGAGTACGAAGGGTCTATGCACAGCTTGATGCAGCCGCACACAAAGGTGGCCATCAGGATGAGGGCCATGTTCAGAACGTCCTTTCCCCCCTTGTCCAGAGATTTGTACATCATGTCTCTGCGGATACAGTCCATTTTTAATCTCCAGACGAAATGGAAGACGGCTCGGGTGACTACCACGGCACAGGAGCGGGGTATGGGCCAGACCTGCACCACGTACAACAACAGCGAGAGCACCTCACTCCTGATGACCAGGTTCTTTCCTGCAATGGAGAGTGAGCGCAGCTCCCACCATTCCATCAATATGCTCCTTCCAGTTTTTGGCGTACGCCCCGTCCGCTCCGAACCATATTCCCAAAACCTTCAGGTAATCTGACTTCATGGTGAAGGTAATAAAGGATCGGTCGGCCCAGCTCCCAAAGAACAAAGTCTCGCTTTTGCTGTGATTAAGCTTCACCCCCCCGAAGCCAGTTCAAACTGGTCACAGATTGTGAGCAATCCGCGGACCGACTGCGGACCCGAGCAAAAGACGGTGACGTCGTCCATGTACAGGGAGGTCTTGATCTGAGCACCTCCGCTGCCTGGGATTGTCACCCCCCTAATTCTCACATCCTTCCTGATGGACTCGGCAAAAGGCTCGATACAGCACACAAACAAGACAGGGGAGAGGGGCCAGCCTTGCCTGACTCCAGACCTGATCGGAAAGCTTTCAGTTTCCCAACTGTGCTACTGAGGGAGCGCTGCACTGTCGGAGGGGCAGTACTGAGGGAACGCTGCACTGTCAGAGGTGTTGTCTTTAGGATGTGACAATTAAACCAAGAGCCCCCGTCGAGTGGATGTAAAAGATCCCACGGCACTATTTCGAAGAAGAGCAGGGGAGTTCTCCTCGGTGTCCTGGCCAATATGTATCCCTCAATCAACATCACTGAAACAGATGGGGCTGAAATTGAGCTCTGTAACACCTGTATTTTAGGGGCATGTGTCCTTTATGTTTCTGAATACACCCTCCTGTGTTATAAACATTCCACGGGGGCCCTGGAACACAACACAACTATTTTTTAAGAGTGGCTCCTGTCACATGATAAAAATGTGCGAACAGCAAGATGCCCCAACAGAGAATCGGATGGATCAGCACTAACCTGCTGTTCCTCAGCTCCAGACTCACTGCCTAATGCAAAATGGTGCACATGTATATATATCTATATATATCTATAAAGGTCAACTTCCATTGATGTCACACCTCGCGTGATGATGCCCCAGGATTCAGGTGCCAGAATGAGAACTCTCGGTGGGAAAGAAAGAAACACTTGCATTTCAATAGCGCCTTTCACGACCACCAGACGTGTAATGTATGTATGCCTGGGTTTACATGCCACCAGGGGGAGCGACTGTCGGAGGTCATTGGGCCACAGACACACACGTGCAGCACTTGTATAAAAAGAAAGTCTCCATGTTCAATCCTCACTTTGAGAGCTAATAAAGTAGAGTCAGGTCACACCTGATTGAGTTCACAGTACTAAGCCTATTGAGTTATTACATACGCAACATTTGGCGACGAGGCACAATACGAACTTTCACGCACAAAAAAAAAATGAGCACCGTTGGAATCCTGGAGCGATTCGTGGAGGGAAAAGACTGGGAAGATTTTATAGATCGCCTCGACCAGTACTTCATGGCCAACAAGATGGATGAAGACGTTGACCCAGTTAGGCGCAGGGCAGTTTTCCTCATCGTTTGTGGTCCAAAAATCTATGGCCTCATAAAGAATCTGCTCTCACCTGCACGTCCAATGGAAAAGACCAATGAGGAATTGTGTGCTCTGATTCGGGACCATCGCAAACCTAAAGAAGGCATCATTATCTCGAGATAACGCTTTTACAAGCATGTTCACTCTGAGGTCCAGGACGAGGCAGAATTTGTTGCTGACCTGAGATGTCTCGCTGGACCGTGTAAGTTTGGAACTGCGTTGGAAGACATACTGCGTGACGAATTTATAATAGGCATAAACCACAAGGTGATCCTGCGGAAGCTGCTGGCTGCGGAGACGCTGGATCTGAGCAGGGCCATCACGATCACCCAGGCTTGCCTGACCATGGTCGATAGTACAAAGCAGATATCCTCGCAGAGTCGGAACTCCACGGCAAGTACTGTGCACCAGATTGTGTCGTCGGTTGGCAGAGCTGCACCTGGCAGGGCCTACCCGACTGTGTTTGCGAAACCTGTAGCTGCTTGAAGTCCGCCATTGCGCACGAATCTGATTTCACCCTATTGGGGTTGTGGGGGCAATCATTGGCCTCATTAGTGCCGTTTTAGACAGTATATTTGTAGAGGCTGTGCGAAAATGGGGTACCTTCAGCAGATGTGTCCGCAACTCAGCAAGCGTGCTGCGACACACCACATGGATGATGATGACCGATCCGGAGCGGATCCGGCAATGCAACCCGAGATACCCGAGGAGCAAGTGTATAGTGTACATTCGTTCCTGACAAAGAGCCAACCGATAATGATTGAAGTAAAATTGAACGGTGTGCCGGTATCTATGGAATTAGACACGGGTGCGAATCAGTCAATTATGAGCCAGAGGACTTTCGAAAAGCTGTGGGACACCAAGGCCGTGAAACCCAAGCTGAGTCCAGTAAATGCCAAATTGCGTATCTACACCAAACAGCTCATACCAGTGATTGGCAGTGCATCAGTCAAGGTGTCGTACGATGGGACGGTTCATGATCTATCGCTGTAGATCGTTCCAAGCAATGGTCCAACGCTGTTCGGCAGGAGTTGGTTCGAAAAAATAAAGTGGAACTGGAACGATATTAAAGCTTTGTCATCGGTGGGTGACACCTCATGTGCTGAACAAATTTACCTCACTGTTTGAACCAGGCAATGGCAACTTCACGGGAGCCAAGGTGCAGATCCACCTGGACTCGGATGCAAGACCTGTCCATCACAAAGCCCGGGCGGTCCCGTACATGATGAGAGAGAAAGTCGAAATCGAACTGGACAGACTCCAACATGAAGGGGTAATTTCACCAGTCGAATTTAATGAATGGGCTAGTCCCATTGTTTCTGTGATGAAGAGTGATGGCACTGTCAGGATTTGTGGAGACTACAAGGTTACGATCAACTTAGTTGTGAAACAGGATCAGTACCCGTTACCAAAGACTGATGACCTGTTTGCAAAGCTAGCCGGGGGTAAGTCATTCACCAAATTAGTTCTGATATCGGCCTATATGGTACAGGAGCTTGTCGAATCGTCGAAGAAACTTCAATACGCCTAAAGTGCTGTTTATTTACAACAGGTGTCCTTTCGGAATTTGCCCTGCTGCAGCCATATTTCAGAGGAACATGGAGAGTCTACTGAAGTCCGTCCCTAGAATGGTGGTGTTCCAATACAACATTCTGGTCACAGGCCGGGACACTGCCGAACACCTGCACAACCTGGAAGAGGTTCTACATCGTCTGGACAAAGGGGGGCTCAGGCTGAAACATTCAAAGTGCGTCTTTATGGTACTGGAAGCCAAATTCCTGAGAAGGAAGATTGCTGCAGACGGCATCAGGCCTACGGACTCGAAAACAGAGGCCATCAAAAATGCACCCAGTCCCCAGAATGTGACGGAGCTGCGTTCGTTCCTTGGTCTTCTCAACTACTTCGGTAATTTCTTACCTAAATTGAGCACCTTATTAGAGCCACTGCACATGCTGCTCAGAAAAGGCGACAACTAGGTTTGGGGTGTATCTCAAGACAGGGCCTTCGAGAAAGCTAGAAATCTGCTTTGTTCCAACAAATTGCTGGTACATTATGACCCGTGCAAGCGTTTAATATTGGCCTGTGACGCTTCATCACATGGGGTTGGTTGCGTGCTCCAACAATCCAATGAGTCGGGCAAACTACAACCCATTGCGTACGCTTCGAGAAGCATGCCTAAAGCAGAAAGAGCCTACGGCATGGTAGAGAAAGAAGCTTTAGCTTGCGTATATGGGGTTAAAACGATGCACCAGTATCTGTTTGGGCTTCATTTCGAGCTTGAAAGCGATCACAAGCCACTCATATCTTTGTTTTCAGAGCATAGAGGTATCAATATCAACGCGTCGTCCCACATCCAGAGGTGGGCACTGACATTATCTGCCTATGATTATGTCATTCACCATAGACCTGGCACCGAGAATTGTGCCGATGCATTGAGCCGTTTACGGTTGCCCACGTCGGCGGTGGAAACGCCACAGCCCGCAGACCTACTGTTGGTCATGGATGCCTTTGAGAGTGAAGGGTCACCTACTACTGCTCAACAAGTTAGGACCTGGACCAGCCAGGATCCGATCTTATCAGTTGTAAAACGTTGTGACCTTAGTGGTAATTGGTCGGCCATTCACAAGGAAGTCTGTGATGAGACCAAACCTTACAACCATCGCAAAGACGAATTATCCATTCAATCTGATTGTTTGCTATGGGGTTGTTCTGCCCAAGAAAGGCAGTGAGAGATTTGTATGGAATTTACACAGTATTGTGATGATGAAGGCCATTGCCACGAGTTTGGAGTTTCAAGAGTGTAGGGTTGCAAAATTCATGGGAAAACTCCGCCAGTGTTTGGACTCATTGGAAAGGAAATGTCATTTGGTGGCCTGGCATTGACTCTGATTTGGAGTCATGTGGCATCAGTGCAACACTTGCATGCAGTTAAAGCAATGCACTAGAGGAATCTCCGCTCAGTCTGTGGTCATGGCCATCCAAACCATGGTCGAGGATCCATATCGACTATGCGGGTCCTTTCCTGGGCAAAATGTTTTTGGTGGTGGTAGATGCATATTCCAATAGAATGTATAATCATGTCATCCAGCACGTCCACAGCCGCCATTTAGAGCCTTCGTGCCATGTTCGCCACTCATGCTCTGCCGGACATCGTTGTAGGCGACAACAGATCGTGCTTCAGGAGTTTGGAGTTTCAAGAGTGTAGGGTTGCAAAATTCATGGGAAAAGCCCCCCATGTTTGGACTCATTGGAAAGGAAATTTAATTTGGAACTATCAGCCAGAAAGTTTGAAATCCTAAAGTGCACATGGAAGAAACTACGAGCTTTAATCGAATTTGGGATTTTACAAGGCAGATTGGGTCCGTGTGGGAAGGGCTGAAAACTAAAGGATAACTATCCTTCAAAAGAAACCAGTTTTGAGTATTGAAGCTGTCTGGGGTAGCGAAGCTAAAACAAATTGTCTGGGGAATTATGTAATCTCGAAAACCCTTCTCCCGGGAAACATTAACATAGCAACAATCGACCCAGAGATAGCGGGCCATCATCTTGAGCAGGAAACCCATTCCAGCACATACATAATCAATGGCACATCCAGCCCACATGGAAAACCAGGCCTAGGCAGACATTGCAAAGACCAAAGCTAATTTTCCCCATCAAGAAACAAATTTAAAACATCGACACGTCCGAGACAGGTTAACATTAATGGGCCCGCCAAAATATGACAAAGAGATATCAAGCCCGCCAAAAATTAAACAAAGAATCAGGGCTGATTTGACGCGAAGATTAGAACAGCTCCACAAAGTATAACTGGGGTCCTGTCTTAACACAGAAACGATTGCAATACATGCTGTGCAATGCATCAGAGGGAGAAAGGAGAGAGACCACCACAGCAGTTTTAACAAGCCTCTCCAGCCTCGACGACACTCCCGGGGCCACGCTAACCTGCTATCGAAAAGGAAGGAAGAACATCACCACGGCAACCGACCACAGCCAACGTGGTACCATCAAAAACATCGCGGTCGACCAACTTCGAAACAAAACTCCTCAAAGAAGAAACTGAAGATTCGAAAGTTTCCACTCTACAATCTAGTCCTGACTACCAACAGGTGAAAACATTATCGAAAGAGACTTTGAAACCTATTTCTAATGAAAGGAAGTGGGTACTCACACCATGAGTCCAGTACGCACCCTACCGCATCAGCGGACACCACCCAACTGAAGACTATGCAGTGAGAATTATTCTATGACATTCGGGGTACGACAAGCAGAACCTACAGAGTCCAGCAAACCCCGAAATCACGAACCACCACCAACTAACAGTACAGGATCGGTGAGCATAGTCCCTGTCTGCCCTGGAGTTTAACCTAGCCAGAGTTAGGCATTGGGAGGTGAGAGGTGTATTATTCACTGTAACCCCTTTGAATGTGTGATTTAGTGTTCTTTATTTGAGTGATTACAAGTTTGACATTGTATTTTCTTGCCCTTAATAAAATCAAAGTTCTTTGCACCAAACTAGTTGTGTCTTGCACTTTGTCACATCTCCCAAATAAATCCAAAGTCTAGAACCCAGGGAGTGGGAGCGATTCGAACCGCTCAGAAGGTCAGAAGTGAACCTGACCCCGAGACCACCCCCTACAGAATGGCGACCACGGCAGGACTTTGGTATAAGGGATGTGATGCAGAGAGTGCTGTTTTGGAAGAAAGAACCAAGATGGAAGAGAGGATTTCCTCCTATGTGTATAAGAAACTGAATGTCACTAAGAAGTGGGTGCTTGGTCTATTGCGCGCTGTGTGTCCGGGAGATTCTGCAGCCCAGTGAACAGCAAGCAAGGATCATAAGGAATCAGTAGAAAAGGCAATTTTGTTGGCTTGCTTACAGCAACAGGTCCAACTCCTAGATAAGAACATCGGGTCACTGCAGACAGAACTATGGGAATGTGCAGAGACATCACATGAAAGGGCTATGGCAGGAGAAAGGTTATGTGGAAAACTCCGTAAGCTAAAACATGGAAAGGCAAAGCTAGTGGAAAGGTTCAAGAACAGCCAGGTCTATTTTCAGTGTCAGGTTACCGAGGCTAAAAATAATAAAAAGATACTGCGGGAAGAAAATACTCACCTTACCCTTCAAGTAAAAGAGCTGGAGGAGAAGTTAAGAGACGTGCAGGCAGCATATAAAGTAGCCAGCACTAATGGATTTGAGTCAGGGGACCACGGTCCCTGCCAGCAATGAATCAAAAGTTGGACCTTGCTCTGTCCAAGGCAAAAGGTATGGTATGCCTAATAAACCCGGGTACATAAGAACATAAACATAAGAACATAAGAATTAGGAACAGGAGTAGGCCATCTAGCCCCTCGAGCCTGCTCCGCTATTCAACAAGATCATGGCTGATCTGGCCGTGGACTCAGCTCCACTAACCTGCCCGCTCCCCATAACCCTTAATTCCCTTATTGGTTAAAAATCTATCTATCTGTGACTTGAATACATTCAATGAGCTAGCCTCAGCTGCTTCCTTGGGCAGAGAATTCCACAGATTCACAACCCTCTGGGAGAAGAAATTCCTTCTCAACTCGGTTTTAAATTGGCTCCCCCGTATTTTGAGGCTGTGCCCCCTAGTTCGATTCTCCCCGACCAGTGGAAACAACCTCTCTGCCTCTATCTTGTCTATCCCTTTCATTATTTTAAATGTTTCTATAAGATCACCCCTCATCCTTCGGAACTCCAACGAGTAAAGACCCAATCTACTCAATCTATCATCATAAGGTAACCCCCTCATCTCCGGAATCAGCCTAATGAATCGTCTCTGTACCCCTTCCAAAGCCAGTATATCCTTCCTTAAGTAAGGTGACCAAAACTGCACACAGTACTCCAGGTGCGGTCTTATACAGTTGCAGAAGGACCTCCCTGCTTTTGTACTCCATCCCTCTCGCAATGAAGGCCAACATTCCATTCGCCTTCCTGATTACCTGCTGCACCTGCAAACTAACTTTTTGGGATTTGTGCACAAGGACCCCCAGGTCCCTCTGCACCGCAGCATGTTGTAATTTCTCCGCATTCAAAGAGTATTCCCCTTTTTTGTTTTTTTTCCCAAGGTGGATGACCTCACACTTTCCGACATTGTATTCCATCTGCCAAACCTTAGCCCATTCGCTTAACCTACCTAAATCTCTTTGCAGCTTCTCTGTGTCCTCTGCACAACCTGCTTTCCCACTAATCTTTGTGTCATCTGCAAATTTTGTTACACTACACTCTGTCCCCTCTTCCAGGTCATCTATGTATATTGTAAACAGTTGTGGTCCCAGCACCGATCCCTGTGGCACACCACTAACCACCGATTTCCAACCCGAAAAGGACCCATTTATCCCGACTCTCTGCTTTCTGTTAGCCAGCCAATTCTCTATCCATGCTAATACATTTCCACTGACCTCGCGTATCTTTATCTTCTGCAGTAACCTTTTGTGTGGCACCTTATCGAATGCCTTTTAAAAATCTAAATACACCACATCCATCGGTACATCTCTATCCACCATGCTCGTTATATCCTCAAAGAATTCCAGTAAATTAGTTAAACATGATTTCCCCTTCATGAATCCATGCTGCATCTGCTTGATTGCACTATTCCTATCGAGATGTCCCGCTATTTCTTCCTTAATGATAGTTTCAAGCATTTTCCCCACTACAGATGTTAAACTAACCGGCCTATAATTACCTGCCTTTTGTCTGCCCCCTTTTTTAAACAGAAGCGTTACATTAGCTGCTTTCCAATCCGCTGGTACCTCCCCAGAGTCCAGAGAATTTTGGTAGATTATAACGAATGCATCTGCTATAACTTCTGCCATCTTTTTTAATACCCTGGGATGCATTTCATCAGGACCAGGGGACTTGTCTACCTTGAGTCCCATTAGCCTGTCCAGCACTAACCCCCTAGTGATAGTGATTGTCTCCAGGTCCTCCCTTCCCACATTCCTGTGACCAGCAATTTCTGGCATGGTTTTTGTGTCTTCCACTGTGAAGACTGAAGCAAAATAATTGTTTAAGGTCTCAGCCATTTCCACATTTTCCATTATTAAATCCCCCTTCTCATCTTCTAAGGGACCAACATTTACTTAAGTCACTCTTTTCCGTTTTATATATCTGTAAAAGTTTTTACTATCCGTTTTTATGTTTTGCGCAAGTTTACCTTCGTAATCTATCTTTCCTTTCTTTATTGCTTTCTTAGTCATTCTTTGCTGTCGTTTAAAATTTTCCCAATCTTCTAGTTTCCCACTAACCTTGGCCACCTTATACGCATTGGTTTTTAATTTGTTACTCTCCTTAATTTCCCTGGTTATCTACGGCTGGTTATCCTTTCTCTTACCGCCCTTCTTTTTCATTGGAATATATTTTTGTTGAGCACTATGAAAGAGCTCCTTCAAAGTCCTCCACTGTTCCTCAATTGTGCCACCGTTTAGTCTGTGTTTCCAGTCTACTTTAGCCAACTCTGCCCTCATCCCACTGTAGTCCCCTTTGTTTAAGTATAGTATGCTTGTTTGAGACACTACTTCCTCATCCTCAATCTTTATTACAAATTCAACCATACTGTGATCACTCATTCCGAGAGGATCTTTTACTAGGAGATCGTTTGTTATTCCTGTCTCATTACAGAGGACCAGATCTAAGATAGCTTGCTCCCTTGTAGATTCTGTAACATACTGTTCTAAGAAACAATCCCGTATGCATTCTATGAATTCCTCCTCCAGGCTACCCCGTGCGATTTGATTTGACCAATCGATATGTAGGTTAAAATCCCCCATGATTACTGCCGTTCCTTTTTCACATGCCTCCATTATTCCCTTGATTATTGCCCGCCCCACCGTGAAGTTATTATTTGAGGGCCTATAAACTACGCCCTTACTATCTCTCATCTCCACCCATAATGATTCAACATTTTGTTCATTAGAGCCAATATCATCTCTCACAACTGCCCTGATATCATCCTTTATTAACAGAGTTACCCCACCTCCTTTCCCTTCTTGTCTATCTTTCCGAATTGTCAGATACCCCTGTATGTTTAATTCCCAGTCTTGGCCACCCTGCAACCACGTTTCTGTAATGGCCCGGGTAAACCTGGAAGAGAAGGAGGAAACTGTTCAACCATCACCTGTGGTGCCGGTGCCTATACCGGATCGGCAGCAGAAGGGGTGAACGGGTTGCGGGGCGGACAGAGATAGCGGACCACCACCACCTGTGGTGCTGAGGTTCAGCTCGATTTGGCAGCAGGGAGGAGGGGTAGGCAAGCCAGAGTAGGAAGAGCCAGAGCCGGGGCCGATGTCCCCGGTTCGGCAACAGAAGTTCAGCATGCCCAACAGCACTGGGGGTCTGGGGCTCCTGGAAAGTCAGTTTGTGGTCCCCCACACTACCCAACAGCTTAGGACTATGATAATCCATCTGGGAAAGTTCACTCCAAAGGGAGACCCCTCGGTTCACTTTATGGAAGTAAAACAGGCAGGGGATATTAACGGGTGTGATGATGCCGAGATAGCAAAGATGCTCCTCCTCTCACTGGACGGCAAGCTGTACCAGTCCCTCTCTGCCGAGAGCAAAAGGGGGCAGAGGATATGTGCCGCCGTCCAGGAAGACATTCTAGAAGCCATGGGCTGTAATGACGGGAGTCCCTTCTCCAGAGTGGAGAAGACAGTGCAGCTCACAGGGGAAACCCTACAGGCTTTCGCAGACAGACTGTGGCCTGTGTACCAGAGTGCCTGTAGTGGGGACCTCAACTGGAATCACCTAACGTGGGACGAGAGAACCCAGGCTCCGAAGCCTGGTGGCAAACTGTTTGCCACAAGTAAGAGCAAAGGCTGAGGCCTGGTTTGACCCGAGAGATCCCCAGGCCACCGAGGAGGGAGTGGTCAGGCAACTGACCATAGCCTACCGGAACGGAAGGGGGATGGAAGAGCTCCCACCCAAGGGAAGGGTCCATGAAATCAGACCTAGTCAGGATAAGAGGGAATGGCGCCAGGAGAGGGGTAATCCCTCCGATACAAAACGTACCTTTTTCGGGTGTGGAAAGAATGGGCACTGGAGAAAGGATTGTAGAAACCCATGGAAGATAGCGCAGGGAAGAATTCTCCAGCCCCTGCCCAAACGACCGAGACCAAGAATACAGCCTCTCCCCACAAGTTTGATACATTCATTACTGCGCTCCGAACAATGCTAGAGGGCCCTGGGAGGGTAGCCGTCGCCACTGGTACCAAAGTCCCATGTGCCCCATCCCAGCCAAAACCGTGACTAGGACAGGCACAGCCTGTTCACCTGTGTTCCCTCGAGTACCCTTCAGATGGAGGTGGAAAAGGTGAAAGGGACTTACCTGCTGGACACCGGTGCCTCAAGCACCCTTGTCTATGTAGCTAACCCCGCCGCCTCACCTCTGTCTCGCGGGGTCCCTACAGCTTGGTGGGTTTCACAGGCACTGAGCACGCTGGCTCATTCTCTGTTCCGCTCTCTATTCGTTTGGGAACACTCTGCACCAAATGGACTTGTGTTCCAATGAAGTGGGAGCAGGAAGGGAGAGGGATCCTGGGGGCTGACTTCATCCTAGGCCACGGGATCCTGGTGGATTTAAGAAACCACTGTCTTTGGGGGGCAGTATGCACGGGACAGGAGAGTGAGGTGATGGTTATCCTGGGAAAACAGGGAAAAGGGATGGTGTGCACCATGAAGCCAAAGGAGGGTTACGACCTTGAATTGCTGGTCAGTAACATCCCGATAGAATATCAAGAGTATGTGAGGAAAAACCTTGCAGCTTTTGCCACTCACAAACGTGACTGGGAGGATAATCGGGGTCGAGGTTAGCATTAGATGGGGACCCCATGACCCGACCACAGAAACAGTACAACTTCCCCAGGGAGGCGGAGGCAGACATGGAAACAGCCTTGGGTTCGCTGGTTAAACAGGGGGTATTGAGACCAATAGCTACCCATGTGAACTCTCCATTGTGGCCGGTTAAGAAACGGGACAACCCCTAGAGAGCCACGGTGGACTATCGAGTACTCAACCATAACATCCCCGCCTGTGCACCCACAGTTGCTGCTGTCACTGACCTCATTGGAAGTATCCCAGCCTCCGCGACTACCTTCATGGTGCTGGGTATTTCCAACGGGTTCTGGTCCATACCTTTAAGAAGGGAAGATCAGAACAAGTTTGCTTTTACCTTTAAAGGACAGCAATACACTTGGAACTGTCTCCCTCAGGGCTTCCACAACAGCCCCAGTATTTTCCATCAGTGTATGGCGAACTGTTTAAAGAGTTTCAGCAGACCCCAGCAGTTGGTGCAGTATGTGGATGACCTGCTCCTGTTCACCGATGAGGGGGAGGAGCATGGCCCACTGCTGGCTGAGCTGCTGGAGCTGCTGAAAGAAGAAGGATTTAAAGTAAATCCCAAGAAGGCACAGATCGGGCAGAAGGAAGTAAAATTCCTGGGACTTGCTTTGCGCGCTGGGGAGAGACCCATTGACAAAGTTAGAAGGGAAGCAGTGCAGAAGTTACCCGCCCCCAACACAGTGACAGGAGTAAGATCTTTTCTAGGGCTAACCGGGTCCTGCAGAGATTTCATTGAGGATTATGCAGCCACAGCAGCCCCTCTGCTCCGACTCCTACACAAGGGAGTGGAGTGGGAATGGGACGAAGGTTGCGAGGCAGCATTTATCCAACTCAAGAAAGACCTGCAGACCGCGCCAGCTCTAGGGGCCATCGATGGGGGTAAAGAGTTTTTCCTGGAGGTAGCAGCCAGTGGGGACAGCCTGAGCTCAGTACTGCTCCAAGAGCGGCACGGCCGGCTGAGACCAGTGGTCTACTCCTCCAGGATACTCACGGACGTGGAGCAGGGATACTCCAACTGTGAGCGGCACCTCCTAGCCACTCACTGGGCTGTGAAAATATCGCTGATCTTCACAGGAGGTCCCCTATCACACTCCTCACCTACCATACGCCCACCCAAATGCTCCTGGACGGGAGAATCAAGGACGGGACAGTGAGCAGTGCCCGCATTGCTCGCTGGACCCTGTTCCTCTTTCAAATGGACCTAAGGGTAAAGGGTCTCTGCGAGCCAAGACTCGCAGCCAACATGATTTATCCAGGGGCAGCCCACCGGTGTTCTGTAGAAGGGTTATGGGAAATTAACATAGGCTTTCGAGCTGGGTTACACCCCACAGGCCGAGTGATCTATGTGGACGGTTCAAGCACGGTATCTGCAGGTGGACGACTCACAGGCTGCGGAGTTTATGACCCCGAGGCAGGCATTGCCCTGGTGATTAAACTCCCCAGTACTATGAGCGCCCAGCACGCTGAACTGTCTGCGGTGCTGTATGTAGTCACACACCCAAGGAATTCCCTACCCCATACACAATTTGCTCAGAATGTATGCTCGCATGCAATTTGTGTATGGAGTACCTGGCTATCTGGTCCCACCACAGATACACGTCTGCAGACAGAAGACCCCTGGCAATTAAGCCTTTACTGGAAAAGATCATGGCAGCCATTAGGGAGGAAGGGAAGATCTATATACACAAAGTGAAGGCACATTCCATCACCGAACCCCGTAGTGAGGGAAACCAGCAGGCTGACATGTTAGCCAAGCAGGGGGCCTGCACGGGCAAGCTCTGGGATCCGTACAACCCAGGCCCTATCGCAGCAATCAGGGGCTGGATGGGGACAGCAGGGAAAGCAGGGATAGCTTTGCCCAAGGACCTGAAAATGGTCCAGACCCAAGACCCTGTCCTCAAAACTGTCCTGAACATGCTAGCTAAAGGGGAAAGGATAGACGGCCCGTACGGCACCGCAGCAATTGCCATTAAAGAAGGCATGCTGTTCAGGGGGGAGCAATGGGTATTACCGCAACAACACCGGAGAGAATTCCTCCAGCTGGCCCACGAGGGTCCAGGAGCAGGACACCTCGGACCTGAGATCACTTGGCAATGGGTGGAACAGGCAGGGTGGTGGCCGGGACTCAGGGAAGATGTCCACGAGTTCTGCGCTAGCTGTCTGGTGTGCGCGGCCAACAACCCCGACCCCCAGAAAAGGAAGGTGTCTATGGGACATATCAGGAGGGTAGAGGGACCCTGGCAGTCGATCCAGGTACCATTACATCGGGCCCCTACCCACCGCCCAGGGAGGTTACAAGTACTGCCTAGTATTAGTGGATGGATTCACCAAATGGGTGGAAGCCTTCCCATGCCGAACAGCCACTGCCCTGGTCAGAGAGGTGTTCTCCCAATGGGGACTACCACAATTCGTGGAGTCCGATTAAGAGAGTCACTTCACCGGGCAGGTGATGCAGGAAACCCTTAAGGTGCTCGGCATCGAGGGGAAATGGCATGTCGCCCACAACCCGTAGTCATCCAGGCCTGTGGAGCGTTTAAACCGCACTATTAAAGAAAGGCTGCGTAAAGAAACAGGGGACTCACCCAAAGGGTGGGTAGAGGTCCTACCACAGGTCCTCATGGGGATCCGGGCCAGCCAGTCAAAGAGCACGGGGTACTCCCCGTACGAGCTCATGACCGGCAGAGCCATGAGACCCCCACCCATGTGTTAGCCCCGGGACTCACGGAAGGTCAGCTTAGGGAAGCGAGCCGGGACAGCTTTGTCAGGAATCTGTTTGAACATCTTAAACAGATTCACTGGCTGGCTGCTAACAACATGGGAAAACAGCATCGGAGCGACCGACTGCTGCTAGAACCCCGCAAACACCACGAGTGGGAGATAGGGGACCAGGCCATGGTATGGAACTATGCTTGAGTTGGGGTCTTTGAGGCACTGTACATGGGACCGTACCCCATTGTCGACAAGGCAAGCCCCATGGTCTATGCCATGAAAATGCCCCGCCGTACAAAGTGGTTCCACATAAACCAGTGCAAACTGTTTAACCCTGGGATAGCAGCTAACCGCAAAGGACAGCCAGAAACAGTGAACCGTGCTAAAGGCAGGGATCCTCAGCCAGCAGCCCCCGTCTCTGGAAATCCCACAGGGGACGTGGCAGACCCACAGACTATACCTAGAGGGGCGGTGGACTGTGTTACTGGAGGAGCTATCCCCCCAATCATTTGGGACTCGGACACATCCCCAGTGGCCAGAACCCTGAGAAGGACTCTCCGCATGCCACAAACTAAGACACCATGGTCACCAGCTCCCCAATTTAAGTGGTTCAGCCCCAGGAGAAGGCCCAGCCATGAAGGGATGCCTAAGATCTGGGACCAGCCTGTGAGCAGGGACCCCCAGATGGTAGCCTCGGGTGACGAGGAACTCTTCTGGAACCCCCGGAAGAGATATTGGTGGACCAGCCACCAATTGGGAGTCCCCCGCCCACAGCCCTTGACCAGGCAGAACCCCCAGGAGATGGAATGAACCGTGCAGCCACTCCCAAAGGGCCGGTGTGCTGTAGCACCGGAGGGGATGTTCCCCAATAGTGTGGGACTCAGAACCACCTCCGTTCAGGACACTCCGGGTCCTGCAGTACAGGCCGACCTACTACCAGCCCCGCTGGAAACCCAGAGGCCAGAGGAGAAAGGAGAAGAACAGGGATGGGTGGAAGATGTACATAAATAGGACGACATGAAGTTTAAGTATGTTTAGTAAGAATCTAACATAATGTAGGATTATGAGTGTAATGATTTCAGGTCACCACGACCGTAAAGAAACCACACGTATGGAAGTAGTGAAACGAGTAAAATAGGATAAGAATGTTTAGACGAATATGAAATGTAAGAGTTTCGACTGACAGCCAGTGACCAACTAGTGACAGATGCCTGGTAGTATTTGGGGAAAACATGTAACACCCGGGAGTAGGAAGAATCTACCGGTACAGCTATTAAAGGGAGCACCGGTATTAGTTATTGGGGAAAGGAAAAGACCCACCTTGTAGTCAGTACAAGAGGCACGACAAGAACAGAAAGAGTAAAATGGCTATGAGACAAAAGTTAAAAACAGACATCAGTTCCGACAGGAACTGGATAAGGCAGCCAGTTGAATAAAAGATTTTATTGTGTTTCTGAGAAGAAATGAGCTTAAATTGGAACTCGGTCACCTTTTGTCAAGCTGGAGAGCTTTTCTCAGGGCAGGACTATCTGTTTCATGTGCCCCTACAGGAAGGAGAACACTATGAAAAGGGTCCTGCTCCTGCTCGCCCTGATGGTGATGAGTAGCAGCGGCCGAGGAGATGTGGAAGAACCCCCCATTTATGGTGCTCAGGAGAGAGAGCACCGATCGTGACTGCAGGGATTGGCACCCCGGGTGTGGAAGAGCTCGCTGTTTTACTCACAAGGGAAGGTGGCCAGGGTGGATGGGGTCTAACTCCACTCACTACTCCAGCCAGGAAGGGTTTACCTACGGGGAGGCCTCCGTCCCATGCCCCAGGATACAGGTCGCTGCTGCGCGGGTCAGTGTTACGGAGGGAAAACGTGTGTGTTTGACTTGTAAAGGAAAGATTCCCCTGGGTAGATGGTGGTGGCTCAGGAAGTTGAGCAAGGATGCGGGGGACCAGGAATCTGACTGGGAAAGATTTGGTAATGACACGTACCGTACCATCACGGGGTCACGGGGAGGAGTGAAGGTGTGTTGGAACAAGTGGTGGGAAGCTGAACAGGGACTTTATGGCTGCATGTGGGGGTCAGAGAACATCTGTCCCGCAGGCATATCGATCGCTTTCGCCAGGCAATGGCAAGATGACGGGGAAGGGATGGGGTGGGATTCCAGCCTACACGGGTGTGCGGTCTCACACGCCCCACTCCCAATTAATGCCACCGAACTTATAGCACGCATTAAGAGACCCCTGCCCACAACCCCGCCAATACGCACAGTAATAGAGAGGTGTCCTACCACCACCAAGGGACCAGGGAACGGATTAGTATTGGTACCGACCGAAAAGGTGTTATACCAGGGGGTACACTATGTAGTAGCTTCAGTTATCTTAAATCTTACTGAGATGCACTTACCTGACTGGTGCCCGAAGGAAACAGAGCTGCTATACCAGGCCCTACTCAGAGAAATGTTCAAGAAATTTTACGAGTTAGACTTTGGGAAAGTAGTCAAAGCAGATTTATACACCCTACACACTAGGGACACCATGGGCACGGGGAGACCTGGAAGGTGTAGAATTTACCAATATCTCGCAAAGATTCCAGGTATGGCTTTTAAAATGAATTTAAAGGGGCAGACGAAGCCTACGGGGGATAAAAGGGGATGCATTCATGGAGACCCCCCCAGTGTTTGGACTCATAGGAAAGGGAATTCAAATTGGACCTAAATTACAGAAGCTTGAGATCCCCTAAACATCTATGGGAAGGAGCATATCAATTTTAAGATTCTACAACATTTTGGCTGCAAAAAAAAGAGTTACCAAATACAGGAGGTGGGGCCAAATTCATGTATTAAAGATCCCAGACTGTCTGGGGGAACTATTCACCCTCTAAGAGATAATCGAATTACCCAATCAAGCACAATGGAAATCATGGTCAAGAAACTGGACAATTCTAAAACAATGCAAAATCACTGATAGCACATTCTCACACCCTAATCGAGTTACTGCTGACAAAGGAGACATTTGAAAATCAGTGGACAGAACAGTTCAAACAGAGACCAAGAGATTTGATGGGAGATAACGGAGCCTTTTTTTTGGAATATATCGATCCCCCAGTTTTACAAGGAAAGAGCAGCAAGGAGCAGCACACAGACTGGGACACAGACACAGACACAAGCAGCTGGAGCTGGGGAGTGAAGAAATGGAGCAGTGAAGGAAACTACTAGAACTCATCAAGAACTGACCGAGCACGAGGCCCACGAAACGGAAGGTTGTCAGCAACCAAATTGCCAACCCCTGACAACCAAATTGACAAACCCGGGCCACCACAACCAGCGAAATGACCAACCGAAACCAACTCAGCAAAAACTGAAGAATCGACTTTTATTTCCACTCTACAATCTACTTCGGAACGACCAACGGGTGAGAAATTACCAAAAGGGACTAACTAAAACTATTCCTAACCAAAGAAAGTGGGTATTTACCCCATACATCCAAAACGCAACTTACCGCATCAACGGACGCACCCCAACTGAAGACTACGCAGTCCGAAGTCCTCTCCTCCGTCCGGGGTATGGCTCGCCTAGAAGGCCAAGTGCATCGAACCCCGAAACCGTGATTCACCGGCAACTGTCAAAAAGGGGATTGGTGAGCATAGCCCCTGAACCCACAGAGATATAACTTAGTTAGTTAGGGGAATTGGGGGAGGGAGGCTGGGATAACTTGTGTAAATGTATCTGCATTCTCCTCTTTACCCCATTTAAAGTTTAAGCAGTATTCTTTTCCCCACAGGCTGCAATTTGACATTTTATTCAATGTGTTATACCCCTCAGTGTGTATTGGTCTGTGTGTGTTATTAAAGGTGTGCCTTTTACTTCTTTTTAAACACAATAAAGCCATACCTGCTTCCTACCTTGAAACCGATTGTCTGTCCAAGTCTGTCACAGTCCTTTCATAATTCCAGTGTCTAGAACCAAGGGTGTGGGAGTGATTCGGAACCGCTCATATAAGGTCAGAAGGGAAAGCTGACCCCCTGCAAACCACCCCTTACAGAAGGGGAACCTTGAACGATGTTTTTGCTGCATATAATATAGGGTCCTCCATGAGAAATAGTCTGGACAATATAAAACTGCAAACGCAGATAAATGGTCTAAAGAACCAACTGAGAAAGGTCCTGAAAGAGGAAAACACAGTGGTAGGCTCAGAGCTATGACGGTCCATTTAAAGGAGATTGTGGCTGAGCTGGAAACATGCAGACAGTGAATGCACTCATACGGGAGGATAGAAACGCTTCTGACCAGGCTGCACAGAACGAGGTGTGCGTACTATATGGGGCATGGTTGTTGGGCGAGGGCCGCAACAACCTGGAGGATTTAAAACAAGGTGTAGTCCCCTCTTGGATCAGGAACAAGCACCTCGCAGCCCTCCACCCGTACAGCAATTCACTAAGCCCGTACCAGCCCCACCGAGCCTCTGAAGCCTACCCTGTCCCAGTAGACTGTGGGAAATCTAACCACACTATTATGGGGATAGTACTAAGGATGCCGGTCATGGATGGGACAGCCCGACCCGTACCGGTATACCAGGTGGAGAACATTGGAGTTATTTAGGGAGCTGCACACATTCGTTTCACAGCGGTCCCACCCTATATCATAAAGTGGGAGCACGCTGTAACGGGTACTGACCTCTCCGGGTGCCGAAGCCGGGGTGCACACGTAATACTGAGTCCCCAGCTTATTCTAAACCACAATACGGGTTTAAAGCTGCTGGCGCACAGCCTATCAACTGTACCGTGGAGATAATGACACAAGACCATGTCCCTCCACAGGTAGCATACATAGTGGGTGGGACATAGTGTGTCACCACCATGCGCCCCGCTACCAACATGGACACTTCTGGGGTCCGGTAAGTGACAGCAGTTTTTGCTTCAAACCTGAGACAGAATTTCAAGTGGCCCAGGAAGGGATTGTCCCCATTCCCGAACCCTCCACTGTTCACCTCACTGTGAGAGAAAACATCACAAACCTGCAGGGTTATGTTACACATTTTGGCTATGAAATTCCCCTTCTGCCCGAACATCTTACCGCTCTGCTAGAAGCTGTGATAATCTCACAAAAACATTTCTATACTCTAGAACAGAAAACAATTGAGATAGGGAAAAAGATTCTAGAGATCACAATTCCACCTTGGTGGGACATTTTCAGAAATATAGAAGTTCCTGCCGGGATCAGAATAGCTTCCCACATTTTGGTTGTCTGTCAACGCGCGATTATTCTTAACTATGGTGTCTCACTTGTCGATTGAAACGCAGAGGCCGTCAGGTCAGGCACCAAAGGGTGCTGTACACTCCCTGGCTGAACTTGGGAATTGCACAGGGAGGGGTGACACCATATTACCATGTCTGATTTGTTTTAATTTTCACCTGCTGTAAAAACGCAGAGGTCAAGTGTTGTAAGAATGTTACTTAAAAAATGTGTTTGACTATGTACCTTTATTTTCTGTAAAATGGAGTAATGGAGGGGTGTTGGACCCCCTCTATGCTGTAATATAATTGGAATGACTGTATTTGCCTGTAAACTACATTGCATTTCAAAGGGGGATGCACGTTTAAGTTTTAGCTAGGTAAATACAGGGAAGGTTGACTCTCAGGAGATCAAGAATTTTGCACACCTTGCATGACACTCAAGCATGTAGATTGTCACAGGGGGGACTGTAGGATTGCAAAATTCATGGGAAAAGCCCCCAGTGTTTGGATTCATTGGAAAGGAACCAGAAAGTTTAAGATGCTAAAGTGCACATGGAAGAAACTACGAGCTTTAATCGAATTTGGGATTTTACAAGGCAGATTGGGTCCATGTGGGAAGGGCTGAGAACTAAAGGATAACTATCCTTCGAAGAAGCCAGTTTGGGTATTGAAGCTGTCTCGGGTATTGAAGTTCAAACAAATTGTCTGGGGAATTGTGTAAACTTGAAAACCCTTCTCCCCGGGAGACATTAACATAGCAACAATCAACCCAGAGATAGTCAGCCATCACTCTGAGCAAGAAACCAATCCAGCACATACATAATGACAATGGCACATCCAGCCCACATGGAAAACCAGGCCTAGGCAGACATTGCAAAGACCAAAGCTAATTTTCCCCATCAAGAAACAAATTTAAGATCGACACATCCGAGACAGGTTAACATTAATGGGCCCGCCAAAATATGACAAAGAGATATCAAGCCCGCCAAAAATTAAACAAAGAATCAGGGCTGATTTGGCGCGAAGATTAGAATAGCTCCACAAAGTATAACTGGGGTCCTATCTTAACACAGAAACGATTGCAATACATGCTGTGCAATGCATCAGAGGGAGAAAGGAGAGAGACCACCACAGCAGTTTTAACAAGCCTCTCCAGCCTCGACGACACTCCCGGGGCCACGCTAACCTGCTATCGAAAAGGAAGGAAGAACATCACCAAGGCAACCGACCACAGCCAACGTGGTACCATCAAAAACATCGCGGTCGACCAACTTCGAAACAAAACTCCTCAAAGAAGAAACCAAAGATTCGAAAGTTTCCACTCTACAATCTAGTCCTGACTACCAACAGGTGAAAACATTATCGAAAGAGACTTTGAAACCTATTGCTAACGAAAGGAAGTGGATACTCACCCCATAAGTCCAGAACGCACCCTACCACATCAGCGGACACCACCCAACTGAAGACTGCGCAGTGAGAATTCTTCTACGATGTTCGGGGTACGCCAAGCAGAACCTACAGAACCCAGCAAACCCCAAAATCACGAACCACCGCCAACTAACAGTACAGGATCGGTGAGCATAGTCCCTGTCTGCCCTGGAGTTTAACCTCGTCAGAGTTAGGCATTGGGAGGTGGGAGGTGTATTATTCACTGTTATCCTTTTGAATGTGTGATTTAGTGTTCTTTATTTGAGTGATTATAAGTTTCACATTGTATTTTCTTGCCCTTAATAAAATCAAAGTTCTTTTACACCAAACCAGTTGGCTCTTGCACTTTGTCACATCCCCCAAATAAACCCAGAGTCGAGAACCCAGGGAGTGGGAGCGATTCGAACCGCTCAGAAGGTCAGAGGTGAACCTGACCCCAGACACCACCCCCTACAAGAGTTTCTGAGACTCAATGGTATCGAGCACGTAAGCTCAGCACCATTCAAACCCGCATCCAATGGTCAAGTGGAGCAGGCCGTCCAAATCATCGAGCAGAGCCTGAAACGGGTAACTCAAAGTTCTTTGCAGACTCGCTTGTCACACATACTGCTTAGTTACAGGACGAGACCCCACATGCTTACCGGGGTCCCCCCTGCTGAACTGTTGATGAAGAGAGGTCTTAAGACCAGGCTCTCACTTGTCCACCCTGATCTTAATGATCACGTCGAAAACAGACGTCAACATCAGCAGTGGTGTCATGATCGCACTGCCATGTCACGCGACATCTCTATTAATGATCCTGTGTAGGTGTCAAATTATGGTCAAGGCCCCAAGTGGGTCACTGGTACTGTTACAGCCAAGGAGGGTAACAGGGTACTTATTGTCAGGTTCACTAATGGGCAAACATGCTGGAGGCACATTGACCAGATGAAATTACGGCACACAGACGAACCGGAACAGCTTGACAAAGATACCATCAATGGCCAACCGATTCATATTCAGCCATCAGAAGACCCTGCTGTTGTCAATGAATCTGGACCTTCAATCCGCGACATGGACACTGCCTCTCCCATTACATCAGCTCCCCAGCCTCAAGTCATGAATGACTCGGAGAGCTCACCCAGATTGGGAATTGAACTGAGACGATCAACTAGGGAGCGGAAGGCTCCGGACCATCTCAATTTGTAAATAGGACTGATACCAAGATCTTGGGGGGGGGGGGGGCCTGCCACCAGGAGGAGCGACTGTCGGAGGTCATTGGGCCACAGACACACAGGTGCAGCCCTTGTAAATAAAGAAAGCCTCCATGTTTAATCCTCACTTTGAGAGCTACCTGATTGAGTTCACGGTACTAAGCCTATTGAGTTATTGCAAACGCAACAAGGCATCTAAAAGCGCTTTATAACCAACAAAGTACTTTTGGAGTGTAGTCACTGTTGTAACGTGGGCAGCCAATTTGCGCACAGCAAGCTCCCACAAACAACATTGTGACAATGACTAGATCATCTGTCCTTTTGTGATGTTGATTGAGGGATAAATATTGGCCCCAGGAATAACTCCCCTGCTCTTCTTCGAATAGCACCAAGAGATCTTTTACGTCCACCTGAGAGAGCAGACGGGGCCTCAGTTTAACGTTTCATCCAAAAGACGGCATCTCCGACACTGCAGCGCTCCCTCAGCACTGCACTGGAGTGTCAGCCTAGATTTATGTGCTCAAGTTCGTGGAGTGGAACTTGAACCCACAACCTTCTGACTCCAAGCAGTGGGCAGTTTGATCATGTCATGCTGAGCTCTGTAAACAGCTCTTGTGGAGAATCATGGAATGGTTACAGCACGGAGAAGGCCATCCCGACTCTCAGCCAGTCCCCCTCCCCGCGCCCTTTCTCCGTCGCCCTGCCAATTTATTTCCTTCAGATAATGATCCAACTCCCTTTTGAAAGCAGTGATTGAGTCTGCCTCCACCACCCTGTCAGGTCGTGCATTCCAGATCCTAACCACTCGCTGTGTAAAAAATGTTTCCTCATGTCGCCTTTGGTTCTTTTGCCAATCGCCTTAAATCTGTGTCCTCTGGCTCTCGGCCCTTCCACCAGCACCCTGTATCACCCCTCCCTGCCCATCAGCACCCTATATCACCCACCAGCACCCTGTATCACCCATCAGCACCCTGTGTCACCCACCAGCACTCTGTATCACCCATCAGCACCGTGTGTCATCCACCAGTACCCTGTATCACCCCTCCCTGCCCACCAGCACCCTGTGTCACCCACCACACCCTGTGTCACCCACCAGCACCCTGTGACACCCACTAGCATCCTGTGTCACCCATCAGCATCCTGTGTCACCCACCAGCACCCTGTACCCCCTCTGCCCACCAGAACCCTGTGTCACCCACCAGCACCCTGTACCCCCCTGCCCACCAGCACCCTGTGCCCACCTGGAAGTCAGCAAATTGCCCAACCTGCTGTCAGGACATCAGCAGCTGCCAATAAGATGGTCAGAGCAGCGCAATTAACCAGCACGGCAATGAGAGACTGGAAGCGGAGGAGTTTAATCTATTTTATTGCAATTGTAAAGGTTCCAGAAGTTCCCAGTTCTGTCAGCCATTCCCGTTGTACAAAGCAGTAAGTTGTCCGGGCAGAGAACATCAAAGGCAGGAGGAGATTGAAGATTTGAATCAGCACACTCGGGGAAATGTGCTGCTGGGGACAGTGTGGGAGCAGGGCTCCAGCAGTGAGTGTCTAACGGGAGGGAGGGGGTTTAACGGTAGGGAGTGGTCTAACGGGAGGGAGGAGTCTAATGGGAGGGAGGGAGGGGTCTAATGGAGGGAAGGGTCGAACGGTAGGGAGGGAGGAGTCTAATGGTAGGGAGGGAGGGGTCTAACGGTTGGGAGGGAGGGGTCTAACGGGAGGGAGGAGTCTAATGGAAGGGAGAGAGAAGTCTAATGGGAGGGAGGGAGGGGTCGAACGGGAGGAAGGGAGGGTATAACAAGGAGGGGGGTCTATGGGACAAACTTGGCTTCATTATGCTGCAGAAATTAATAGCCATTGCATTCCAGAAATATCATTTCCCTGTGAAAACAATAAGAACAGACAGTGAGTTAGTGAAATATAAAGACTTGACAGTGCGAGATTGCAATGGTAGATACATGACTCACAAATCAGTGAAACATGTTTCCAGTGACAAGCTCAAACACACCTCACACACCATATTGGCACAGTATGTGAGAGAGGGTGGGAGAAAGATGGGGCACAGTGTGTGTGAGGTAACTCATTAGCAGCCACAGTTACTCTTAGTGTAGCACACTGCCGTGCCCTATTAATCTCTGTGTAACTCACTCCCAGTCCGTTACTCTCTGTGTAACTCACTCCCAGTCCCATTACTCTGTGTAACTCACTCCCAGTCCAGTTACTCTGTGTAACTCACTCCCAGTCCCGTTACTCTGTGTAACTCACTCCCAGTCCCGTTACTCTGTGTAACTCACTCTCAGTCCCGTTACCCTGTGTAACTCGTTCCCAGTCCCTGTTACTCTGTGTAACTCACTCCGTCCCGTTACTCTGTGTAACTCACTCCCAGTCCCTGTTACTCTGTGTAACTCACTCCCAGTCCCAGTTACTCTGTGTAACTCACTCCCAGTCCCTGTTACTCTGTGCAATTCACTCCAAGTCCCTGTTACTCTGTGTAACTCACTCCGTCCCGTTACTCTGTGTAACTCACTCCCAGTCCCTGTTACTCTGTGTAACTCACTCCCAGTCCCTGTTACTCTGTGTAACTCACTCCCAGTCCCTGTTACTCTGTGTAACTCACTCCCAGTCCCAGTTACTCTGTGTAACTCACTCCCAGTCCCTGTTACTCTGTGCAATTCACTCCAAGTCCCTGTTACTCTGTGTAACTCACTCCCAGTCCCATTACTCTGTGTAGCTCACTCCCAGTCCCTGTTACTCTGTGTAACTCACTCCCAGTCCCATTACTCTGTGTAGCTCACTCCCAGTCCCTGTTACTCTGTGTAACTCACTCCGTCCCGTTACTCCGTGTAGCTCACTCCCAGTCCCTGTTACTCTGTGTAACTCACTCTTAGTCCCTGTTACTCTGTGTAACTCACTCCCAGTCCCTGTTACTCTGTGTAACTCATTCCCAGTCCCTGTTACTCTCTGTGTGTAAATCACCTCCATTCACTGATACTCTGTGTGTGAGCCTGTGGTGGCCAGGCCCGAAACTCGGTGCGGTCCCGACCTGCAAAACCATCAGCAGGTCGGGGCCATCGGAGGGAGCAGCATGCGGAGGCATACCACTGCAGGAGGGCGACGGCTGCAATGGCAGCTCACTGATTGCAGTGCGGGCAGGTACAGCAGGAGAGGCAAAGGAGCGGCAAGAGAAGTGACCGGGGCCCAGGGGAGGCGTGAGTCTGGGGCCAGAAGAGCCGAGGGCCCAGGGG
This sequence comes from Pristiophorus japonicus, assembly GCF_044704955.1. Classification (NCBI taxonomy): domain Eukaryota; kingdom Metazoa; phylum Chordata; class Chondrichthyes; family Pristiophoridae; genus Pristiophorus; species Pristiophorus japonicus. The sequence goes on along the minus strand of NC_091988.1, from coordinate 123,538,111 downwards.
CAGCACGGGCCCAGCCCACACTGCGATATGTGTGCATTAGGTCCATGCAGCAGAGCTGGTCTCCAGTCGTCCTGGTTAACCCTTGCCACTGGACCAAGACCTAGCTCTATCAAGCCCGTGTGGTGGCTGGTGTGCAACGGCCACCCCACGTTAAAAAAATCCACGCACAGGCATCTTCCACCCTTCAGGATGTAGTTCGGGATCCGGAATATTAGATCCTTCATTGAAACACCTGTGAACTCATCCCTTTTTGGCATGGAAGCAAGTCATCCTCGCTTCGAGGGACTGCTTATGAGGATGGTGTGTGGGCGTGTTGTGTAATACCTTTCCAGAAGGGGAAGATACATTTATGGCCACATCCATTGCTGCAACATTTCTCATCCCCTGGGCAGTCACTGTCGGCTGTACAACGTTCTGCACAGATTCCAATTCGAGCAGGTCTCTGAGGGCACACCCCGGGCTTATCTGTGGAAACGAAACACATCACATGTGGGGCTGGATCAGATTGTGGAATATAAAATTGATGCTCACATTTCCTGCCCTCGTGTTCAGGGCTGGTCCCTGTTACTCTCTGTGTACCCGTCTGTCAGTACATGTTACCCTGTGTACCCCTCTGTCAGTCCTTGTTACCCTGTGTACCCCTCTGTCAGTCCTTGTTACCCTGTGTACCCCTCTGTCAGTGCATGTTACCCTGTGTACCCATCTGTCAGTCCTTGTTACCCTGTGTACCCGTCTGTCAGTACGTGTTACCCTGTGTACCCGTCTGTCAGTCCTTGTTACCTTGTGTACCCCTCTGTCAGTGCATGTTACCCTGTGTACCCCTCTGTCAGTCCTTGTTACCCTGTGTACTCCTCTGTCAGTGCATGTTACCCTGTGTATCCCTCTGTCAGTCCTTGTTACCCTGTGTACCCCTCTGTCAGTGCATGTTACCCTGTGTACCCCTCTGTCAGTCCTTGTTACCCTGTGTACTCCTCTGTCAGTGCATGTTACCCTGTGTACCCCTCTGTCAGTCCTTGTTACCCTGTGTACCCCTCTGTCAGTCCTTGTTACCCTGTGTACCCCTCTGTCAGTGCGTGTCACTCTGTGTAACACTCTGCCACAGGATGTCATTTGTGACTTTGATGAGAGCCGTTTCGGTACTGTGGCAGGGGCGGGGAAACTGGTTTGGTGGGATTCAGACATGGAGTTGCAAGAAAGATTGCCCTGGATTTGTGAGGAGACAACATGTTGCAGGTGTTTGGAGAGGGAAGGGAGGTTGGAGCTGGCAGTCATTGCCATTCCCTGTTACCCTCTTTGTAACTCATTGTCTGTGATTGATACTCCCCGGGGCTGACTTTCAGGGTCTGGGTGAGACCCCTTACTGCCGCTCTGTGATCAACTGGCCGCACCGACCTAAATCCAGCGCGGGGATTTTTGTCCCCAATTCCGCCCGATGCTACCGACCGCCACAAGAGGGTCACCAGTACGTTTACCGCCGCTCTCCCTCGCCGCAGAAATGCACCGCCCCAAATGCAGCCGATAAATGGTCGCCCTGCCGCGCGGTGCCCCCGACAGCTTTCTCTCGGTGCCCCTTCCTCTCACTGTGTGCCACCCGGCAGCACGGTGACCCTTCAAGGGGAGGGCCCAGCCGGCCAGCAAGGCAGTGCCCCCGGGTTGGGCCGGGCCGCCAACAGGCAGTCTGGTACCCCGCTTTGGTGGCAGGCCGCTGGCTCGGCCCAAACCCACCCTGGTGGCTAAGTGGACGGAGATTTACAATTCCCGATTCTATCCCCTTTAACGGAGGGGAGCGAGTGTGGTAACGCACACGCTGTGATGTCACCACCGCTCCGCCGCTGAGTGGCAGCGATGAGTTCCCGATCCCACCACAACTTCTGCCCCTCACCCTGACCTCCTGTCGATCCCCCCCCCCCCCCGCTGTGACCACTTCCTGTTGATCCCCCCCACCACTGTGACCCACTTCCTGTCGATCCCCCCTCCCCCTACTGTGACCCACTTCCTGTCGATCCCCCCCACCACTGTGACCCACTTCCTGTCGATCCCCCCCCCATCCCCCTACTGTGACCCACTTCCTGTCGATCCCCCCCACCACTGTGACCCACTTCCTGTCGATCCCCCCCCTCCCCCTACTGTGACCCACTTCCTGTCGATCCCCCCCCCTCCCCCTACTGTGACCCACTTCCTGTCGACCCCCCCACCACTGTGACCCACTTCCTGTCGATCCCCCCCACCCCCGATGTGTCCCAATTCCGTTGGGACTTTGAAAAATATATCTAATTGCTGAAAATCGATGATCCGGTCGCATCGCGGATCCTGCGGTCAAACCAGAAAATAACCCCGAGGTGTGGCAACTTTCGTCCCCACTGTCTACCGACAGTCCTGTTACTGTCTGTGTAAAAGCATAAATAAGGACTGGCATTTATATAGCGTCTTTCACAACCACAGGACGTACCAAAGCATTTTACGGCCAATGACGTACTTTCTAAATGTAGTCACTGTTGTAATATGGGAAACGCGGCAGCCAATTTGTGCACAGTAAGCTCCCACACACAGTAATGTGATAATGACCAGATTATCTGTTTTTTTATGTTGATTGAGGGATAAATATTGGCCCCAGGACACTGGGGAAAACTCCCCTGCTATTGTTTGAAATAGTGCCATGGGATGTTTTACATCCACCCTAGAGAGCAGACGCCTCATCTGAAAGGCAGCTCCTCCGACAGTGCAGCACTCCCTCAGTACTGCACTGGAGTGTCAGCCGAGACTTGTGTGCTCAAATCTCTAGAGTGGGACTTGAACCCACAAACTTCTAACTCCGAGGTGAGAGTGCTGCCCATTGTGCTACTGCTGACACTCCCAAAATACACAGTCCTGTTACTCTGTGTCTATCTCACTCCAAGTCCCTGTTACTCTGTGTGTAACTCACTCCCAGTCCCTGTTGCTTTGTTTAACTCACTCCCGGTCCGTGTTACTTTGCCTGTAACTCACTCCCAGTCCCTGTTACTCTGTGTGTAACTCACTCCTAGTCCCTGTTACTCTGTGTGTAACTCACTCCAAATCACTGTTACTCTGTGTGTAACTCACTCCAAGTCCCTGTTGCTTTGTGTAACTCACACCCGGTTCCTGTTACTCTGCGTGTAACTCAATCCCAGTCCCTGTTACTCTGTGTGTAACTCACTCCCAGACTCTCTTATTCTGTTGTAACTCACTCCCAGTCCCTGTTACGCTGTGTAACACACTCCCAGTCCCTGTTACTCTGTGTGTATCTCACTCGTAGTCCCTGTTACTCTGTGTGTAACTCACTCCCAGTCCATGTTACTCTGTGTGCAACTCACTCCCAGTCCCTGTTACTCTGTGTGTAACTCACTCCCAGTCTCGGTTATTCTGTTGTAACTCACTCCCAGTCCCTGTTACTCTGTATAACTCACTCCCAGTCCCTGTTACTCTGTGTGTAACTCACTCGTAGTCCCTGTTACTCTGTGTGTAACTCACTCCCAGTCTGTGTTAATCTGTGTGTAACTCACTCCCAGTCCCTGAAATTCTGTGTGTAACTCACTCCCAGTCCGTATTACTCTGTGTGTAACTCACTCCCAGTCCCTGTTACTCTGTGTGTAACTCACTCCCAGTTCCTGTTATTCTGTGAGTACCTCACTCCCAGTCCCTGTTACTCTGTGTGTATCTCACTCCCAGTCCCTGTTACTGTGTGTGTAACTCACTCACAGTCCCTGTTACTCTGTGTGTAACTCACTCTCAGTCCGTTTTACTCTGTGTGTAACTCACTCCCAGTCCCTGTTACTCTGTGTGTAACTCACACCCAGTCCCTGTTATTCAGTGTGTAACTCACACCCAGTCCCTGGTACTCTGTGTATAACTCACTCCCAGTCCCAATTACGCTGTGTGTAACTCACTCCCAGTCCCTGTTACTCTGTGTGTAACTCACACCCATGTCTCTGTGACTCTGTATGTAACTCACTCCCAGGCCCTGTTACTGTGTGTGTAACTCACTCACAGTCCCTGTTACTCTGTGTGTAACTCACTCCCAGTCCGTGTTACTCTGTGTGTAACTCACTCCCAGTCCCTGTTACTCTGTGTGTAACTCATTCCCAGTCCCTGTTACTCTGTGTATAACTCACTCCCAGTCCCTATTACTCTGTGTGTAACTCACACCCAGTCCCTGGTACTCTGTGTATAACTCACTCCCAGTCCCTATTACTCTGTGTGTAACTCACTCCCAGTCCCTGTTACTCTGTGTGTAACTCACTCACAGTCCCTGTTACTCTGTGTGTAACTCACTCCCAGTCCCTGTTACTCAGTGTGTAACTCACTCTCAGTACCTGTTACTCTGTGTGTAACTCACTCCCAGTCCCTGCTACTCTGTGTGTAACTCACTCCCAGTCCTGTTACTCTGTGTCTAACTCACTTAAAGTTCCTGTTACTCTGTGTGTAACTCACTCCCAGTCCCTGTTGCTTTGTGTAACTCACTCCCGGTCCGTGTTACTTTGCCTGTAACTCACTCCCAGTCCCTGTTACTCTGTGTGTAACTCACTCCAAATCACTGTTACTCTGTGTGCAACTCACTCCCAGTCCCTGTTACGCTGTGTAACACACTCCCTGTCCCTGTTACTCTGTGTGTATCTCACTCATAGTCCCTGTTACTCTGTGTGTAACTCACTCCCAGTCCATGTTACTCTGTGTGCAACTCACTCCCAGTCCCTGTTACTCTGTGTGTAACTCACTCGCAGTCCCTGTTACTCTGTGTGCAACTCATTCCCAGTCTCGGTTATTCTGTTGTAACTCACTCCCAGTCCCTGTTACTCTGTGTAACTCACTCCCAGTCCCTGTTACTCTGTGTGTAACTCACTCGTAGTCCCTGTTACTCTGTGTGTAACTCACTCCCAGTCCGTGTTAACCTGTGTGTAACTCAGTCCCAGTCCCTGTTATTCTGTGTGTAACTCATTCCCAGTCCCTATTACTCTGTGTGTAACTCACTCCCAGTCCCTGTTACTCTGTGTGTATCTCACACCCAGTCCCTGTTACTGTGTGTGTAACTCACTCACAGTCCCTGTTACTCTGTGTGTAACTCACTCCCAGTCCATTTTACTCTGTGTGTAACTCACTCCCAGTCCCTGTTACTCTGTGTGTAACTCACTCCCAGTACCTGTTATTCTGTGTGTAACTCACACCCAGTCCCTGGTACTCTGTGTATAACTCACTCCCAGTCCCTATTACTCTGTGTGTAACTCACTCCCAGTCCCTGTTACTCTGTGTGTAACTCACTCTCAGTCCCTGTTACTCTGTGTGTAACTCACTCCCAGTCCCTGCTACTCTGTGTGTAACTCACTCCCAGTCCTGTTACTCTGTGTCTAACTCACTCCAAGTATCTGTTACTCTGTGTGTAACTCACTCCCAGTCCCTGTTGCTTTGTGTAACTCACTCCCGGTCAGTGTTACTTTGCCTGTAACTCACTCCCAGTCCCTGTTGCTCTGTGTGTAACTCACTCCCAGTCTCTGTTATTCTGTTGTAACTCACTCCCAGTCCCTGTTACGCTGTGTAACACACTCCCAGTCCCTGTTACTCTGTGTGTATCTCACTCGTAGTCCCTGTTACTCTGTGTGTAACTCACTCCCAGTCAATGTTACTCTGTGTGCAACTCACTCCTAGTCCCTGTTAATCTCTGTGTAACTCACTCGTTGTCCCTGTTACTCTGTGTGTAACTCACTCCCAGTCCGTGTTAATCTGTGTGTAACTCACTCCCAGTCCCTGTTACTCTGTGTGTAACTCATTCCCAGTCCCTGTTATTCTGTGTGTAACTCACTACCAGTCCCTGTTAAACTGTGTGTAACCCACTCCCAGTCTCTGTTACTCTGTATGTAACTCACTCCTAGTCCCAGTTACTCTGTATGTAACTCACTTCCAGTCCCAGTTACTCTGCATGTAACTCACTCCCAGTCCCTCTTAATCTGTGTGTAACTCACTTCTAGTCCGTGTTACTGTGTGTGTAACTCACTCCCAGTCCCTGTTACTCTGTGTTTAACTTACTCCCAGTCCACATTACTCTGTGTGTAACTCACTCCAAGTCCCTGTTACTCTGCATGTAACTCACTCCCAGTCCCTGTTTCTCTGTGTGTAACTCACTCCCAGTCGCTGTTACTCCGTGTGTAACTCACTCCCAGTCCCTGTTAATCTGTGTGTAACTCACTCCCAGTCCGTGTTACTCTGTGTGTAACTCATTCCCAGTCTCGGTTATTCTGTTGTAACTCACTCCCAGTCCCTGTTACTCTGTGTAACTCACTCCCAGTCCCTGTTACTCTGTGTGTAACTCACTCCAAATCACTGTTACTCTGTGTGCAACTCACTCCCAGTCCCTGTTACGCTGTGTAACACACTCCCTGTCCCTGTTACTCTGTGTGTATCTCACTCATAGTCCCTGTTACTCTGTGTGTAACTCACTCGCAGTCCCTGTTACTCTGTGTGCAACTCACTCCCAGTCTCGGTTATTCTGTTGTAACTCACTCCCAGTCCCTGTTACTCTGTGTAACTCACTCCCAGTCCCTGTTACTCTGTGTGTAACTCACTCGTAGTCCCTGTTACTCTGTGTGTAACTCACTCCCAGTCCGTGTTAACCTGTGTGTAACTCAGTCCCAGTCCCTGTTATTCTGTGTGTAACTCATTCCCAGTCCCTGTTACTCTGTGTGTAACTCACTCCCAGTTCCTGTTATTCTGTGTGTACCTCACTCCCAGTCCCTGTTCCTCTGTGTGTATCTCACACCCAGTCCCTGTTACTGTGTGTGTAACTCACTCACAGTCCCTGTTACTCTGTGTGTAACTCACTCCCAGTCCATTTTACTCTGTGTGTAACTCACTCCCAGTCCCTGTTACTCTGTGTGTAACTCACTCCCAGTACCTGTTATTCTGTGTGTAACTCACACCCAGTCCCTGGTACTCTGTGTATAACTCACTCCCAGTCCCTATTACTCTGTGTGTAACTCACTCCCAGTCCCTGTTACTCTGTGTGTAACTCACTCTCAGTCCCTGTTACTCTGTGTGTAACTCACTCCCAGTCCCTGCTACTCTGTGTGTAACTCACTCCCAGTCCTGTTACTCTGTGTCTAACTCACTCCAAGTATCTGTTACTCTGTGTGTAACTCACTCCCAGTCCCTGTTGCTTTGTGTAACTCACTCCCGGTCAGTGTTACTTTGCCTGTAACTCACTCCCAGTCCCTGTTGCTCTGTGTGTAACTCACTCCCAGTCTCTGTTATTCTGTTGTAACTCACTCCCAGTCCCTGTTACGCTGTGTAACACACTCCCAGTCCCTGTTACTCTGTGTGTATCTCACTCGTAGTCCCTGTTACTCTGTGTGTAACTCACTCCCAGTCAATGTTACTCTGTGTGCAACTCACTCCCAGTCCCTGTTACTCTGTGTGTAACTCACTCCCAGTCCCTGTTACTCTGTGTGTAACTCACTCCCAGTCTCGGTTATTCTGTTGTAACTCACTCCTAGTCCCTGTTAATCTCTGTGTAACTCACCCGTTGTCCCTGTTACTCTGTGTGTAACTCACTCCCAGTCCGTGTTAATCTGTGTGTAACTCACTCCCAGTCCCTGTTACTCTGTGTGTAACTCATTCCCAGTCCCTGTTATTCTGTGTGTAACTCACTACCAGTCCCTGTTAAACTGTGTGTAACCCACTACCAGTCTCTGTTACTCTGTATGTAACTCACTCCTAGTCCCAGTTACTCTGTATGTAACTCACTCCCAGTCCCAGTTACTCTGTATGTAACTCACTCCCAGTCCCTCTTAATCTGTGTGTAACTCACTTCTAGTCCGTGTTACTGTGTGTGTAACTCACTCCCAGTCCCTGTTACTCTGTGTTTAACTTACTCCCAGTCCACATTACTCTGTGTGTAACTCACTCCAAGTCCCTGTTACTCTGCATGGAACTCACTCCCAGTCCCTGTTTCTCTGTGTGTAACTCACTCCCAGTCGCTGATACTCCGTGTGTAACTCACTCCCAGTCCCTGTGAATCTGTGTGTAACTCACTCCCAGTCCGTGTTACTCTGTGTGTAACTCATTCCCAGTCTCGGTTATTCTGTTGTAACTCACTCCCAGTCCCTGTTACTCTGTGTAACTCACTCCCAGTCCCTGTTACTCTGTGTGTAACTCACTCCAAATCACTGTTACTCTGTGTGCAACTCACTCCCAGTCCCTGTTACGCTGTGTGTATCTCACTCGTAGTCCCTGTTACTCTGTGTCTAACTCACTCCCAGTCCATGTTACTCTGTGTGCAACTCACTCCCAGTCCCTGTTACTCTGTGTGTAACTCACTCACAGTCCCTGTTACTCTGTGTGTAACTCACTCCCAGTCTCGGTTATTCTGTTGTAACTCACTCCCAGTCCCTGTTACTCTGTGTAACTCACTCCCAGTCCCTGTTACTCTGTGTGTAACTCACTCGTAGTCCCTGTTACTCTGTGTGTAACTCACTCCCAGTCCGTGTTAATCTGTGTCTAACTCACTCCCAGTCCCTGTTATTCTGTGTGTAACTCATTCCAAGTCCGTATTACTCTGTGTGTAACTCACTCCCAGACCCTGTTACTCTGTGTGTAACTCACTCCCAGTTCCTGTTATTCTGTGTGTACCTCACTCCCAGTCCCTGTTACTCTGTATGTATCTCACTCCCAGTCCCTGTTACTGTGTGTGTAACTCACTCACAGTCCCTGTTACTCTGTGTGTAACTCACTCCCAGTCCCTGTTACTCTGTGTGTAACTCACTCCCAGTCCTGTTACTCTGTGTCTAACTCACTCCAAGTATCTGTTACTCTGTGTGTAACTCACTCCCAGTCCTTGTTGCTTTGTGTAACTCACTCCCGGTCCGTGTTACTTTGCCTGTAACTCACTCCCAGTCCCTGTTACTCTGTGTGTAACTCATTCCAAATCACTGTTACTCTGTGTGTAACTCACTCCCAGTCCCTGTTGCTTTGTGTAACTCACACCCGGTTCCTGTTACGCCGTGTAACACACTTCCAGTCCCTGTTACTCTGTGTGTATCTCACTCGTAGTCCCTGTTACTCTGTGTGTAACTCACTCCCAGTCCGTGTTAATCTGTGTGTAACTCACTCCCAGTCCCTGTTACTCTGTGTGTAACTCATTCCCAGTCCCTGTTATTCTGTGTGTAACTCACTACAAGTCCCTGTTACTCTGTGTGTAACTCACTCCCAGTCCCTGTTAAACTGTGTGTAACCCACTCCCAGTCTCTGTTACTCTGTATGTAACTCACTCCTAGTCCCAGTTACTCTGTATGTAACTCACTCCCAGTCCCAGTTACTCTGTATGTAACTCACTCCCAGTCCCTCTTAATCTGTGTGTAACTCACTTCTAGTCCGTGTTGCTGTGTGTGTAACTCACTCCCAGTCCCTGTTACTCTGTGTTCAACTTACTCCCAGTCCACATTACTCTGTGTGTAACTCACTCCAAGTCCCTGTTACTCTGCATGTAACTCACTCCCAGTCCCTGTTTCTCTGTGTGTAACTCACTCCCAGTCGCTGTTACTCCGTGTGTAACTCACTCACAGTCCCTGTTACTCTGTGTGTAACTCACTGCCAGTCTCGGTTATTCTGTTGTAACTCACTCCCAGTCCCTGTTACTCTGTGTAACTCACTCCCAGTCCCTGTTATTCTGTGTGTAACTCATTCCAAGTCCGTATTACTCTGTGTGTAACTCACTCCCAGACCCTGTTACTCTGTGTGTAACTCACTCCCAGTTCCTGTTATTCTGTGTGTACCTCACTCCCAGTCCATTTTACTCTGTATGTATCTCACTCGCAGTCCCTGTTACTGTGTGTGTAACTCACTCACAGTCCCTGTTACTCTGTGTGTAACTCACTCCCAGTCCCTGTTACTCTGTGTGTAACTCACTCTCAGTCCCTGTTACTCTGTGTGTAACTCACTCCCAGTCCCTGCTACTCTATGTGTAACTCACTCCCAGTCCTGTTACTCTGTGTCTAACTCACTCCAAGTATCTGTTACTCTGTGTGTAACTCACTCCCAGTCCTTGTTGCTTTGTGTAACTCACTCCCGGTCCGTGTTACTTTGCCTGTAACTCACTCCCAGTCCCTGTTACTCTGTGTGTAACTCACTCCAAATCACTGTTACTCTGTGTGTAACTCACTCCCAGTCCCTGTTGCTTTGTGTAACTCACACCCGGTTCCTGTTACGCTGTGTAACACACTCCCTGTCCCTGTTACTCTGTGTGCAACTCACTCCCAGTCCCTGTTACTCTGTGTAACTCACTCCCGGTCCCTGTTACTCTGCGTGTAACTCACTGCCAGTCCCTGTTATTCAGTTGTAACTCACTCCCAGTCCCTGTTGTACTGTGTAACTCACTCCCAGTCCCTGTTACACGGTATGTAACTCACTCCCAGTCCCTGTTAATCTGTGGGTAACTCACTCCCAGTCCCTGTTACTCTGTGTGTAACTCACTCCCAGTCTCAGTTGTTCTGTATGTAACTCACTCCCAGTCCCTGTTATTCTGTGTGTAACTCACTCCCAGTCCCTGTTATTCTGTGTGTAACTCACACCCAGTCCCTGTTACTCTGTGTATAACTCACTCCAAGTCCCTATTACTCTGTGTGTAACTCACTCCCAGTCCGTGTTAATCTGTGTGTAACTCACTCCCAGTCCCTATTACTCTGTGTGTAACTCACTCCCAGTCCCTGTTACTCTGTGTGTAACTCACTCCCAGTCGCAGTTACTCTGTGTGTAACTCACTCCCAGTCCCTGTTACTCCTTGTGTAACTCACTCCCAGTCCCTGTTACTCTGTGTGTAACTCACTCCCAGTCTGTGTTACTCTGTGTGTAACTCACTCCCAGTCCCTGTTACTCTGTGTGTAACTCACTCCCAGTCCGTGTTACTCTGTGTGTAACTCACTCCCAATCCCTGTTACTCTGTGTGTAACTCACTCCCAGTCCGTGTTACTCTGTGTGTAACTCACTCCCAGTCACTGTTACTCTGTGTGTAACTCTCTCCCAGTCCCTGTTACTCTGTGTGTAACTCACTCCCAGTCCCTGTTACTCCTTGTGTAACTCACTCCCAGTCCCTGTTATTCTGTGTGTAACTCACTCCCAGTCCCTGTTACTCTGTGTGTAACTCACTCGTAGTCCCTGTTACTCTGTGTGTAACTCACTCCCAGTCCGTGTTAATCTGTGTGTAACTCACTCCCAGTCCCTGTTACTCTGTGTGTAACTCACTCCCAGTCCGTGTTACTCTGTGTGTAACTCACTCCCAGACACTGTTACTCTGTGTGTAACTCTCTCCCAGTCCCTGTTACTCTGTGTGTAACTCACTCCAAGTCCGTGTTACTCTGTTTGTACCTCACTTCCAGTCCCTGTTACTCTGTGTGTACCTCACTCCAAGTCCCTGTTACTCTGTGTGTAACTCACTCCAAGTCCCTGTTACGCTGTGTGTAACTCACTCCTAGTCCCTGTTACTCTGTGTGCAACTCACTCCCAGTCCCTGTTACTCTGTGTGTAACTCACTCCAAGTCCCTGTTACTCTGTGTGTAACTCAGTCCCAGTCCCTGTTGCTTTGTGTAATACACTCCCGGTCCCTGTTGCTTTGTGTAACTCACTCACGGTCCATGTTACTCTGCGTGTAACTCAATCCCAGTCCCTGTTACTCTGTGTGTAACTCACTCCCAGTCTCTGTTATACTGTTGTAACTCACTCCCAGTCCCTGTTAATCTGTGTGTAACTCACTCCCAGTCCCTGTTACTCTGTGTGTAACTCACTGCCAGTCCGTGTTACTCTGTATGTAACTCACTCCCAGTCCCTGTTACTCTGTGTGTAACTCACTTCCAGTCCCTGTTGCTTTGTGTAACTCACTCCCGGTCCCTGTTACTTTGCGTGTAACTCACTCCCAGTCCCTGTTACTCTGTGTATAACTCACTCTCAGTCTCTGTTATTCTGTTGTAACTCACTCTCAGTCCCTGTTACTCTGTGGGTAACTCACTCTCAGTCCCTGTTACTCTGTGTGTAATTCACTCCCAGTCCCTGTTACTCTCTGTGTAACTCACTCCCAGTCCCTGTTACTCTGTGTGTAACTCACTCCCAGTCACTGTTACTCTGTGTGTAACTCTCTCCCAGTCCCTGTTACTCTGTGTGTAACTCACTCCCAGTCCCTGTTACTCCTTGTGTAACTCACTCCCAGTCCCTGTTATTCTGTGTGTAACTCACTCCCAGTCCCTGTTACTCTGTGTGTAACTCACTCGTAGTCCCTGTTACTCTGTGTGTAACTCACTCCCAGTCCGTGTTAATCTGTGTGTAACTCACTCCCAGTCCCTGTTACTCTGTGTGTAACTCACTCCCAGTCCGTGTTACTCTTTGTGTAACTCACTCCCAGACACTGTTACTCTGTGTGTAACTCTCTCCCAGTCCCTGTTACTCTGTGTGTAACTCACTCCAAGTCCGTGTTACTCTGTTTGTACCTCACTTCCAGTCCCTGTTACTCTGTGTGTACCTCACTCCAAGTCCCTGTTACTCTGTGTGTAACTCACTCCAAGTCCCTGTTACGCTGTGTGTAACTCACTCCTAGTCCCTGTTACTCTGTGTGCAACTCACTCCCAGTCCCTGTTACTCTGTGTGTAACTCACTCCAAGTCCCTGTTACTCTGTGTGTAACTCAGTCCCAGTCCCTGTTGCTTTGTGTAATACACTCCCGGTCCCTGTTGCTTTGTGTAACTCACTCACGGTCCATGTTACTCTGCGCGTAACTCAATCCCAGTCCCTGTTACTCTGTGTGTAACTCACTCCCAGTCTCTGTTATACTGTTGTAACTCACTCCCAGTCCCTGTTAATCTGTGTGTAACTCACTCCCAGTCCCTGTTACTCTGTGTGTAACTCACTGCCAGTCCGTGTTACTCTGTATGTAACTCACTCCCAGTCCCTGTTACTCTGTGTGTAACTCACTTCCAGTCCCTGTTGCTTTGTGTAACTCACTCCCGGTCCCTGTTACTTTGCGTGTAACTCACTCCCAGTCCCTGTTACTCTGTGTATAACTCACTCTCAGTCTCTGTTATTCTGTTGTAACTCACTCTCAGTCCCTGTTACTCTGTGGGTAACTCACTCTCAGTCCCTGTTACTCTGTGTGTAATTCACTCCCAGTCCCTGTTACTCTCTGTGTAACTCACTCCCAGTCCCTGTTACTCTGTGTGTAACTCACTCCCAGTCCCTGCTACTCTGTGTGTAACTCACTCCCAGTCCCTGTTACTCTGTGTGCAACTCACGCCAAGTCCCTGTTGCTTTGTGTAACTCACTCCCGGTCTCTGTTACTCTGCGTGTAACTCACTGCCAGTCCCTGTTATTCAGTTGTAACTCACTCCCAGTCCCTGTTATACTGTGTAACTCACTCCCAGTCCCTGTTACACGCTATGTAACTCACTCCCAGTCCCTGTTAATCTGTGGGTAACTCACTCCCAGTCCCTGTTACTCTGTGTGTAACTCACTCCCAGTCTCTGTTATTCTGTATGTAACTCACTCCCAGTCCCTGTTATTCTGTGTGTAACTCACTTCCAGTCCCTGTTACTCTGTGTGTAACTCACTCACAGTCTCTGTTACTCTGTGTGTAACTCACTCCCAGTCCCTGTTACTCTGTGTGTAACTCACTCCCAGTCCGTGTTACTCTGTGTGTAACTCACTCCCAATCCCTGTTACTCTGTGTGTAACTCACTCCCAGTCCGTGTTACTCTGTGTGTAACTCACTCCCAGTCACTGTTACTCTGTGTGTAACTCTCTCCCAGTCCCTGTTACTCTGTGTGTAACTCACTCCCAGTCCCTGTTACTCCTTGTGTAACTCACTCCCAGTCCCTGTTATTCTGTGTGTAACTCACTCCCAGTCCCTGTTACTCTGTGTGTAACTCACTCGTAGTCCCTGTTACTCTGTGTGTAACTCACTCCCAGTCCGTGTTAATCTGTGTGTAACTCACTCCCAGTCCCTGTTACTCTGTGTGTAACTCACTCCCAGTCCGTGTTACTCTGTGTGTAACTCACTCCCAGACACTGTTACTCTGTGTGTAACTCTCTCCCAGTCCCTGTTACTCTGTGTGTAAGTCACTCCAAGTCCGTGTTACTCTGTTTGTACCTCACTTCCAGTCCCTGTTACTCTGTGTGTACCTCACTCCAAGTCCCGGTTACTCTGTGTGTAACTCACTCCCAGTACCTGTTACTCTGTGTGTTACTCACTCCAAGTCCCTGTTACGCTGTATGTAACTCACTCCAAGTCCCTGTTAATCTGTGTGCAACTCACTCCCACTCCCTGTTACTCTGTGTGTAACTCACTCCAAGTCCCTGTTACTCTGTGTGTAACTCAGTCCCAGTCCCTGTTGCTTTGTGCAACACACTCCCGGTCCCTGTTGCTTTGTGTAACTCACTCACGGTCCATGTTACTCTGCGTGTAACTCAATCCCAGTCCCTGTTACTCTGTGTGTAACTCACTCCCAGTCTCTGTTATACTGTTGTAACTCACTCCCAGTCCCTGTTAATCTGTGTGTAACTCACTCCCAGTCCCTGTTACTCTGTGTGTAACTCATTCCCAGTCTGTATTACCCAGTGTGTAACTCACTCCCAGTCCCTGTTACTCTTTGTGTATCTCGCTCTCAGTCCCTGTTACTCTGTGTGTAACTCACTCCCAGTCCCTGCTACTCTGTGTGTAACTCACTCCCAGTCCCTGTTACTCTGTGTGTAACTCACTCCAAGTCACTGTTACTCTGTGTGTAACTCACTCCCAGTCCCTGCTGCTTTGCGTAACTCACTCCCGGTCCCTGTTACTCTGTGTGTAACTCACTCCTAGTCCCTGTTATTCTGTGTGTAACTTACTTCCAGTCCGTGTTCCTCTGTGTGTAACTCACTCCTAGTCCCTGTTATTCTGTGTGTAACTCACTCCCAGTCCCTGTTCCTCTGTGTGTAGCTCACTCCCAGTCCCTGTTACTCTGTGTGTAACTCACTCCAAGTCCCTGTTACTCTGTGTGTAACAGAGTCCCAGTCCCTGTTGCTTTGTGTAGCACACTCCCGTTCCCTGTTGCTTTGTGTAACTCACTCAGGGTCCCTGTTACTCTGCGTGTAACTCAATCCCAGTGCCTGTTCCTCTGTATGTAACTCACTCCCAGTCCCTGTTACTCTGTGTGTAACTCACTCAAAGTCCCTGTTACTCTGTGTGTAACTCACTCCCAGTCACTGTTACTCTGTGTGTAACTCACTACACGTCCCTGTTACTCTGTGTGTAACTCACTCCAAGTCCGTCTTACTCTGTGTGTACCTCACTCCAAGTCCCTGTTACTCTGTGTGTAACTCACTCCCAGTCACTGTTATTCTGTTTGTTACTCACTCACAGTCCCTGTTACTCTGTGTAACTCACTCCCAGTCACTGTTACTCTGTGTGTAACTCATTCCCAGTCCGTGTTACTCTGTGTGTACCTCACTTCCAGTCCCTGTTACTCTGAGTGTACCTCACTCCAAGTCCCTGTTACTCTGTGTGTAACTCACTCCCAGTCACTGTTATTCTGTGTGTAACTCACTCTCAGTCCCTGTTACTCTGTGTAACTCACTCCCAGTCACTGTTACTCTGTGTGTAACTCACTCCCAGTCCGTGTTACTCTGTGTGTAACTCACTCCCAGTCTGTGTTACTCTGTGTGTAACTCACTCCCAGTCCCTGTTACTCTGTGTGTAACTCACTCCCAGTCTCTGTTACTCTGTGTGTAACTCACTCCCAGTCTCGGTTATTCTGTTGTAACTCACTCCCAGTCCCTGTTACTCTGTGTAACTCACTCCCAGTCCCTGTTACTGTGTGTGTAACTCACTCATAGTCCCTGTTACTCTGTGTGTAACTCACTCCCAGTCCGTGTTAATCTGTGTGTAACTCACTCCCAGTCCCTGTTATTCTGTGTGTAACTCATTCCAAGTCCGTATTACTCTGTGTGTAACTCACTCCCAGTCCCTGTTACTCTGTGTGTAACTCACTCCCAGTTCCTGTTATTCTGTGTGCACCTCACTCCCAGTCCCTGTTACTCTGTATGTATCTCACTCCCAGTCCCTGTTACTGTGTGTGTAACTCACTCACAGTCCCTGTTACTCTGTGTGTAACTCACTCCCAGTCCCTGTTACTCTGTGTGTAACACACTCTCAGTCCCTGTTACTCTGTGTGTAACTCACTCCCAGTCCCTGCTACTCTATGTGTAACTCACTCCCAGTCCTGTTACTCTGTGTCTAACTCACTCCAAGTATCTGTTACTCTGTGTGTAACTCACTCCCAGTCCCTGTTGCTTTGTGTAACTCACTCCCGGTCCGTGTTACTTTGCCTGTAACTCACTCCCAGTCCCTGTTACTCTGTGTGTAACTCACTCCAAATCACTGTAACTCACTCCCAGTCCCTGTTGCTTTGTGTAACTCACACCCGGTTCCTGTTACGCTGTGTAACACACTCCCAGTCCCTGTTACTCTGTGTGTATCTCACTCGTAGTCCCTGTTACTCTGTGTGTAACTCACTCCCAGTCAATGTTACTCTGTGTGCAACTCACTCCCAGTCCCTGTTACTCTGTGTAACTCACTCCCAGTCCCTGTTACTCTGTGTGTAACTCACTCCCAGTCCGTGTTAATCTGTGTGTAACTCACTCCCAGTCCCTGTTACTCTGTGTGTAACTCATTCCCAGTCCCTGTTATTCTGTGTGTAACTCACTCCCAGTCCCTGTTAAACTGTGTGTAACCCACTCCCAGTCTCTGTTACTCTGTATGTAACTCACTCCCAGTCCCAGTTACTCTGTATGTAACTCACTCTCAGTCCCTGTTACTCTGTATGTAACTCACTCCCAGTCCCTCATAATCTGTGTGTAACTCACTTCTAGTCCGTGTTACTCTGTATGTAACTCACTCCCAGTCCCTGTTTCTCTGTGTGTAACTCACTCCCAGTCGCTATTACTCCGTGTGTAACTCACTCCCAATCCCTGTTACTCTGTGTATAACTCACTCCAAGTCCCTGTTACTCTGTGTGTAACTCACTCCCAGTCGCTGTTGCTTTGTGTAACACAATCCCGGTCCCTGTTGCTTTGTGTAACTCACTCCCGGTCCCTATTACTCTGCGTGTAACTCACTCCCAGTCCCTGTTACTCTGTGTAACTCACTCCCAGTCCCTGTTACTCTGTGTGTAGCTCACTCCCAGTCCCTGTTACTCTGTGTGTAACTCAGTCCCAGTCCCTGTTGCTTTGTGTAGCACACTCCCGTTCCCTGTTGCTTTGTGTAACTCACTCACGGTCCCTGTTACTCTGCGTGTAACTCAATCCCAGTGCCTGTTACTCTGTGTGTATCTCACTCCCAGACGCTATTACTCTGTATGTAACTCACTCCCAGTCCGTGTTACTCTGTGTGTAACTCACTCCCAGTCACTGTTACTCTCTGTGTAACTCATTCTCAGTCCCTGTTACTCTGTTTGTAAATCACTCCCAGTCCCTGTTACTCTGTGTAAGTCACTCCCAGTCACTGTTAATCTGTGTATAACTCACTCCCAGTCCGTGTTACTCTGTGTGTAACTCACTCACAGTCTGTGTTATTCTGTGTGTAACTCAATCCAAGTCCCTGTTACTCTGTGTGTAACTCAGTACCAGTCACTGTTACTCTGTGTGTAAGTCACTCTCAGTCCCTGTTACTCTGTGTGTAACTCACTCACAGTCTGTGTTACTCTGTGTGTAACTCACTCCAAGTCCCTGTTACTCTGTGTGTAACTCAGTACCAGTCACTGTTACTCTGTGTGTAAGTCACTCTCAGTCCCTGTTACTCTGTGTGTAACTCACTCCCAGTCCCTGTTATTCTGTGTGTACCTCACTCCCAGTCCCTGTTACTCTGTCTGTAACTCACTCCCAGTCCCTGTTACTCTGTGTGTAACTCAATACCATTCCCTGTTACTCTGTATGTAAGACTCTCCCAGTCTCTGTTATTCTGTGTGTAACTCACTCCCAGTCCCTGTTACTCTCTGTGCAACTCACTCCCAGTCCCTGTTACTCTGTGTGTAACTCACTCCCAGTCCCTGTTACTCTGTGTGTAACTCACTCCCAGTCCCTGTTACTCTGTGTGTAACTCACTCCCACTCACTGTTATGCTGTGTGTAACTCACTCCCAGTCCCTGTTACTCTCTGTGTAACTCACTCCCAATCCCTGTTACTCTGTGTGTAACGCACTCCCAGTCCCTGTTACGCTGTGTGTAACTCACTCCCAGTCTCTGTTATTCTGTTGTAACTCACTCCCGGTCCCTGTTCTCTGTGTGTAACTCACTCCCAGTCCCTGTTACTCTGTGTGTAACTCACTCCCACTCACTGTTACGCTGTGTGTAACTCACTCCCAGTATCTGTTACTCTCTGTGTAACTCACTCCCAGTCCCTGTTACTCTGTGTGTAACTCACTCCCAGTCCCTGTTACTCTGTGTGTAACTCACTCCCAGTCCCTGTTACTCTGTGTGTAACTCACTCCCACTCACTGTTACGCTGTGTGTAACTCACTCCCAGTCCCTGTTCTCTGTGTGTAACTCACTTCCAGTCCCTGTTACTCTGTGTGTAACTCACTCCCAGTCACTGTTACTCTGTGTGAAACTCACTCCCAGTCTGTGTTAATCTGTGTGTAACTCACTCCCAGTCCCTGTTACTCTGTGTGTAACTCACTCCCAGTCCCTGTTACTCAGTGTGTAACTCACACCCAGTCCCTGTTTCTCTGTGTATAACTCACTCCCTGTCCCTGTTATTCTGTATGTAACTCACTCCCAGTCCCTGCTACTCTGTGTGTAACTTACTCCCAGTCCCTGTTACTCTGTGTGTAACTCACTCCCAGTCCCTGTTACTCTGTGTGTAACACACTGACAGTCCCTGTTACTCTGTGTGTAACTCACTCCCAGTCCCTGTTACTCTGTGTGTAACTCACTCCCAGTCCCTGTTACTCTGTAAGTAACTCACTCCCAGTCCCTGTTACTCTGTGTGTAACTCATTCCCAGTCCCTTTTACTCTGTGTGTCACACACACCCAGTCCGTGTTACTCTGTGTGTAACTCACTCCCAGCCCCTGTTACGCTGTGTGTAACTCACTCCCAGTCCCTGTTACTCTGTGTGTAACACACTGACAGTCCCTGTCACTCTGTGTGTAACTCACTCCCAGTCCCTGTTACTCTGTGTGTAACTCACTCCCAGTCCCTGTTACTCTGTGTATAACTCACTCCAAGTCCCTGTTACTCTGTGTGTAACTCACTCCCAGTCCCTGTTGCTTTGTGTAACACAATCCCGGTCCCTGTTGCTTTGTGTAACTCACTCCCGGTCCATGTTACTCTGCGTGTAACTCACTCCCAGTCCCTGTTACTCTGTGTGTAACTCACTCCCAGTCCCTGTTACTCTTTGTGTAACTCACTCCCAGTCCCTATTACTCTGTGTGTAACTCACTCTCAGTCCCTGTTGCTCTCTGTGTAACTCACTCCCAGTCCCTGTTACTCTGTGTATAACTCACTCCAAGTCCGTGTTACTCTGTGTGTAACTCACTCCCAGTCGCTGTTGCTTTGTGTAACACAATCCCGGTCCCTGTTGCTTTGTGTAACTCACTCCCAGTCCCTGTTACTCTGTGTAACTCACTCCCAGTCACTGTTACTCTGTGTGTAACTCACTCCCAGTCCGTGTTACTCTGTGTGTAACTCACTCCCAGTCTGTGTTACTCTGTGTGTAACTCACTCCAAGTCCCTGTTACTCTGTATGTAACTCACTCCCAGTCCGTGTTACTCTGTGTGTAACTCACTCCCAGTCCTTGTTACTCTGTGTGTAACTCACTCCCAGTCCTGTTACTCTGTGTGTAACTCACTCCCAGTCCCTGTTACTCTGTGTGTAACTCACTCCCAGTCCCTGTTACTCTGTGTGTAACTCACTCCCTGTCACTGTTACTCTGTGTGTAACTCACTCCCAGTCCCTGTTACTCTGTTTATAACTCACTCCCACTCACTGTTACGCTGTGTGTAACTCACTCACAGCCCCTGTTACTCTCTGTTTTAACTCACTCCCAATCCCTGTTACGCTGTGTGTAACTGAATCCCAGTCCCTGTTCTCTGTGTGTAACTCACTCCCAGTCCCTGTTACTCTGTTTATAACTCACTCCCATTCCCTGTTACTCTGTGTGTAACTCACTCCCACTCACTGTTACGCTGTGTGTAACTCACTCCCAGTCCTTGTTGCTCTCTGTGTAACTCACACCCAGTCCCTGTTACTCTGTGTGTAACTCACTCCCAGTCCCTGCTACTCTGTGTGTAACTCAATCCCAGTCCCTGTTACTCTGCGTGTAACTCACTCCCAGTCCCTGTTACTCTGTGTGTAACTCACTCCCAGTCCCTGTTACGCTGTGTGTAACTCACTCCCAGTCTCTGTTATTCTGTTCTAACTGTGTTCTCGGTGTGTAACTCACTCCCAGTCCCTGTTACTCTGTTTGTAACTCACTCCCACTCACTGTTACCCTGTGTGTAACTCACTCCCAGTCCCTGTTACTCTCTGTTTTAACTCACTCCCAGTCTCTGTTATTCTGTTGTAACTCACTCCCGGTCCCTGTTCTCTGTGTGTAACTCACTCCCAGTCCCTGCTACTCTGTTTATAACTCACTCCCAGTCCCTGTTACTCTGTGTGTAACTCACTCCCACTCACTGTTACGCTGTGTGTAACTCACTACCACTCACTGTTACGCTGTGTGCAACTCACTTCCCAGTCCCTGTTACTCTCTGTGTAACTCAGTCCCAGTCCCTGTTACTCTGTGTGTAACGCACTCCCAGTCCCTGTTATGCTGTGTGTAACTCACTCCCAGTCTCTGTTATTCTGTTGTAGCTCACTCCCCGTCCCTGTTACTCTGTATGTAACTCACTCCCAGTCCCTATCACTCTGCAAGTAACTCACTCCCAGTCCGTGTTGCTCTGTGTATAACTCACTCCCAGTCCCTGTTACTCGGTGTGTAACTCACTCCCACTCACTGTTACGCTGTGTGTAACTCACTCCCAGTCCCTGTTACTCTCTGTGTAACTCACTCCCAGTCGCTGTTACTCTGTATGTAACTCACTCCCAGTCCGTGTTACTCTGTGTGTAACTCACTCCCAGTCCCTGTTACTCTGTGTGTAACTCACTCCCAGTCCTGTTACTCTGTGTGTAACTCACTCGCAGTCCCTGTTACTCTGTGTGTAACTCACTCCCAGTCCCTGTTACTCTGTGTGTAACTCACTCCCAGTCACTGTTACTCTGTGTGTAACTCACTCCCAGTCCCTGTTACTCTGTTTATAACTCACTCCCACTCACTGTTACACTGTGTGTAACTCACTCACAGCCCCTGTTACTCTCTGTTGTAACTCAATCCCAGTCCCTGTTCTCTGTGTCTAACTCACTCCCAGTCACTGTTACTCTGTGTGTAACTCACTCCCAGTCCGTGTTAATCTGTGTGTAACTCACTCCCAGTCTGTGTTACTCTGTGTGTAACTCACTCCAAGTCCCTGTTACTCTGTGTGTAACTCACTACCAGTCACTGTTACTCTGTGTGTAACTCACTCTAAGTCCCTGTTACTCTGTGTGTAACTCACTCCCAGTCCCTGTTACTCTGTGTGTAACTCACTCCTAGTCCCTGTTACTATGTGTGTAACTCACTCCCAGTCCCTGTTACTCTGTATGTAACTCACTGCCAGTCCGTGTTACTCTGTGTGTAACTCACTCCCAGTCCCTGTTACGCTGTGTGTAACTCACTCCCAGTCTCTGTTATTCTGTTGTAACTCACTCCCAGTCCCTGTTCCTCTGTGTGTAACTCACTCCCAGTCCCTGTTACTCTGTGTGTAACTCACTCCCACTCACTGTTACGCTGTGTGCAACTCACTCCCAGTCCCTGTTACTCTCTGTGTAACTCACTCCCAGTCCCTGTTAATCTGTGTGTAACGCACTCGCAGTACCTGTTACGCTGTGTGTAACTCACTCCCAGTCTCTGTTATTCTGTTGTAACTCACTCCCAGTCCCTGTTACTCTGTTTATAACTCACTCCCATTCCCTGTTATTCTGTGTGTAACTCACTCCCACTCACTGTTACGCTGTGTGTAACTCACTCCCAGTCCTTGTTGCTCTCTGTGTAACTCACACCCAGTCCCTGTTACTCTGTGTGTAACTCAC
Organism: Pristiophorus japonicus; assembly: GCF_044704955.1. Classification (NCBI taxonomy): domain Eukaryota; kingdom Metazoa; phylum Chordata; class Chondrichthyes; family Pristiophoridae; genus Pristiophorus; species Pristiophorus japonicus. Next base: position 123,515,934 of record NC_091988.1, on the reverse strand, counting down.
TCCCAGTCCCTGTTACTCTGTGTGTAACTCAATCCCAGTCCCTGTTACTCTGCGTGTAACTCACTCCCAGTCCCTGTTACTCTGTGTGTTACTCACTCCCAGTCCCTGTTACGCTGTGTGTAACTCACTCCCAGTCTCTGTTATTCTGTTCTAACTGTGTTCTCGGTGTGTAATTCACTCCCAGTCCCTGTTACTCTGTGTGTAACTCACTCCCACTCACTGTTACGCTGTGTGTAACTCACTACCAGTCCCTGTTACTCTGTGTGTAACTCACTCCCAGTCCCTGTTACTCTGTGTGTAACTCACTCCCAGTCCCTGTTACTCTGTGTGTAACTCACTCCCACTCACTGTTACGCTGTGTGCAACTCACTTCCCAGTCCCTGTTACTCTCTGTGTAACTCAGTCCCAGTCCCTGTTACTCTGTGTGTAACGCACTCCCAGTCCCTGTTACGCTGTGTGTAACTCACTCCCAGTCTCTGTTATTCTGTTGTAGCTCACTCCCCGTCCCTGTTACTCTGTGTGTAACTCACTCCCACTCGCTGTTACGCTGTGTGTAACTCACTCCCAGTCCCTGTTACTCTCTGTGTAACTCACTCCCACTCCCTGTTACTCTGTGTGTAACTCACTCCCAGTCCCTGTTACTCTGTGTGTAACTCACTCCCAGTCCCTGTTACTCTGTATGTAACTCACTCCCAGTCCGTGTTACTCTGTGTGTAACTCACTCCCAGTCCCTGTTACTCTGTGTGTAACTCACTCCCAGTCCTGTTACTCTGTGTGTAACTCACTCCCAGTCCCTGTTACGGTGTGTGTAACTCACTCCCAGTCCCTGTTAATCTGCGTATAACTCACTCCCAGTCCTTGTTACTCTGTGTGTAACTCACTCCCAGTCCCTGTTACTCTGTGTGTAACTCACTCCCACTCACTGTTAAGCTATGTGTAACTCACTTCCAGTCCCTGTTACTCTCTGTGTAACTCACTCCCAATCCCTGTTACTCTGTGTGTAATGCACTCCCAGTCTCTGTTATTCTGTTGTAACTCACTCCCGGTCCCTGTTCACAGTGTGTAACTCACTCCCAGTACCTGTTACTCTGTAAGTAACTCACTCCCAGTCCCTGTTACTCTGTGTGTAACTCACTCCCAGTCCCTGTTACTCAATCCGCGTTACTCTGTGTGAAACTCACTCCCAGCCCCTGTTACTCTGTGTGTAACTCACTCCCAGTCCATGTTACTCTGTGTGAAACTCACTCCCAGTCCCTGTTATTCTGTGTGTAATTCATTCCCAGTCCCTGTTACTCTGTGTGTAACTCACTCTCTGTCCCTGTTACTCTGTGTGTAACTCACTCCCAGTCCACGTTACTCTGTGTGTAACTCACTCCCAGTCCCTGTTACTTTGTGTGTAACTCACTCCCACTCTCTGTTGCTCTGTATGTAACTCACTCCCAGTCCCTATCACTCTGCAAGTAACTCACTCCCAGTCCGTGTTGCTCTGTGTATAACTCACTCCCAGTCCCTGTTACTCGGTGTGTAACTCACTCCCACTCACTGTTACGCTGTGTGTAACTCACTCCCAGTCCCTGTTACTCTCTGTGTAACTCACTCCCAGTCGCTGTTACTCTGTATGTAACTCACTCCCAGTTCGTGTTACTCTGTGTGTAACTCACTCCCAGTCCCTGTTACTCTGTGTGTAACTCACTCCCAGTCCTGTTACTCTGTGTGTAACTCACTCGCAGTCCCTGTTACTCTGTGTGTAACTCACTCCCAGTCCCTGTTACTCTGTGTGTAACTCACTCCCAGTCACTGTTACTCTGTGTGTAACTCACTCCCAGTCCCTGTTACTCTGTTTATAACTCACTCCCACTCACTGTTACGCTGTGTGTAACTCACTCACAGCCCCTGTTACTCTCTGTTGTAACTCAATCCCAGTCCCTGTTCTCTGTGTCTAACTCACTCCCAGTCACTGTTACTCTGTGTGTAACTCACTCCCAGTCCGTGTTACTCTGTGTGTAACTCACTCCCAGTCTGTGTTACTCTGTGTGTAACTCACTCCAAGTCCCTGTTACTCTGTGTGTAACTCACTACCAGTCACTGTTACTCTGTGTGTAACTCACTCTAAGTCCCTGTTACTCTGTGTGTAACTCACTCCCAGTCCCTGTTACTCTGTGTGTAACTCACTCCCAGTCCCTGTTACTATGTGTGTAACTCACTCCCAGTCCCTGTTACTCTGTATGTAACTCACTGCCAGTCCGTGTTACTCTGTGTGTAACTCACTCCCAGTCCCTGTTACGCTGTGTGTAACTCACTCCCAGTCCTGTTACTCTGTGTGTAACTCACTCGCAGTCCCTGTTACTCTGTGTGTAACTCACTCCCAGTCCCTGTTACTCTGTGTGTAACTCACTCCCAGTCACTGTTACTCTGTGTGTAACTCACTCCCAGTCCCTGTTACTCTGTTTATAACTCACTCCCACTCACTGTTACGCTGTGTGTAACTCACTCACAGCCCCTGTTACTCTCTGTTGTAACTCAATCCCAGTCCCTGTTCTCTGTGTCTAACTCACTCCCAGTCACTGTTACTCTGTGTGTAACTCACTCCCAGTCCGTGTTAATCTGTGTGTAACTCACTCCCAGTCTGTGTTACTCTGTGTGTAACTCACTCCAAGTCCCTGTTACTCTGTGTGTAACTCACTACCAGTCACTGTTACTCTGTGTGTAACTCACTCTAAGTCCCTGTTACTCTGTGTGTAACTCACTCCCAGTCCCTGTTACTCTGTGTGTAACTCACTCCTAGTCCCTGTTACTATGTGTGTAACTCACTCCCAGTCCCTGTTACTCTGTATGTAACTCACTGCCAGTCCGTGTTACTCTGTGTGTAACTCACTCCCAGTCCCTGTTACGCTGTGTGTAACTCACTCCCAGTCTCTGTTATTCTGTTGTAACTCACTCCCAGTCCCTGTTCCTCTGTGTGTAACTCACTCCCAGTCCCTGTTACTCTGTGTGTAACTCACTCCCACTCACTGTTACGCTGTGTGCAACTCACTCCCAGTCCCTGTTACTCTCTGTGTAACTCACTCCCAGTCCCTGTTAATCTGTGTGTAACGCACTCGCAGTACCTGTTACGCTGTGTGTAACTCACTCCCAGTCTCTGTTATTCTGTTGTAACTCACTCCCAGTCCCTGTTACTCTGTTTATAACTCACTCCCATTCCCTGTTATTCTGTGTGTAACTCACTCCCACTCACTGTTACGCTGTGTGTAACTCACTCCCAGTCCTTGTTGCTCTCTGTGTAACTCACACCCAGTCCCTGTTACTCTGTGTGTAACTCACTCCCAGTCCCTGTTACTCTGTGTGTAACTCAATCCCAGTCCCTGTTACTCTGCGTGTAACTCACTCCCAGTCCCTGTTACTCTGTGTGTTACTCACTCCCAGTCCCTGTTACGCTGTGTGTAACTCACTCCCAGTCTCTGTTATTCTGTTCTAACTGTGTTCTCGGTGTGTAATTCACTCCCAGTCCCTGTTACTCTGTGTGTAACTCACTCCCACTCACTGTTACGCTGTGTGTAACTCACTACCAGTCCCTGTTACTCTGTGTGTAACTCACTCCCAGTCCCTGTTACTCTGTGTGTAACTCACTCCCAGTCCCTGTTACTCTGTGTGTAACTCACTCCCACTCACTGTTACGCTGTGTGCAACTCACTTCCCAGTCCCTGTTACTCTCTGTGTAACTCAGTCCCAGTCCCTGTTACTCTGTGTGTAACGCACTCCCAGTCCCTGTTACGCTGTGTGTAACTCACTCCCAGTCTCTGTTATTCTGTTGTAGCTCACTCCCCGTCCCTGTTACTCTGTGTGTAACTCACTCCCACTCGCTGTTACGCTGTGTGTAACTCACTCCCAGTCCCTGTTACTCTCTGTGTAACTCACTCCCACTCCCTGTTACTCTGTGTGTAACTCACTCCCAGTCCCTGTTACTCTGTGTGTAACTCACTCCCAGTCCCTGTTACTCTGTATGTAACTCACTCCCAGTCCGTGTTACTCTGTGTGTAACTCACTCCCAGTCCCTGTTACTCTGTGTGTAACTCACTCCCAGTCCTGTTACTCTGTGTGTAACTCACTCCCAGTCCCTGTTACGGTGTGTGTAACTCACTCCCAGTCCCTGTTAATCTGCGTATAACTCACTCCCAGTCCTTGTTACTCTGTGTGTAACTCACTCCCAGTCCCTGTTACTCTGTGTGTAACTCACTCCCACTCACTGTTAAGCTATGTGTAACTCACTTCCAGTCCCTGTTACTCTCTGTGTAACTCACTCCCAATCCCTGTTACTCTGTGTGTAATGCACTCCCAGTCTCTGTTATTCTGTTGTAACTCACTCCCGGTCCCTGTTCACAGTGTGTAACTCACTCCCAGTACCTGTTACTCTGTAAGTAACTCACTCCCAGTCCCTGTTACTCTGTGTGTAACTCACTCCCAGTCCCTGTTACTCAATCCGCGTTACTCTGTGTGAAACTCACTCCCAGCCCCTGTTACTCTGTGTGTAACTCACTCCCAGTCCATGTTACTCTGTGTGAAACTCACTCCCAGTCCCTGTTATTCTGTGTGTAATTCATTCCCAGTCCCTGTTACTCTGTGTGTAACTCACTCTCTGTCCCTGTTACTCTGTGTGTAACTCACTCCCAGTCCACGTTACTCTGTGTGTAACTCACTCCCAGTCCCTGTTACTTTGTGTGTAACTCACTCCCACTCTCTGTTGCTCTGTATGTAACTCACTCCCAGTCCCTATCACTCTGCAAGTAACTCACTCCCAGTCCGTGTTGCTCTGTGTATAACTCACTCCCAGTCCCTGTTACTCGGTGTGTAACTCACTCCCACTCACTGTTACGCTGTGTGTAACTCACTCCCAGTCCCTGTTACTCTCTGTGTAACTCACTCCCAGTCGCTGTTACTCTGTATGTAACTCACTCCCAGTTCGTGTTACTCTGTGTGTAACTCACTCCCAGTCCCTGTTACTCTGTGTGTAACTCACTCCCAGTCCTGTTACTCTGTGTGTAACTCACTCGCAGTCCCTGTTACTCTGTGTGTAACTCACTCCCAGTCCCTGTTACTCTGTGTGTAACTCACTCCCAGTCACTGTTACTCTGTGTGTAACTCACTCCCAGTCCCTGTTACTCTGTTTATAACTCACTCCCACTCACTGTTACGCTGTGTGTAACTCACTCACAGCCCCTGTTACTCTCTGTTGTAACTCAATCCCAGTCCCTGTTCTCTGTGTCTAACTCACTCCCAGTCACTGTTACTCTGTGTGTAACTCACTCCCAGTCCGTGTTACTCTGTGTGTAACTCACTCCCAGTCTGTGTTACTCTGTGTGTAACTCACTCCAAGTCCCTGTTACTCTGTGTGTAACTCACTACCAGTCACTGTTACTCTGTGTGTAACTCACTCTAAGTCCCTGTTACTCTGTGTGTAACTCACTCCCAGTCCCTGTTACTCTGTGTGTAACTCACTCCCAGTCCCTGTTACTATGTGTGTAACTCACTCCCAGTCCCTGTTACTCTGTATGTAACTCACTGCCAGTCCGTGTTACTCTGTGTGTAACTCACTCCCAGTCCCTGTTACGCTGTGTGTAACTCACTCCCAGTCCTGTTACTCTGTGTGTAACTCACTCGCAGTCCCTGTTACTCTGTGTGTAACTCACTCCCAGTCCCTGTTACTCTGTGTGTAACTCACTCCCAGTCACTGTTACTCTGTGTGTAACTCACTCCCAGTCCCTGTTACTCTGTTTATAACTCACTCCCACTCACTGTTACGCTGTGTGTAACTCACTCACAGCCCCTGTTACTCTCTGTTGTAACTCAATCCCAGTCCCTGTTCTCTGTGTCTAACTCACTCCCAGTCACTGTTACTCTGTGTGTAACTCACTCCCAGTCCGTGTTAATCTGTGTGTAACTCACTCCCAGTCTGTGTTACTCTGTGTGTAACTCACTCCAAGTCCCTGTTACTCTGTGTGTAACTCACTACCAGTCACTGTTACTCTGTGTGTAACTCACTCTAAGTCCCTGTTACTCTGTGTGTAACTCACTCCCAGTCCCTGTTACTCTGTGTGTAACTCACTCCTAGTCCCTGTTACTATGTGTGTAACTCACTCCCAGTCCCTGTTACTCTGTATGTAACTCACTGCCAGTCCGTGTTACTCTGTGTGTAACTCACTCCCAGTCCCTGTTACGCTGTGTGTAACTCACTCCCAGTCTCTGTTATTCTGTTGTAACTCACTCCCAGTCCCTGTTCCTCTGTGTGTAACTCACTCCCAGTCCCTGTTACTCTGTGTGTAACTCACTCCCACTCACTGTTACGCTGTGTGCAACTCACTCCCAGTCCCTGTTACTCTCTGTGTAACTCACTCCCAGTCCCTGTTAATCTGTGTGTAACGCACTCGCAGTACCTGTTACGCTGTGTGTAACTCACTCCCAGTCTCTGTTATTCTGTTGTAACTCACTCCCAGTCCCTGTTACTCTGTTTATAACTCACTCCCATTCCCTGTTATTCTGTGTGTAACTCACTCCCACTCACTGTTACGCTGTGTGTAACTCACTCCCAGTCCTTGTTGCTCTCTGTGTAACTCACACCCAGTCCCTGTTACTCTGTGTGTAACTCACTCCCAGTCCCTGTTACTCTGTGTGTAACTCAATCCCAGTCCCTGTTACTCTGCGTGTAACTCACTCCCAGTCCCTGTTACTCTGTGTGTTACTCACTCCCAGTCCCTGTTACGCTGTGTGTAACTCACTCCCAGTCTCTGTTATTCTGTTCTAACTGTGTTCTCGGTGTGTAATTCACTCCCAGTCCCTGTTACTCTGTGTGTAACTCACTCCCACTCACTGTTACGCTGTGTGTAACTCACTACCAGTCCCTGTTACTCTGTGTGTAACTCACTCCCAGTCCCTGTTACTCTGTGTGTAACTCACTCCCAGTCCCTGTTACTCTGTGTGTAACTCACTCCCACTCACTGTTACGCTGTGTGCAACTCACTTCCCAGTCCCTGTTACTCTCTGTGTAACTCAGTCCCAGTCCCTGTTACTCTGTGTGTAACGCACTCCCAGTCCCTGTTACGCTGTGTGTAACTCACTCCCAGTCTCTGTTATTCTGTTGTAGCTCACTCCCCGTCCCTGTTACTCTGTGTGTAACTCACTCCCACTCGCTGTTACGCTGTGTGTAACTCACTCCCAGTCCCTGTTACTCTCTGTGTAACTCACTCCCACTCCCTGTTACTCTGTGTGTAACTCACTCCCAGTCCCTGTTACTCTGTGTGTAACTCACTCCCAGTCCCTGTTACTCTGTATGTAACTCACTCCCAGTCCGTGTTACTCTGTGTGTAACTCACTCCCAGTCCCTGTTACTCTGTGTGTAACTCACTCCCAGTCCTGTTACTCTGTGTGTAACTCACTCCCAGTCCCTGTTACGGTGTGTGTAACTCACTCCCAGTCCCTGTTAATCTGCGTATAACTCACTCCCAGTCCTTGTTACTCTGTGTGTAACTCACTCCCAGTCCCTGTTACTCTGTGTGTAACTCACTCCCACTCACTGTTAAGCTATGTGTAACTCACTTCCAGTCCCTGTTACTCTCTGTGTAACTCACTCCCAATCCCTGTTACTCTGTGTGTAATGCACTCCCAGTCTCTGTTATTCTGTTGTAACTCACTCCCGGTCCCTGTTCACAGTGTGTAACTCACTCCCAGTACCTGTTACTCTGTAAGTAACTCACTCCCAGTCCCTGTTACTCTGTGTGTAACTCACTCCCAGTCCCTGTTACTCAATCCGCGTTACTCTGTGTGAAACTCACTCCCAGCCCCTGTTACTCTGTGTGTAACTCACTCCCAGTCCATGTTACTCTGTGTGAAACTCACTCCCAGTCCCTGTTATTCTGTGTGTAATTCATTCCCAGTCCCTGTTACTCTGTGTGTAACTCACTCTCTGTCCCTGTTACTCTGTGTGTAACTCACTCCCAGTCCACGTTACTCTGTGTGTAACTCACTCCCAGTCCCTGTTACTTTGTGTGTAACTCACTCCCACTCTCTGTTGCTCTGTATGTAACTCACTCCCAGTCCCTATCACTCTGCAAGTAACTCACTCCCAGTCCGTGTTGCTCTGTGTATAACTCACTCCCAGTCCCTGTTACTCGGTGTGTAACTCACTCCCACTCACTGTTACGCTGTGTGTAACTCACTCCCAGTCCCTGTTACTCTCTGTGTAACTCACTCCCAGTCGCTGTTACTCTGTATGTAACTCACTCCCAGTTCGTGTTACTCTGTGTGTAACTCACTCCCAGTCCCTGTTACTCTGTGTGTAACTCACTCCCAGTCCTGTTACTCTGTGTGTAACTCACTCGCAGTCCCTGTTACTCTGTGTGTAACTCACTCCCAGTCCCTGTTACTCTGTGTGTAACTCACTCCCAGTCACTGTTACTCTGTGTGTAACTCACTCCCAGTCCCTGTTACTCTGTTTATAACTCACTCCCACTCACTGTTACGCTGTGTGTAACTCACTCACAGCCCCTGTTACTCTCTGTTGTAACTCAATCCCAGTCCCTGTTCTCTGTGTCTAACTCACTCCCAGTCACTGTTACTCTGTGTGTAACTCACTCCCAGTCCGTGTTACTCTGTGTGTAACTCACTCCCAGTCTGTGTTACTCTGTGTGTAACTCACTCCAAGTCCCTGTTACTCTGTGTGTAACTCACTACCAGTCACTGTTACTCTGTGTGTAACTCACTCTAAGTCCCTGTTACTCTGTGTGTAACTCACTCCCAGTCCCTGTTACTCTGTGTGTAACTCACTCCCAGTCCCTGTTACTATGTGTGTAACTCACTCCCAGTCCCTGTTACTCTGTATGTAACTCACTGCCAGTCCGTGTTACTCTGTGTGTAACTCACTCCCAGTCCCTGTTACGCTGTGTGTAACTCACTCCCAGTCTCTGTTATTCTGTTGTAACTCATTCCCACTCGCTGTTACGCTGTGTGTAACTCACTCCCAGTCCCTGTTACTCTGTGTGTAACTCACTCCCACTCACTGTTACGCTGTGTGCAACTCACTCCCAGTCCCTGTTACTCTCTGAGTAACTCACTCCCAGTCCCTGTTAATCTGTGTGTAACGCACTCGCAGTACCTGTTACGCTGTGTGTAACTCACTCCCAGTCTCTGTTATTCTGTTGTAACTCACTCCCAGTCCCTGTTACTCTGTTTATAACTCACTCCCATTCCCTGTTATTCTGTGTGTAACTCACTCCCACTCACTGTTACGCTGTGTGTAACTCACTCCCAGTCCTTGTTGCTCTCTGTGTAACTCACACCCAGTCCCTGTTACTCTGTGTGTAACTCAATCCCAGTCCCTGTTACTCTGCGTGTAACTCACTCCCAGTCCCTGTTACTCTGTGTGTAACTCACTCCCAGTCCCTGTTACGCTGTGTGTAACTCACTCCCAGTCTCTGTTATTCTGTTCTAACTGTGTTCTCGGTGTGTAACTCACACCCAGTCCCTGTTACTCTGTGTGTAACTCAATCCCAGTCCCTGTTACTCTGTGTGTAACTCACTCCCACTCACTGTTACGCTGTGTGTAACTCACTCCCAGTCTCTGTTATTCTGTTGTAGCTCACTCCCGGTCCCTGTTACTCTGTGTGTAACTCACTCCCACTCACTGTTACGCTGTGTGTAACTCACTCCCAGTCCCTGTTACTCTCTGTGTAACTCACTCCCAGTCCCTGTTACTCTGTGTGTAACTCACTCCCAGTCCCTGTTACTCTGTCTGTAACTCACTCCCAGTCCGTGTGACTCTGTGTGTAACTCACTCCCAGTCCCTGTTACTCTGTGTGTAACTCACTCCCAGTCCTCTTACTCTGTGTGTAACTCACTCCCAGTCCCTGTTACGCTGTGTGTAACTCACTCCCAGTCCGTGTTAATCTGCGTATTACTCTCTCCCAGTCCTTGTTACTCTGTGTGTAACTCACTCCCAGTCCCTGTTACTCTGTGTGTAACTCACTACCACTCACTTTTACGCTATGTGTAACTCACTTCCAGTCCCTGTTACTCTCTGTGTAACTCACTCCCAATCCCTGTTACTCTGTGTGTAATGCACTCCCAGTCCCTGTTACGCTGTGTAACTCACTCCCAGTCTCTGTTATTCTGTTGTAACTCACTCCCGGTCCCTGTTCACAGTGTGTAACTCACTCCCAGTCCCTGTTACTCTGTAAGTAACTCACTCCCAGTCCCTGTTAATCTGTGTGTAACTCACTCCCAGTCCCTGTTACTCAGTCCGTGTTACTCTGTGTGAAACTCACTCCCAGCCCCTGTTACTCTGTGTGTAACTCACTCCCAGTCCATGTTACTCTGTGTGAAACTCACTCCCAGTCCCTGTTACTCTGTGTGTAACTCATTCCCAGTCCCTGTTACTCTGTGTGTAACTCACTCTCTGTCCCTGTTACTCTGTGTGTAACTCACTCCCAGTCCACGTTACTCTGTGTGTAACTCACTCCCAGTCCCTGTTACTTTGTGTGTAACTCACTCCCACTCTCTGTTGCTCTGTATGTAACTCACTCCCAGTCCCTATCACTCTGCAAGTAACTCACTCCCAGTCCGTGTTACTCTGTGTATAACTCAATCCCAGTCCCTGTTCTCTGTGTCTAACTCACTCCCAGTCACTGTTACTCTGTGTGTAACTCACTCCCAGTCCGTGTTACTCTGTGTGTAACTCACTCCCAGTCTGTGTTACTCTGTGTGTAACTCACTCCAAGTCCCTGTTACTCTGTGTGTAACTCACTACCAGTCACTGTTACTCTGTGTGTAACTCACTCTAAGTCCCTGTTACTCTGTGTGTAACTCACTCCCAGTCCCTGTTACTATGTGTGTAACTCACTCCCAGTCCCTGTTACTCTGTATGTAACTCACTGCCAGTCCGTGTTACTCTGTGTGTAACTCACTCCCAGTCCCTGTTACGCTGTGTGTAACTCACTCCCAGTCTCTGTTATTCTGTTGTAACTCATTCCCACTCGCTGTTACGCTGTGTGTAACTCACTCCCAGTCCCTGTTACTCTGTGTGTAACTCACTCCCACTCACTGTTACGCTGTGTGCAACTCACTCCCAGTCCCTGTTACTCTCTGAGTAACTCACTCCCAGTCCCTGTTAATCTGTGTGTAACGCACTCGCAGTACCTGTTACGCTGTGTGTAACTCACTCCCAGTCTCTGTTATTCTGTTGTAACTCACTCCCAGTCCCTGTTACTCTGTTTATAACTCACTCCCAGTCCCTGTTACTCTGTGTGTAACTCACTCCCAGTCCCTGTTACTCTGTCTGTAACTCACTCCCAGTCCGTGTGACTCTGTGTGTAACTCACTCCCAGTCCCTGTTACTCTGTGTGTAACTCACTCCCAGTCCTCTTACTCTGTGTGTAACTCACTCCCAGTCCCTGTTACGCTGTGTGTAACTCACTCCCAGTCCGTGTTAATCTGCGTATTACTCTCTCCCAGTCCTTGTTACTCTGTGTGTAACTCACTCCCAGTCCCTGTTACTCTGTGTGTAACTCACTACCACTCACTTTTACGCTATGTGTAACTCACTTCCAGTCCCTGTTACTCTCTGTGTAACTCACTCCCAATCCCTGTTACTCTGTGTGTAATGCACTCCCAGTCCCTGTTACGCTGTGTAACTCACTCCCAGTCTCTGTTATTCTGTTGTAACTCACTCCCGGTCCCTGTTCACAGTGTGTAACTCACTCCCAGTCCCTGTTACTCTGTAAGTAACTCACTCCCAGTCCCTGTTAATCTGTGTGTAACTCACTCCCAGTCCCTGTTACTCAGTCCGTGTTACTCTGTGTGAAACTCACTCCCAGCCCCTGTTACTCTGTGTGTAACTCACTCCCAGTCCATGTTACTCTGTGTGAAACTCACTCCCAGTCCCTGTTACTCTGTGTGTAACTCATTCCCAGTCCCTGTTACTCTGTGTGTAACTCACTCTCTGTCCCTGTTACTCTGTGTGTAACTCACTCCCAGTCCACGTTACTCTGTGTGTAACTCACTCCCAGTCCCTGTTACTTTGTGTGTAACTCACTCCCACTCTCTGTTGCTCTGTATGTAACTCACTCCCAGTCCCTATCACTCTGCAAGTAACTCACTCCCAGTCCGTGTTACTCTGTGTATAACTCAATCCCAGTCCCTGTTCTCTGTGTCTAACTCACTCCCAGTCACTGTTACTCTGTGTGTAACTCACTCCCAGTCCGTGTTACTCTGTGTGTAACTCACTCCCAGTCTGTGTTACTCTGTGTGTAACTCACTCCAAGTCCCTGTTACTCTGTGTGTAACTCACTACCAGTCACTGTTACTCTGTGTGTAACTCACTCTAAGTCCCTGTTACTCTGTGTGTAACTCACTCCCAGTCCCTGTTACTCTGTGTGTAACTCACTCCTAGTCCCTGTTACTATGTGTGTAACTCACTCCCAGTCCCTGTTACTCTGTATGTAACTCACTGCCAGTCCGTGTTACTCTGTGTGTAACTCACTCCCAGTCCCTGTTACGCTGTGTGTAACTCACTCCCAGTCTCTGTTATTCTGTTGTAACTCATTCCCACTCGCTGTTACGCTGTGTGTAACTCACTCCCAGTCCCTGTTACTCTGTGTGTAACTCACTCCCACTCACTGTTACGCTGTGTGCAACTCACTCCCAGTCCCTGTTACTCTCTGAGTAACTCACTCCCAGTCCCTGTTAATCTGTGTGTAACGCACTCGCAGTACCTGTTACGCTGTGTGTAACTCACTCCCAGTCTCTGTTATTCTGTTGTAACTCACTCCCAGTCCCTGTTACTCTGTTTATAACTCACTCCCATTCCCTGTTATTCTGTGTGTAACTCACTCCCACTCACTGTTACGCTGTGTGTAACTCACTCCCAGTCCTTGTTGCCATCTGTGTAACTCACACCCAGTCCCTGTTACTCTGTGTGTAACTCAATCCCAGTCCCTGTTACTATGCGTGTAACTCACTCCCAGTCCCTGTTACTCTGTGTGTAACTCACTCCCAGTCCCTGTTACGCTGTGTGTAACTCACTCCCAGTCTCTGTTATTCTGTTCTAACTGTGTTCTCGGTGTGTAACTCACACCCAGTCCCTGTTACTCTGTGTGTAACTCAATCCCAGTCCCTGTTACTTTGTGTGTAACTCACTCCCACTCTCTGTTGCTCTGTATGTAACTCACTCCCAGTCCCTATCACTCTGCAAGTAACTCACTCCCAGTCCGTGTTACTCTGTGTATAACTCACTCCCAGTCCCTGTTACTCTGTGTTTAAATCACTCCAAGTCCCTGTTACGCTGTGTGTAACTCACTCCCAGTCCCTGTTACTCTGTGTGTAACTCACTCCCAGTCCCTGTTACTCTATGTGTAACTCACTCCCAGTCTCTGTTACTCTGTGTATAACTCACTCCAAGTCCCTGTTACTCTGTGTGTAACTCACTCCCAGTCCCTGTTGCTTTGTGTAACACAATCCCGGTCCCTGTTGTTTTGTGTAACTCACTCCCGGTCCCTGTTACTCTGCGTGTAACTCACTCCCAGTCCGTGTTACTCTGTGTGTAACTCACTCAAAGTCCCTGTTACTCTGTGTAACTCACTCCCAGTCCTTGTTAATCTGTGTGTAACTCACTCCCAGTCCCTGTTACTCTGTTTGTAACTCACTCCCAGTCTGTATTACTCTGTGTGTATCTCACTCCCAGAATCTGTTATCTCTGTATGTCACTCACTCCCAGTCCCTGTTACTCTGTATGTAACTCACTCCCAGTCCCTGTTAATCTGTGTGTAACTCAATCGTAGTCCCTCTTACTCTGTGTGTAACTCACTCGCAGCCCGTGTTAATCTGTGTGTAATTTACTCCCAGTCCCTGTTACTCTGTGTGTAACTCACTCCCAGTCCGTTACTCTGTGTAACTCACTCTCAGTTCTTGTTACTCGGTGTGTAACTCACTCGTAGTCCCTGTTACTCTGTGTGTAACTCACTCCCAGTCCGTATTAATCTGTGTGTAACTCACTCCCAGTCCCTGTTATTCTGTGTGTACCTCACTCCCAGTCCCTGTTACTCTATGTGTAACTCACTCCCAGTCCGTGTTAATCTGTGTGTAACTCACTCCCAGTCCCCTTTACTCTGTGTGTAACTCACACCCAGTGCCTGTTACTCTGTGTGTATCTCACTCCCAGACTCTGTTACTCTGTATGTTAGTCACTCCCAGTCCCTGTTACCCTGTATGTAACTCACTCCCAGTCCGTGTTACGCTGTGTGTAACTCACTCCCAGTCCCTGTTACTCTGTGTGTAACTCACTCCCAATCCCTGTTATGCTGTGTGTACCTCACTCCCAGTCCCTGTTACTCTATGTGTAACTCACTCCCAGTCCCTGTTACTCTGTGTAACTCACTCCCAGTCTTTGTTACTCTGTGTGTAACTCACTCGTAGTCCCTGTTACTCTGTGTGTAACTCACTCCCAGTCTGTATTACTCTGTGTGTATCTCACTTCCAGACTCTGTTATCTCTGTATGTGACTCACTCCCAGTCCCTGTTACTCTGTATGTAACTCACTCCCAGTCCGTGTTACTCTGTGTGTAACTCACTCCCAGTCCCTGTTACTCTGTGTGTAACTCACTCAAAGTCTCTGTTATTCTGTTGTAACTCACTCCCGGTCCCTGTTCACAGTGTGTAACTCACTCCCAGTCCCTGTTACTCTGTAAGTAACTCACTCCCAGTCCCTGTTAATCTGTGTGTAACTCACTCCCAGTCCCTGTTACTCAGTCCGTGTTACTCTGTGTGAAACTCACTCCCAGCCCCTGTTACTCTGTGTGTAACTCACTCCCAGTCCATGTTACTCTGTGTGAAACTCACTCCCAGTCCCTGTTACTCTGTGTGTAACTCATTCCCAGTCCCTGTTACTCTGTGTGTAACTCACTCTCTGTCCCTGTTACTCTGTGTGTAACTCACTCCCAGTCCACGTTACTCTGTGTGTAACTCACTCCCAGTCCCTGTTACTTTGTGTGTAACTCACTCCCACTCTCTGTTGCTCTGTATGTAACTCACTCCCAGTCCCTATCACTCTGCAAGTAACTCACTCCCAGTCCGTGTTACTCTGTGTATAACTCACTCCCAGTCCCTGTTACTCTGTGTTTAAATCACTCCAAGTCCCTGTTACGCTGTGTGTAACTCACTCCCAGTCCCTGTTACTCTGTGTGTAACTCACTCCCAGTCCCTGTTACTCTATGTGTAACTCACTCCCAGTCTCTGTTACTCTGTGTATAACTCACTCCAAGTCCCTGTTACTCTGTGTGTAACTCACTCCCAGTCCCTGTTGCTTTGTGTAACACAATCCCGGTCCCTGTTGTTTTGCGTAACTCACTCCCGGTCCCTGTTACTCTGCGTGTAACTCACTCCCAGTCCGTGTTACTCTGTGTGTAACTCACTCAAAGTCCCTGTTACTCTGTGTAACTCACTCCCAGTCCTTGTTAATCTGTGTGTAACTCACTCCCAGTCCCTGTTACTCTGTTTGTAACTCACTCCCAGTCTGTATTACTCTGTGTGTATCTCACTCCCAGAATCTGTTATCTCTGTATGTCACTCACTCCCAGTCCCTGTTACTCTGTATGTAACTCACTCCCAGTCCCTGTTAATCTGTGTGTAACTCAATCGTAGTCCCTCTTACTCTGTGTGTAACTCACTCGCAGTCCGTGTTAATCTGTGTGTAATTTACTCCCAGTCCCTGTTACTCTGTGTGTAACTCACTCCCAGTCCGTTACTCTGTGTAACTCACTCCCAGTTCTTGTTACTCGGTGTGTAACTCACTCGTAGTCCCTGTTATTCTGTGTGTACCTCACTCCCAGTCCCTGTTACTCTATGTGTAACTCACACCCAGTGCCTGTTACTCTATGTGTATCTCACTCCCAGACTCTGTTACTCTGTATGTTAGTCACTCCCAGTCCCTGTTACCCTGTATGTAACTCACTCCCAGTCCGTGTTACGCTGTGTGTAACTCACTCCCAGTCCCTGTTACTCTGTGTGTAACTCACTCCCAATCCCTGTTATGCTGTGTGTACCTCACTCCCAGTCCCTGTTACTCTATGTGTAACTCACTCCCAGTCCCTGTTACTCTGTGTAACTCACTCCCAGTCTTTGTTACTCTGTGTGTAACTCACTCGTAGTCCCTGTTACTCTGTGTGTAACTCACTCCCAGTCTGTATTACTCTGTGTGTATCTCACTTCCAGACTCTGTTATCTCTGTATGTGACTCACTCCCAGTCCCTGTTACTCTGTATGTAACTCACTCCCAGTCCGTGTTACTCTGTGTGTAACTCACTCCCAGTCCCTGTTACTCTGTGTGTAACTCACTCAAAGTCTCTGTTACTCTGTGTGTAACTCACTCCCAGTCTCTGTTACTCTGTGTGTAACTCACTCAAAGTCGCTGTTACTCTGTGTGTAACTCACTCCCAGTCTCTGTTACTCTGTGTGTAACCTACGCCCAGTCCCTGTTACTCTGTGTGGAACTCACTCCCAGTCACTGTTACTCACTGTGTAACTCACTCCCAGTCCCTGTTATTCTGTGTGTACCTCACTCCCAGTCCCTGTTACTCTATGTGTAACTCACTCCCAGTCCCTGTTACTCTGTGTAACTCACTCCCAGTCCTTGTTACTCTGTGTGTAACTCACTCCCAGTCCCTGTTACTCTGTGTGTAACTCACTCCCAGTCCGTGTTAATCTGTGTGTAACTCACTCCCAGTCCCCTTTACTCTGTGTGTAACTCACTCCCAGTGCCTGTTACTCTGTGGGTATCTCACTCCCAGACTCTGTTACTCTGTCTGTACGTCACTCCCAGTCCCTGTTACCCTGTATGTAACTCACTCCCAGTCCGTGTTACTCTGTGTGTAACTCACTCCCAGTCCCTGTTACTCTGTGTGTAACTCACTCCCAGTCCCTGTTATTCTGTGTGTACCTCACTCCCAGTCCCTGTTACTCTATGTGTAACTCACTCCCAGTCCCTGTTACTCTGTGTAACTCACTCCCAGTCCTTGTTACTCTGTGTGTAACTCACGCGTAGTCCCTGTTACTCTGTGTGTAACTCACTCCCAGTCCGTGTTAATCTGTGTGTAACTCACTCCCAGTCCCTGTTACTCTGCATGTAACTCACTCCCAGTCCGTGTTACTCTGTGTGTCACTCACTCAAAGTCCCTGTTACTCTGTGTGTAACTCACTCCCAGTCTCTGTTACTCTGTGTGTAACTCACGCCCAGTCCCTGTTACTCTGTGTGGAACTCACTCCCAGTCACTGTTACTCTCTGTGTAACTCACTCTCAGTCCCTGTTACTGTGTGTAACTACTCCCAGTCCCTGTTACTCTGTGTAACTCACTTCCAGTCCCTGTTACTCTGTGTGTAACTCACTTCCAGTTCGTGTTACTCTGTGTCTAACTCACTCTCTGTCTGTGTTACTCTGTGTTTAACTCACTCCAAGTCCCTGTTACTCTGTGTGTAACTCACTTCCAGTCACTGTTACTCTGTGTGTAACTTACTCCCAATCCGTGTTACTCTGTGTGTAACTCACTCCCAGTCCCTGTTACTCTGTGTGTAACTCACTCCCAGTCCGTGTTAATCTGTGTGTAACTCACTCCCAGTCCCCTTTACTCTGTGTGTAACTCACTCCCAGTGCCTGTTACTCTGTGTGTATCTCACTCCCAGACTCTGTTACTCTGTCTGTAAGTCACTCCCAGTCCCTGTTACCCTGTATGTAACTCACTCCCAGTCCCTGTTACTCTGTGTGTAACTCACTCCCAGTCCCTGTTATTCTGTGTGTACCTCACTCCCAGTCCCTGTTACTCTATGTGTAACTCACTCCCAGTCCCTGTTACTCTGTGTAACTCACTCCCAGTCCTTGTTACTCTGTGTGTAACTCACTCGTAGTCCCTGTTACTCTGTGTGTAACTCACTCCCAGTCCGTGTTAATCTGTGTGTAACTCACTCCCAGTCCCTGTTACTCTGTTTGTAACTCACTCCCAGTCTGTATTACTCTGTGTGTATCTCACTCCCAGACTCTGTTATCTCTGTATGTGACTCACTCCCAGTCCCTCTTACTCTGTATGTAACTCACTCCCAGTCCGTGTTACTCTGTGTGTAACTCACTCAAAGTCCCTGTTACTCTGTGTGCAACTCACTCCCAGTCTCTGTTACTCTGTGTGTAACTCACGCCCAGTCCCTGTTACTCTGTGTGGAACTCACTCCCAGTCACTGTTACTCTCTGTGTAACTCACTCTCTGTCTGTGTTACTCTGTGTTTAACTCACTCCAAGTCCCTGTTACTCTGTGTGTAACTCACTTCCAGTCACTGTTACTCTGTGTGTAACTTACTCCCAGTCCGTGTTACTCTGTGTGTAACTCACTCCCAGTCCGTGTTAATCTGTGTGTAACTCACTCAAAGTCCCTGTTACTCTGTGTGTAACTCACTCCCAGTCCCTGTTATTCTGTGTGTACCTCACTCCCAGTCCCTGTTACTCTATGTGTAACTCACTCCCTGTCCCTGTTACTCTGTGTAACTCACTCCCAGTCCTTGTTACTCTGTGTGTAACTCACTCGTAGTCCCTGTTACTCTGTGTGTAACTCACTCCCAGTCCGTGTTAATCTGTGTGTAACTCACTCCCAGTCCCTGTTACTCTGTTTGTAACTCACTCCTAGTCTGTATTACTCTGTGTGTATCTCACTCCCAGACTCTGTTATCTCTGTATGTGACTCACTCCCAGTCCCTCTTACTCTGTATGTAACTCACTCCCAGTCCGTGTTACTCTGTGTGTAACTCACTCAAAGTCCCTGTTACTCTGTGTGTAACTCACTCCCAGTCTCTGTTACTCTGTGTGTAACTCACGCCCAGTCCCTGTTACTCTGTGTGGAACTCACTCCCAGTCACTGTTACTCTCTGTGTAACTCACTCTCAGTCCCTGTTACTGTGTGTAACTCACTCCCAGTCCCTGTTACTCTGTGTAACTCACTTCCAGTCCCTGTTACTCTGTGTGTAACTCACTTCCAGTCCGTGTTACTCTGTGTCTAACTCACTCTCTGTCTGTGTTACTCTGTGTTTAACTCACTCCAAGTCCCTGTTACTCTGTGTGTAACTCACTTCCAGTCACTGTTACTCTGTGTGTAACTTACTCCCAGTCCGTGTTACTCTGTGTGTAACTCACTCCCAGTCCGTGTTAATCTGTGTGTAACTCACTCCCAGTCCCTGTTACTCTGTTTGTAACTCACTCCCAGTCTGTATTACTCTGTGTGTATCTCACTCCCAGACACTGTTATCTCTGTATGTGACTCACTCCCAGTCCCTGTTACTCTGTATGTAAATCACTCCCAGTCCGTGTTACTCTGTGTGTAACTCACTCAAAGTCCCTGTTACTCTGTGTGTAACTCACTCCCAGTCTCTGTTACTCTGTGTGTAACTCACGCCCAGTCCCTGTTACTCTGTGTGGAACTCACTCCCAGTCACTGTTACTCTCTGTGTAACTCACTCTCAGTCCCTGTTACTGTGTGTAACTCACTCCCAGTCCCTGTTACTCTGTGTAACTCACTTCCAGTCCCTGTTACTCTGTGTGTAACTCACTTCCAGTCCGTGTTACTCTGTGTCTAACTCACTCTCTGTCTGTGTTACTCTGTATTTAACTCACTCCAAGTCCCTGTTACTCTGTGTGTAACTCACTTCCAGTCACTGTTACTCTGTGTGTAACTTACTCCCAGTCCGTGTTACTCTGTGTGTAACTCACTCGTAGTCCCTGTTACTCTGTGTGTAACTCACTCCCAGTCCGTGTTACTCTGTGTGAAACTCACTCCCAGTCTCTGTTACTCTGTGTGTAACTCACTCCCAGTTCCTGTTATTCTGTTGTAACTCACTCCCAGTCCCTGTTAATCTGTGTGTAACTCACTCCCAGTCCCTGTTACTCTGTGTGAAACTCACTCCCAGTCTTTGTTACTCTGTGTGTAATTCACTCCCAGTCTCTGTTACTCTGTGTGTTGCTCATTCCCACTCACTGATACTCTGTGTTTGGTCATGTTGTGTAATACCTTTCAGGGGGGAGGTACATTCATGGCCACATCCATTGCTGCAACATTTCTCATCCCCTGGGCAGTCTCTGTCGGCTGTGCATAATTCTGCACACACTCCAATAGGTGTCTTAGGGCACATCCCGGGCTTATCTGTGGAAACAAAACACATGAGAGATAGGGCTGGGTCAGAGTGTGCAATATAAAATGAACCATCGCATTTCCTTCTCTGATCCCCATCGTGTGTCGGGCCGGTCCCTGAGACTCTCTGTCACAACATAGTCCCTGTACTCGCTGCCAAACCCCTTTACTCTTGTGGTAACTCACTGCGAGTCTTTATTACCCTCTGTCTGCATCAGTGTTAAACCATGTTACTCTTTCATTAACTCACCGCCAGTTTTGGTTATTCTCTGTGTCACTAACTGTCACTCACTGTCACTCGCTGTATAATACATTCACAATTCAGGTCACTTTTCTTTCTTCATTATGGGTTGTGGGCATCGCTGGCAAGGCCAGCATTGCTCTTGTCCTTCTAGGTGGTAGAGGTCGCGGGTTTGGGAGGTGCTGCCGAAGAAGCCTTGGCGAGTTGCTGCAGTGCATCCTGTAGATGGTACACACTGCAGCCACGGTGCGCCAGCGGTGGAGGGAGTGAATGTTGAAGGTGGTGGATGGGGTGCCAATCAAGCGACTGCTTTGTCCTGGATGTTGTCGAGCTTCTCAAGTGTTGTTGGAGCTGCACTCACCCAGGCAAGTGGAGATTATTCCATCACACTCCTGACTTGTGCCTTGTAGATGGTGGAAAGGCTTTGGGGAGTCAGGAGGTGAGACACTCCCTGCAGAATACCCAGCACCTGACCCGCTCTTGTAGCCACAGTATTTATGTGGCTGGTCCAGTTAAGTTTCTGGTTAATGGTGACCCTCAGGATGTTGATGGTGGGAGATTCGGCGATGGTAATGCTGTTGAATATCAAGGGTCAGTGGTTAGACTCTCGATTGTTGGAGATGGTCATTGCCTGGCACTTGTGTGGTGTGAATGTTACTTGCCACTTATCAGCCCAAGCCTGAATGTTGCCCAGGTCTTGCTGCATGCGGGTATGGACTGCTCCATTATCTGAGGAGTTGTGAATGGAACTGAATACTGTGCGATCATCAGCGAACATCCCCACTTATGACCTTATGATGGAGGGAAGGTCATTGATGAAGCAGCTGAAGATGGTTGGGCCCAGGACACTGTCCTGAGGAACTCCTGCAGCGATGTCCTGGGGCTGTGATGATTGACCTCCAACCACCACAACCATCTTCCTTTGTGCTAGGTATGACTCCAGCCAGTGGAGAGTTTTCCCCCTGATTCCCACTGACTTCAGTTTTACTGGGGCTCCTTGATGCCACACTCGGTCAAATGCTGCCTTGAAGTCGAGGGCAGTCACTCTCATTGCACCTCTGAAATTCAGCTCTTTTGTCCATGTTTGGACCAAGGCTGTAATGAGGTCTAGAGCCAAGTGGTCCTGGCAGAACCCAGACTGAGCATTGGTGGGCAAGATATTGGGGTCTTCAGCATGACAGCCGGGATGTTGTGGGGGCCAATAGCCTTTGCTGTATCCAGTGCACTCAGCCGTTTCTTGATATCACGTGGAGTGAATTGAATCGGCTGAAGACTGGCTTCTGTGATGGTGGGGACCTCTGGGGGAGGCCGATATGGATCATCCACTCGGCACTTCTTGCGGAAGGTGGTTGTAAATGTTTCAGCCTTGTCTTTTGCACTCACATGCTGGGCTCCGCCATCATTGAGGATGGGGTTATTCATGGAGCCTCCTGCTCCCGTTAGTTGTTTAATGGTCCACCACCATTCATGACTGGATGTGGCAGGACTACAGAGCTTTGATCTGATCCGTTGATTGTGGGATCACTTAGCTCTGTCTATAGCATGCTGCTGCCGCTGTTTAACATGCATGTAGTCCTGTGTTGCAGCTTCCCCAGGCTGGCACCTCATTTTTAGGTACACCTGGTGCTGCTTCTGGCATGCTCTTCTGCATTCCTCATTGAACCAGGATTGGTCCCCGGGCTTGATGGTAATGGTAGAGTGAGGGATATGCCGAGCCATGAGGTTACAGATTGTGGTGGAATACAATTCTGCTGCTGCTGATGGCCCACAGTGTCTCATGGATGCCCACTTCTGAGCTGCTAGATCTGTTCAGAATCTATCCCATTCAGCACGATGGTAGTGTCACACAACACGATGGAGGGTGTCCTCAGTGTGAAGACAGGACTTTGTCTCCACAAGGACTGTGCATTGGTCACTGCTACCAATATGGTCATGGACAGATGCATCTGCGACAGGTAGATTGGTGAGGTCTAGGTTAAGTAGGTTATTTCCTTGTGTTGGTTCTCTCACCACCTGCCGCAGGCCCTATCTGGCAGCTCTATCCTTCAGGTCTCGGCCAGCTCAGTCAGTCGTGGTGCTACCGAGACACTCTTGATGATGGACATTGAAGTCCCCCACCCAGAGTACATTCTGGGCCCGTGCTACCCTCGGTGTTTCTTCCAAGTGGTGTTCACCATGGAGGAGTACTGATTCATCAGCTGAGGGAGGGCAGTAGGTGGTAATCAGCAGGAGGTTGCCTTGCCCATGTTTGACCTGAAGCCATGAGACTCCATGGGGTCCAGAGTCAATGTTGAGGACTCCCAGGGCTACTTCCCCCCAACAGTATACCACTGTGCTGCCACCCCTGGAGGATCTGTCCTGACGGTGGGACCGGATGGTGAGGGAGGAGTCTGGGACATTGGCTGAAAGGTATGATGCTGTGAGTATTACTGCGTCAGGCTGTTTGTTGCTTAACTAGTTGGTGTGACAGTTGTCCTAATTTTGGCAGGTCCCCAGATGTTGGTGCAGACGACTTTGCCGGGTCGCCTGGGCTGTTGTCGTGTCTGTACCCAGTGCCGAGGTCGATACTGGGTGCTCCATCTGGGTTTATTCTTATTATTGTTTCTCGCAGCAATTTGTTACAACTGAGGGTCTCGCTGGACCATTTCAGAGGGCAGTTAAGAGTCAATCACATTGCTGTGGGTCTGGAGTAACATAGAGGCCAGAATGCACTAAAGGTGGGGTTTGCCCAGAATCCCGTAGTATAGAGGTCATCATTATTGACACTAGATTTTGGTTCATGAAATGAGGGGGTTGTCTTATTGCCTTATGAAGAAAAGTTGAGCAGGTTGGTCCTATATTCATTAAGTTTAGAAGAATGAAAGGTGATCATATTGAAACATATAAGGTTCTGAGGGGGCTTGACAGGGTAGAGGCAGAGAGGATGTTTCCCCTCGTGGGATAATCTAGAACGAAGGGGCATAGTTCCAGAATAAGGGGGCACCCATTAAAAACGGAGATGAGGAGGAATCTCAGAGGGTCGTGAAAATTAGAATTCTCTACCCAAGAGAGAGCTGTGGAAGTTAGATCAGTGAGAATATTTGAGGTGGAGATAGACAGATTTTTGTACGATAGGGGAGTCAAGGTTTATGGGGAGTGGGCAGGAAAGTGGAGTAGACGCCAAGATTTGAGGCCAAGATCAGGCATGAAGTTATTAAATGGCGGAGCAGGTGCGAGGGGCTGAACGGCGGACTCCTGCTCCTATTTCTTATGTTCCATGTTACTCTGTGTGTAACTCACTCCCAGTCCCTGTTACTCTGTGTGTAACTCACTCCCAGTCCCTGTTACTCTGTGTGTAACTCACTCCCAGTCCCTGTTACTCTGTGTGTAACTCACTCCCAGTCCCTGTTACTCTGTGTGTAACTCACTCCCAGTCCCTGTTACTCTGTGTGTAACTCACTCCCAGTCCCTGTTACTCTGTGTGTAACTCACTCCCAGTCCCTGTTACTCCGTGTGTAACTCACTCCCAGTCCCTGTTACTCTGTGTGTAACTCACTCCCAGTCCCTGTTACTCTGTGTGTAACTCACTCCCAGTCCCTGTTACTCTGTGTGTAACTCACTCCAAGTCCCTGTTACGCTGTGTGTAACTCACTCCCAGTCCCTGTTACGCTGTGTGTAACTCACTCCCAGTCCCTGTTACGCTGTGTGTAACTCACTCCCAGTCCCTGTTACGCTGTGTGTAACTCACTCCCAGTCCCTGTTACGCTGTGTGTAACTCACTCCCAGTCCCTGTTACGCTGTGTGTAACTCACTCCCAGTCCCTGTTACTCTGTGTGTAACTCACTCCCAGTCCCTGTTACTCTGTGTGTAACTCACTCCCAGTCCCTGTTACTCTGTGTATAACTCACTCCAAGTCCCTGTTACTCTGTGTGTAACTCACTCCCAGTCCCTGTTATTCTGTGTGTAACTCACTCCAAGTCCCTGTTACGCTGTGTGTAACTCACTCCCAGTCCCTGTTACTCTGTGTGTAACTCACTCCAAGTCCCTGTTACGCTGTGTGTAACTCACTCCCAGTCCCTGTTACTCTGTGTGTAACTCACTCCCAGTCCCTGTTACTCTGTGTATAACTCACTCCAAGTCCCTGTTACTCTGTGTGTAACTCACTCCCAGTCCCTGTTGCTTTGTGTAACACAATCCCGGTCCCTGTTGCTTTGTGTAACTCACTCCCGGTCCCTGTTACTCTGCGTGTAACTCACTCCCAGTCCGTGTTACTCTGTGTGTAAGACACTCCCAGTCTCTGTTATTCTGTTGTTACTCACTCCCAGTCCCTGTTACTCTGTGTAACTCACTCCCAGTCGCTGTTACTCTGTGTGTAACTCACTCCCAGTCCCTGTTAATCTGTGTGTAACTCAATCGTAGTCCCTGTTACTCTGTGTGTAACTCACTCGCAGTCCGTGTTAATCTGTGTGTAATTTACTCCCAGTCCCTGTTACTCTGTGTGTAACTCACTCCCAGTCCGTTACTCTGTGTGTAACTCACTCCCAGTCCCTGTTACTCTGTGTAACTCACTCCCAGTCCTTGTTACTCTGTGTGTAACTCACTCGTAGTCCCTGTTACTCTGTGTGTAACTCACTCCCAGTCCGTGTTAATCTGTGTGTAACTCACTCCCAGTCCCTGTTACTCTGTTTGTAACTCACTCCCAGTCTGTATTACTCTGTGTGTATCTCACTCCCAGACTCTGTTATCTCTGTATGTGACTCACTCCCAGTCCCTCTTACTCTGTATGTAACTCACTCCCAGTCCGTGTTACTCTGTGTGTAACTCACTCAAAGTCCCTGTTACTCTGTGTGCAACTCACTCCCAGTCTCTGTTACTCTGTGTGTAACTCACGCCCAGTCCCTGTTACTCTGTGTGGAACTCACTCCCAGTCACTGTTACTCTCTGTGTAACTCACTCTCTGTCTGTGTTACTCTGTGTTTAACTCACTCCAAGTCCCTGTTACTCTGTGTGTAACTCACTTCCAGTCACTGTTACTCTGTGTGTAACTTACTCCCAGTCCGTGTTACTCTGTGTGTAACTCACTCCCAGTCCGTGTTAATCTGTGTGTAACTCACTCAAAGTCCCTGTTACTCTGTGTGTAACTCACTCCCAGTCCCTGTTATTCTGTGTGTACCTCACTCCCAGTCCCTGTTACTCTATGTGTAACTCACTCCCTGTCCCTGTTACTCTGTGTAACTCACTCCCAGTCCTTGTTACTCTGTGTGTAACTCACTCGTAGTCCCTGTTACTCTGTGTGTAACTCACTCCCAGTCCGTGTTAATCTGTGTGTAACTCACTCCCAGTCCCTGTTACTCTGTTTGTAACTCACTCCTAGTCTGTATTACTCTGTGTGTATCTCACTCCCAGACTCTGTTATCTCTGTATGTGACTCACTCCCAGTCCCTCTTACTCTGTATGTAACTCACTCCCAGTCCGTGTTACTCTGTGTGTAACTCACTCAAAGTCCCTGTTACTCTGTGTGTAACTCACTCCCAGTCTCTGTTACTCTGTGTGTAACTCACGCCCAGTCCCTGTTACTCTGTGTGGAACTCACTCCCAGTCACTGTTACTCTCTGTGTAACTCACTCTCAGTCCCTGTTACTGTGTGTAACTCACTCCCAGTCCCTGTTACTCTGTGTAACTCACTTCCAGTCCCTGTTACTCTGTGTGTAACTCACTTCCAGTCCGTGTTACTCTGTGTCTAACTCACTCTCTGTCTGTGTTACTCTGTGTTTAACTCACTCCAAGTCCCTGTTACTCTGTGTGTAACTCACTTCCAGTCACTGTTACTCTGTGTGTAACTTACTCCCAGTCCGTGTTACTCTGTGTGTAACTCACTCCCAGTCCGTGTTAATCTGTGTGTAACTCACTCCCAGTCCCTGTTACTCTGTTTGTAACTCACTCCCAGTCTGTATTACTCTGTGTGTATCTCACTCCCAGACACTGTTATCTCTGTATGTGACTCACTCCCAGTCCCTGTTACTCTGTATGTAAATCACTCCCAGTCCGTGTTACTCTGTGTGTAACTCACTCAAAGTCCCTGTTACTCTGTGTGTAACTCACTCCCAGTCTCTGTTACTCTGTGTGTAACTCACGCCCAGTCCCTGTTACTCTGTGTGGAACTCACTCCCAGTCACTGTTACTCTCTGTGTAACTCACTCTCAGTCCCTGTTACTGTGTGTAACTCACTCCCAGTCCCTGTTACTCTGTGTAACTCACTTCCAGTCCCTGTTACTCTGTGTGTAACTCACTTCCAGTCCGTGTTACTCTGTGTCTAACTCACTCTCTGTCTGTGTTACTCTGTATTTAACTCACTCCAAGTCCCTGTTACTCTGTGTGTAACTCACTTCCAGTCACTGTTACTCTGTGTGTAACTTACTCCCAGTCCGTGTTACTCTGTGTGTAACTCACTCGTAGTCCCTGTTACTCTGTGTGTAACTCACTCCCAGTCCGTGTTACTCTGTGTGAAACTCACTCCCAGTCTCTGTTACTCTGTGTGTAACTCACTCCCAGTTCCTGTTATTCTGTTGTAACTCACTCCCAGTCCCTGTTAATCTGTGTGTAACTCACTCCCAGTCCCTGTTACTCTGTGTGAAACTCACTCCCAGTCTTTGTTACTCTGTGTGTAATTCACTCCCAGTCTCTGTTACTCTGTGTGTTGCTCATTCCCACTCACTGATACTCTGTGTTTGGTCATGTTGTGTAATACCTTTCAGGGGGGAGGTACATTCATGGCCACATCCATTGCTGCAACATTTCTCATCCCCTGGGCAGTCTCTGTCGGCTGTGCATAATTCTGCACACACTCCAATAGGTGTCTTAGGGCACATCCCGGGCTTATCTGTGGAAACAAAACACATGAGAGATAGGGCTGGGTCAGAGTGTGCAATATAAAATGAACCATCGCATTTCCTTCTCTGATCCCCATCGTGTGTCGGGCCGGTCCCTGAGACTCTCTGTCACAACATAGTCCCTGTACTCGCTGCCAAACCCCTTTACTCTTGTGGTAACTCACTGCGAGTCTTTATTACCCTCTGTCTGCATCAGTGTTAAACCATGTTACTCTTTCATTAACTCAC
Source organism: Pristiophorus japonicus (assembly GCF_044704955.1). Lineage (NCBI taxonomy): Eukaryota > Metazoa > Chordata > Chondrichthyes > Pristiophoridae > Pristiophorus > Pristiophorus japonicus. Next base: position 123,488,401 of record NC_091988.1, on the reverse strand, counting down.
CGCCAGTTTTGGTTATTCTCTGTGTCACTAACTGTCACTCACTGTCACTCGCTGTATAATACATTCACAATTCAGGTCACTTTTCTTTCTTCATTATGGGTTGTGGGCATCGCTGGCAAGGCCAGCATTGCTCTTGTCCTTCTAGGTGGTAGAGGTCGCGGGTTTGGGAGGTGCTGCCGAAGAAGCCTTGGCGAGTTGCTGCAGTGCATCCTGTAGATGGTACACACTGCAGCCACGGTGCGCCAGCGGTGGAGGGAGTGAATGTTGAAGGTGGTGGATGGGGTGCCAATCAAGCGACTGCTTTGTCCTGGATGTTGTCGAGCTTCTCAAGTGTTGTTGGAGCTGCACTCACCCAGGCAAGTGGAGATTATTCCATCACACTCCTGACTTGTGCCTTGTAGATGGTGGAAAGGCTTTGGGGAGTCAGGAGGTGAGACACTCCCTGCAGAATACCCAGCACCTGACCCGCTCTTGTAGCCACAGTATTTATGTGGCTGGTCCAGTTAAGTTTCTGGTTAATGGTGACCCTCAGGATGTTGATGGTGGGAGATTCGGCGATGGTAATGCTGTTGAATATCAAGGGTCAGTGGTTAGACTCTCGATTGTTGGAGATGGTCATTGCCTGGCACTTGTGTGGTGCGAATGTTACTTGCCACTTATCAGCCCAAGCCTGAATGTTGCCCAGGTCTTGCTGCATGCGGGTATGGACTGCTCCATTATCTGAGGAGTTGTGAATGGAACTGAATACTGTGCGATCATCAGCGAACATCCCCACTTATGACCTTATGATGGAGGGAAGGTCATTGATGAAGCAGCTGAAGATGGTTGGGCCCAGGACACTGTCCTGAGGAACTCCTGCAGCGATGTCCTGGGGCTGTGATGATTGACCTCCAACCACCACAACCATCTTCCTTTGTGCTAGGTATGACTCCAGCCAGTGGAGAGTTTTCCCCCTGATTCCCACTGACTTCAGTTTTACTGGGGCTCCTTGATGCCACACTCGGTCAAATGCTGCCTTGAAGTCGAGGGCAGTCACTCTCATTGCACCTCTGAAATTCAGCTCTTTTGTCCATGTTTGGACCAAGGCTGTAATGAGGTCTAGAGCCAAGTGGTCCTGGCAGAACCCAGACTGAGCATTGGTGGGCAAGATATTGGGGTCTTCAGCATGACAGCCGGGATGTTGTGGGGGCCAATAGCCTTTGCTGTATCCAGTGCACTCAGCCGTTTCTTGATATCACGTGGAGTGAATTGAATCGGCTGAAGACTGGCTTCTGTGATGGTGGGGACCTCTGGGGGAGGCCGATATGGATCATCCACTCGGCACTTCTTGCGGAAGGTGGTTGTAAATGTTTCAGCCTTGTCTTTTGCACTCACATGCTGGGCTCCGCCATCATTGAGGATGGGGTTATTCATGGAGCCTCCTGCTCCCGTTAGTTGTTTAATGGTCCACCACCATTCATGACTGGATGTGGCAGGACTACAGAGCTTTGATCTGATCCGTTGATTGTGGGATCACTTAGCTCTGTCTATAGCATGCTGCTGCCGCTGTTTAACATGCATGTAGTCCTGTGTTGCAGCTTCCCCAGGCTGGCACCTCATTTTTAGGTACACCTGGTGCTGCTTCTGGCATGCTCTTCTGCATTCCTCATTGAACCAGGATTGGTCCCCGGGCTTGATGGTAATGGTAGAGTGAGGGATATGCCGAGCCATGAGGTTACAGATTGTGGTGGAATACAATTCTGCTGCTGCTGATGGCCCACAGTGTCTCATGGATGCCCACTTCTGAGCTGCTAGATCTGTTCAGAATCTATCCCATTCAGCACGATGGTAGTGTCACACAACACGATGGAGGGTGTCCTCAGTGTGAAGACAGGACTTTGTCTCCACAAGGACTGTGCATTGGTCACTGCTACCAATATGGTCATGGACAGATGCATCTGCGACAGGTAGATTGGTGAGGTCTAGGTTAAGTAGGTTATTTCCTTGTGTTGGTTCTCTCACCACCTGCCGCAGGCCCTATCTGGCAGCTCTATCCTTCAGGTCTCGGCCAGCTCAGTCAGTCGTGGTGCTACCGAGACACTCTTGATGATGGACATTGAAGTCCCCCACCCAGAGTACATTCTGGGCCCGTGCTACCCTCGATGTTTCTTCCAAGTGGTGTTCACCATGGAGGAGTACTGATTCATCAGCTGAGGGAGGGCAGTAGGTGGTAATCAGCAGGAGGTTGCCTTGCCCATGTTTGACCTGAAGCCATGAGACTCCATGGGGTCCAGAGTCAATGTTGAGGACTCCCAGGGCTACTTCCCCCCAACAGTATACCACTGTGCTGCCACCCCTGGAGGATCTGTCCTGACGGTGGGACCGGATGGTGAGGGAGGAGTCTGGGACATTGGCTGAAAGGTATGATGCTGTGAGTATTACTGCGTCAGGCTGTTTGTTGCTTAACTAGTTGGTGTGACAGTTGTCCTAATTTTGGCAGGTCCCCAGATGTTGGTGCAGACGACTTTGCCGGGTCGCCTGGGCTGTTGTCGTGTCTGTACCCAGTGCCGAGGTCGATACTGGGTGCTCCATCTGGGTTTATTCTTATTATTGTTTCTCGCAGCAATTTGTTACAACTGAGGGTCTCGCTGGACCATTTCAGAGGGCAGTTAAGAGTCAATCACATTGCTGTGGGTCTGGAGTAACATAGAGGCCAGAATGCACTAAAGGTGGGGTTTGCCCAGAATCCCGTAGTATAGAGGTCATCATTATTGACACTAGATTTTGGTTCATGAAATGAGGGGGTTGTCTTATTGCCTTATGAAGAAAAGTTGAGCAGGTTGGTCCTATATTCATTAAGTTTAGAAGAATGAAAGGTGATCATATTGAAACATATAAGGTTCTGAGGGGGCTTGACAGGGTAGAGGCAGAGAGGATGTTTCCCCTCGTGGGATAATCTAGAACGAAGGGGCATAGTTCCAGAATAAGGGGGCACCCATTAAAAACGGAGATGAGGAGGAATCTCAGAGGGTCGTGAAAATTAGAATTCTCTACCCAAGAGAGAGCTGTGGAAGTTAGATCAGTGAGAATATTTGAGGTGGAGATAGACAGATTTTTGTACGATAGGGGAGTCAAGGTTTATGGGGAGTGGGCAAGAAAGTGGAGTAGACGCCAAGATTTGAGGCCAAGATCAGGCATGAAGTTATTAAATGGCGGAGCAGGTGCGAGGGGCTGAACGGCGGACTCCTGCTCCTATTTCTTATGTTCCATGTTACTCTGTGTGTAACTCACTCCCAGTCCCTGTTACTCCGTGTGTAACTCACTCCCAGTCCCTGTTACTCTGTGTGTAACTCACTCCCAGTCCCTGTTACTCTGTGTGTAACTCACTCCCAGTCCCTGTTACTCTGTGTGTAACTCACTCCCAGTCCCTGTTACTCTGTGTGTAACTCACTCCCAGTCCCTGTTACTCTGTGTGTAACTCACTCCCAGTCCCTGTTACTCTGTGTGTAACTCACTCCCAGTCCCTGTTACTCTGTGTGTAACTCACTCCCAGTCCCTGTTACTCCGTGTGTAACTCACTCCCAGTCCCTGTTACTCTGTGTGTAACTCACTCCCAGTCCCTGTTACTCTGTGTGTAACTCACTCCCAGTCCCTGTTACTCTGTGTGTAACTCACTCCAAGTCCCTGTTACGCTGTGTGTAACTCACTCCCAGTCCCTGTTACGCTGTGTGTAACTCACTCCCAGTCCCTGTTACGCTGTGTGTAACTCACTCCCAGTCCCTGTTACGCTGTGTGTAACTCACTCCCAGTCCCTGTTACGCTGTGTGTAACTCACTCCCAGTCCCTGTTACGCTGTGTGTAACTCACTCCCAGTCCCTGTTACTCTGTGTGTAACTCACTCCCAGTCCCTGTTACTCTGTGTGTAACTCACTCCCAGTCCCTGTTACTCTGTGTATAACTCACTCCAAGTCCCTGTTACTCTGTGTGTAACTCACTCCCAGTCCCTGTTATTCTGTGTGTAACTCACTCCAAGTCCCTGTTACGCTGTGTGTAACTCACTCCCAGTCCCTGTTACTCTGTGTGTAACTCACTCCAAGTCCCTGTTACGCTGTGTGTAACTCACTCCCAGTCCCTGTTACTCTGTGTGTAACTCACTCCCAGTCCCTGTTACTCTGTGTATAACTCACTCCAAGTCCCTGTTACTCTGTGTGTAACTCACTCCCAGTCCCTGTTGCTTTGTGTAACACAATCCCGGTCCCTGTTGCTTTGTGTAACTCACTCCCGGTCCCTGTTACTCTGCGTGTAACTCACTCCCAGTCCGTGTTACTCTGTGTGTAAGACACTCCCAGTCTCTGTTATTCTGTTGTTACTCACTCCCAGTCCCTGTTACTCTGTGTAACTCACTCCCAGTCGCTGTTACTCTGTGTGTAACTCACTCCCAGTCCCTGTTAATCTGTGTGTAACTCAATCGTAGTCCCTGTTACTCTGTGTGTAACTCACTCGCAGTCCGTGTTAATCTGTGTGTAATTTACTCCCAGTCCCTGTTACTCTGTGTGTAACTCACTCCCAGTCCGTTACTCTGTGTGTAACTCACTCCCAGTCCCTGTTATTCTGTGTGTACCTCACAACCAGACCTGTTACTCTGTGTGTATCTCACTCCCAGACTCTGTTACTCTGTATGTAAGTCACTCCCAGTCCCTGTTACCCTGTATGTAACTCACTCCCAGTCCGTGTTACTCTGTGTGTAACTCACTCCCAGTCCCTGTTACTCTGTGTGTAACTCACTCCCAGTCCCTGTTATTCTGTGTGTACCTCACTCCCAGTCCCTGTTACTCTATGTGTAACTCACTCCCTGTCCCTGTTACTCTGTGTAACTCACTCCCAGTCCTTGTTACTCTGTGTGTAACTCACTCGTAGTCCCTGTTACTCTGTGTGTAACTCACTCCCAGTCCGTGTTAATCTGTGTGTAACTCACTCCCAGTCCCTGTTACTCTGTTTGTAACTCACTCCCAGTCTGTATTACTCTGTGTGTATCTCACTCCCAGACTCTGTTATCTCTGTATGTGACTCACTCCCAGTCCCTGTTACTCTGTATGTCACTCACTCCCAGTCCGTGTTACTCTGTGTGTAACTCACTCCCAGTCCCTGTTACTCTGTGTGTAACTCACTCAAAGTCCCTGTTACTCTGTGTGTAACTCACTCCCAGTCTTTGTTACTCTGTGTGTAACTCACGCCCAGTCCCTGTTACTCTGTGTGGAACTCACTCCCAGTCACTGTTACTCTCTGTGTAACTCACTCTCGGTCCCTGTTACTGTGTGTAACTCACTACCAGTCCCTGTTACTCTGTGTAACTCACTTCAAGTCCCTGTTACTCTGTGTGTAACTCACTTCCAGTCCGTGTTACTCTGTGTCTAACTCACTCCCTGTCTGTGTTACTCTGTGTTTAACTCACTCCAAGTCCCTGTTACTCTGTGTGTAACTCACTTCCAGTCACTGTTACTCTGTGTGTAACTTACTCCCAGTCCGTGTTACTCTGTGTGTAACTCACTCCCAGTCCCTGTTACTCTGTGTGTAACTCACTCCCAGTCCCTGTTACACTGTGTGAAACTCACTCCCAGTCTCTGTTACTCTGTGTGTAACTCACTCCCAGTTCCTGTTATTCTGTTGTAACTCACTCCCAGTCCCTGTTAATCTGTGTGTAACTCACTCCCAGTCCCTGTTACTCTGTGTGAAACTCACTCCCAGTCTTTGTTACTCTGTGTGTAATTCACTCCCAGTCTCTGTTACTCTGTGTGTTGCTCATTCCCACTCACTGATACTCTGTGTTTGGTCGTGTTGTGTAATACCTTTCAGGGGGGAGGTACATTCATGGCCACATCCATTGCTGCAACATTTCTCATCCCCTGGGCAGTCTCTGTCGGCTGTGCATAATTCTGCACACACTCTAATAGGTGTCTTAGGGCACATCCCGGGCTTATCTGTGGAAACAAAACACATGAGAGATAGGGCTGGGTCAGAGTGTGCAATATAAAATGAACCATCGCATTTCCTTCTCTGATCCCCATCGTGTGTCGGGCCGGTCCCTGAGACTCTCTGTCACAACATAGTCCCTGTACTCGCTGCCAAACCCCTTTACTCTTGTGGTAACTCACTGCGAGTCTTTATTACCCTCTGTCTACATCAGTGTTAAACCATGTTACTCTTTCATTAACTCACCGCCAGTTTTGGTTATTCTCTGTGTCACTAACTGTCACTCACTGTCACTCGCTGTATAATACATTCACAATTCAGGTCACTTTTCTTTCTTCATTATGGGTTGTGGGCATCGCTGGCAAGGCCAGCATTGCTCTTGTCCTTCTAGGTGGTAGAGGTCGCGGGTTTGGGAGGTGCTGCCGAAGAAGCCTTGGCGAGTTGCTGCAGTGCATCTTGTAGATGGTACACACTGCAGCCACGGTGCGCCAGCGGTGGAGGGAGTGAATGTTGAAGGTGGTGGATGGGGTGCCAATCAAGCGACTGCTTTGTCCTGGATGTTGTCGAGCTTCTCAAGTGTTGTTGGAGCTGCACTCACCCAGGCAAGTGGAGATTATTCCATCACACTCCTGACTTGTGCCTTGTAGATGGTGGAAAGGCTTTGGGGAGTCAGGAGGTGAGACACTCCCTGCAGAATACCCAGCACCTGACCCGCTCTTGTAGCCACAGTATTTATGTGGCTGGTCCAGTTAAGTTTCTGGTTAATGGTGACCCTCAGGATGTTGATGGTGGGAGATTCGGCGATGGTAATGCTGTTGAATATCAAGGGTCAGTGGTTAGACTCTCGATTGTTGGAGATGGTCATTGCCTGGCACTTGTGTGGTGCGAATGTTACTTGCCACTTATCAGCCCAAGCCTGAATGTTGCCCAGGTCTTGCTGCATGCGGGTATGGACTGCTCCATTATCCCAGGAGTTGTGAATGGAACAGAACACTGTGCGATCATCAGCGAACATCCCCACTTATGACCTTATGATGGAGGGAAGGTCATTGATGAAGCAGCTGAAGATGGTTGGGCCCAGGACACTGTCCTGAGGAACTCCTGCAGCGATGTCCTGGGGCTGTGATGATTGACCTCCAACCACCACAACCATCTTCCTTTGTGCTAGGTATGACTCCAGCCAGTGGAGAGTTTTCCCCCTGATTCCCACTGACTTCAGTTTTACTGGGGCTCCTTGATGCCACACTCGGTCAAATGCTGCCTTGAAGTCGAGGGCAGTCACTCTCATTGCACCTCTGAAATTCAGCTCTTTTGTCCATGTTTGGACCAAGGCTGTAATGAGGTCTAGAGCCAAGTGGTCCTGGCAGAACCCAGACTGAGCATTGGTGGGCAAGATATTGGGGTCTTCAGCATGACAGCCGGGATGTTGTGGGGGCCAATAGCCTTTGCTGTATCCAGTGCACTCAGCCGTTTCTTGATATCACGTGGAGTGAATTGAATCGGCTGAAGACTGGCTTCTGTGATGGTGGGGACCTCTGGGGGAGGCCGATATGGATCATCCACTCGGCACTTCTTGCGGAAGGTGGTTGTAAATGTTTCAGCCTTGTCTTTTGCACTCACATGCTGGGCTCCGCCATCATTGAGGATGGGGTTATTCATGGAGCCTCCTGCTCCCGTTAGTTGTTTAATGGTCCACCACCATTCATGACTGGATGTGGCAGGACTACAGAGCTTTGATCTGATCCGTTGATTGTGGGATCACTTAGCTCTGTCTATAGCATGCTGCTGCCGCTGTTTAACATGCATGTAGTCCTGTGTTGCAGCTTCCCCAGGCTGGCACCTCATTTTTAGGTACACCTGGTGCTGCTTCTGGCATGCTCTTCTGCATTCCTCATTGAACCAGGATTGGTCCCCGGGCTTGATGGTAATGGTAGAGTGAGGGATATGCCGAGCCATGAGGTTACAGATTGTGGTGGAATACAATTCTGCTGCTGCTGATGGCCCACAGTGTCTCATGGATGCCCACTTCTGAGCTGCTAGATCTGTTCAGAATCTATCCCATTCAGCACGATGGTAGTGTCACACAACACGATGGAGGGTGTCCTCAGTGTGAAGACAGGACTTTGTCTCCACAAGGACTGTGCATTGGTCACTGCTACCAATATGGTCATGGACAGATGCATCTGCGACAGGTAGATTGGTGAGGTCTAGGTTAAGTAGGTTATTTCCTTGTGTTGGTTCTCTCACCACCTGCCGCAGGCCCTATCTGGCAGCTCTATCCTTCAGGTCTCGGCCAGCTCAGTCAGTCGTGGTGCTACCGAGACACTCTTGATGATGGACATTGAAGTCCTCAACCCAGAGTACATTCTGGGCCCGTGCTACCCTCGGTGTTTCTTCCAAGTGGTGTTCACCATGGAGGAGTATTGATTCATCAGCTGAGGGAGGGCAGTAGGTGGTAATCAGCAGGAGGTTGCCTTGCCCATGTTTGACCTGAAGCCATGAGACTCCATGGGGTCCAGAGTCAATGTTGAGGACTCCCAGGGCTACTTCCCCCCAACAGTATACCACTGTGCTGCCACCCCTGGAGGATCTGTCCTGACGGTGGGACCGGATGGTGAGGGAGGAGTCTGGGACATTGGCTGAAAGGTATGATGCTGTGAGTATTACTGCGTCAGGCTGTTTGTTGCTTAACTAGTTGGTGTGACAGTTGTCCTAATTTTGGCAGGTCCCCAGATGTTGGTGCAGACGACTTTGCCGGGTCGCCTGGGCTGTTGTCGTGTCTGTACCCAGTGCCGAGGTCGATACTGGGTGCTCCATCTGGGTTTATTCTTATTATTGTTTCTCGCAGCAATTTGTTACAACTGAGGGTCTCGCTGGACCATTTCAGAGGGCAGTTAAGAGTCAATCACATTGCTGTGGGTCTGGAGTAACATAGAGGCCAGAATGCACTAAAGGTGGGGTTTGCCCAGAATCCCGTAGTATAGAGGTCATCATTATTGACACTAGATTTTGGTTCATGAAATGAGGGGGTTGTCTTATTGCCTTATGAAGAAAAGTTGAGCAGGTTGGTCCTATATTCATTAAGTTTAGAAGAATGAAAGGTGATCATATTGAAACATATAAGGTTCTGAGGGGGCTTGACAGGGTAGAGGCAGAGAGGATGTTTCCCCTCGTGGGATAATCTAGAACGAAGGGGCATAGTTCCAGAATAAGGGGGCACCCATTAAAAACGGAGATGAGGAGGAATCTCAGAGGGTCGTGAAAATTAGAATTCTCTACCCAAGAGAGAGCTGTGGAAGTTAGATCAGTGAGAATATTTGAGGTGGAGATAGACAGATTTTTGTACGATAGGGGAGTCAAGGTTTATGGGGAGTGGGCAGGAAAGTGGAGTAGACGCCAAGATTTGAGGCCAAGATCAGGCATGAAGTTATTAAATGGCGGAGCAGGTGCGAGGGGCTGAACGGCGGACTCCTGCTCCTATTTCTTATGTTCCATGTTACTCTGTGTGTAACTCACTCCCAGTCCCTGTTACTCTGTGTGTAACTCACTCCCAGTCCCTGTTACTCCGTGTGTAACTCACTCCCAGTCCCTGTTACGCTGTGTGTAACTCACTCCCAGTCCCTGTTACTCTGTGTGTAACTCACTCCCAGTCCCTGTTACTCTGTGTGTAACTCACTCCCAGTCCCTGTTACTCTGTGTGTAACTCACTCCCAGTCCCTGTTACTCTGTGTGTAACTCACTCCCAGTCCCTGTTACTCTGTGTGTAACTCACTCCCAGTCCCTGTTACTCTGTGTGTAACTCACTCCCAGTCCCTGTTACTCTGTGTGTAACTCACTCCCAGTCCCTGTTACTCTGTGTGTAACTCACTCCCAGTCCCTGTTACTCTGTGTGTAACTCACTCCCAGTCCCTGTTACTGTGTGTGTAACTCACTCCCAGTCCCTGTTACTCTGCGTGTAACTCACTCCCAGTCCCTGTTACTCTGTGTGTAACTCACTCCCAGTCCCTGTTACTCTGTGTGTAACTCACTCACAGTCCCTGTTACTCTGCGTGTAACTCACTCCCAGTCCGTGTTACTCTGTGTGTAACTCACTCCCAGTCCCTGTTACTCTGTGTGTAACTCACTCCCAGTCCCTGTTACTCTGTGTTTAACTCACTCCCAGTCCCTGTTACTCTGTGTGTAACTCACTCCCAGTCCCTGTTACTCTGCGTGTAACTCACTCCCAGTCCGTGTTACTCTGTGTGTAACTCACTCCCAGTCCCTGTTACTCTGTGTGTAACTCACTCCCAGTCCCTGTTACGCTGTGTGTAACTCACTCCCAGTCCCTGTTACTCTGTGTGTAACTCACTCCCAGTCCCTGTTACTCTGTGTGTAACTCACTCCCAGTCTCTGTTACTCTGTGTATAACTCACTCCAAGTCCCTGTTACTCTGTGTGTAACTCACTCCCAGTCCCTGTTGCTTTGTGTAACACAATCCCGGTCCCTGTTGCTTTGTGTAACTCACTCCCGGTCCCTGTTACTCTGCGTGTAACTCATTCCCAGTCCGTGTTACTCTGTGTGTAACTCACTCCCAGTCCTGTTACTCTGTGTGTAACTCACTCCCAGTCCCTGTTACTCTGTGTGTAACTCACACCCAGTCCCTGTTACTCTGTGTTTAACTCACTCCCAGTCCCTGTTACTCTCTGTTGTAACTCACTCCCAATCCCTGTTACGCTGTGTGTAACTCACTCCCAGTCTCTGTTATTCTGTTGTAACTCACTCCCAGTCCCTGTTACTCTGTTTATAACTCACTCCCACTCACTGTTACGCTGTGTGTAACTCACTGCCAGCCCCTGTTACTCTCTGTTTTAACTCAGTCCCAGTCCCTGTTACGCTGTGTGTAACTCACTCCCAGTCCCTGTTACTATGTTTATAACTCACTCCCAGTCCCTGTTACTCTGTGTGTAACTCACTCCCACTCACTGTTACGCTGTGTGTAACTCACTCCCAGTCCCTGTTATTCTGTGTGTAACTCACTCCCAGTCCCTGTTACTCTGAGTGTAACTCATTCGCAGTCCCTGTTACTCTGTGTGTAACTGACTCCCAGTCCCTGTTCTCTGTGTGTAACTCACTCCCAGTCCCTGTTACTCTGTTTATAACTCACTCAAAGTCCCTGTTACTCTGTGTGTAACTCACTCCCACTCACTGTAACGCAGTGTGTAACTCACTCCCAGTCCCTGTTACTCTCTGTGTAACTCACACCCACTCACTGTTACGCTGTGTGTAACTCACTCCCAGTCCCTGTTACTCTGCGTGTAACTCACTCCCAGTCCCTGTTACTCTCTGTGTAACTCACACCCAGTCCCTGTTACTCTGTGTGTAACTCACTCCCAGTCCCTGTTACGCTGTGTGTAACTCACTCCCAGTCCATATTATTCTGTTCTAACTCTGTTCTCGGTGTGTAACTCACTCCCAGTCCCTGTTACTCTGTTTGTAACTCACTCCCACTCACTGTTACGCTGTGTGTAACTCACTCCCAGTCCCTGTTACTCTCTGTGTGTTACTCACTCCCAGTCCCTGTTACTCTGTGTGTAACTCACTCCCAGTCCCTGTTACTCTGTGTGTAACTCACTCCCAGTCCCTGTTACTCTGTGTGTAACTCACTCTCAGTCCCTGTTATTCTGTGTGTAACTCACTCCCACTCACTGTTACGCTGTGTGTAACTCACTCCCAGTCCCTGTTGCTCTCTGTTTTAACTCACTCCCAGTCCCTGTTACTCTGTGTGTAACTCACTCCCAGTCCCTGTTACTCTGTGTGTAACGCACTCCCAGTCCCTGTTACGCTGTGTGTAACTCACTCCCAGTCTCTGTTATTCTGTTGTAACTCACTCCCGGTCCCTGTTCTCTGTGCGTAACTCACTCCCAGTCCCTGTTACGCTGTGTGTAACTCACTCCCAGTCCCTGTTACTCTGTGTGTAACTCACTCGCAGTCTTTGTTACTCTGTTTATAACTCACTCCCACTCACTGTTACGCTGTGTGTAACTCACTCCCAGCCCCTGTTACTCTCTGTTTTAACTCACTCCGAGTCCCTGTTACGCTGTGTGTAACTCACTCCCACTCTCTGTTATTCTGTTGTAACTCAATCCCAGTCCCTGTTCTCTGTGTGTAACTCACTCCCATTCCCTGTTACTCTGTTTATAACTCACTCCCAGTCGCTGTTATTCTGTGTGTAACTCACTCCCACTCACTGTTACGCTGTGTGTAACTCACTCCCAGTCCCTGTTACTCTCTGTGTAACTCACTCCCAGTCCCTGTTACTCTGTGTGTAACTCACTCCCAGTCCCTGTTATTCGGTTCTAACTCTGTTCTCGGTGTGTAACTCACTCCCAGTCCCTGTTACTCTGTATGTAACTCACTCCCAGTCCCTGTTACTCTGTGTGTAACTCACTCCCACTCACTGTTACGCTGTGTGCAACTCACTCCCAGTCCCTGTTACTCTCTGTGTAACTCAGTCCCAGTCCCTGTTACTCTGTGTGTAACTCACTCCCAGTCCCTGTTACTCTGTGTGTAACTCACTCCCAGTCCCTGTTACTCTGTGTGTAACTCACTCCCAGTGCCTGTTACTCTGTGTGTATCTCACTCCAGACTCTGTTACTCTGTATGTAAGTCACTCCCAGTCCCTGTTACTCTGTGTGTAACTCACTCCCAGTCCATGTTACTCTGCGTGTAATTCACTACCACGTCCTTGTTACTCTGTGTGTAACTCACTCCCAGTCCCTGTTTATCTCTGTTTTAACTCACTCCCAGTCCCTGTTACGCTGTGTGTAACTCAATCCCAGTCTCTGTTATTCTGTTGTAACTCACTCCCAGTCCCTGTTCTCTGTGTGTAACTCACTCCCAGTCTGTGTTACTCTGTTTATAACTCACTCCCACTGACTGTTACGCTGTGTGTAACTCACTCCCAGTCCCTGTTACTCTCTGTTTTAACTCACTCCCAGTCCCTGTTACGCTGTGTGTAACTCACTCCCAGTCCTGTTACTCTGTGTGTAACTCACTCCCAGTCCATGATACTCTGTATGTAACTCACTCCCAGTCCGTGTTACTCTGTGTGTAACTCACTCCCAGTCCCTGTTACTCTGTGTGTAACTCACTCCCAGTCCTGTTACTCTGTGTATAACTCACTCCCAGTCCCTGTTACTCTGTGTGTAACTCACTCCCAGTCCCTGTTCTCTGTGTGTAACTCACTCCCAGTCCATGTTACTCTGTGTGTAATTCACTCCCAGTCCTTGTTACTCTGTGTGTAACTCACTCCCAGTCCCTGTTACTCTCTGTTGTAACTCACTCCCAGTCCCTGTTATGCTGTGTGTAACTCACTCCCAGTCTCTGTTATTCTGTTGTAACTCACTCGCAGTCCCTGTTACTCGGTTTATAACTCACTCGCAGTCCCTGTTACTCTGTGTGTAATTCACTCCTAGTCCTTGTTACTCTGTGTGTAACTCACTCCCAGTCCGTGTTACTCTGTTTATAACTCACTCCCACTCACTGTTACGCTGTGTGTAACTCACTCCCAGTCCCTGTTACTCTCTGTTTTAACTCACTCCCAGTCCTTGTTACTCGGTTTATAACTCACTCCCAGTCCCTGTTAATCTGTGTATAACTCACTCCCAGTCCTTATTACTCTGTGTGTAACTCACTCCCAGTCCCTGTTACTCTGTGTGTAACTCACTCCCACTCACTGTTACGCTGTGTGTAACTCACTCCCAGTCCCTGTTACTCTCTGTGTAACTCACTCCCAGTCCCTGTTTCTCTGTGTGTAACTCACTCCCAGTCCCTGTTACTCTGTATGTAAGTCACTCCCAGTCCCTGTTACTCTGTGTGTAACTCACTCCCAGTCCATGTTACACTGCGTGTAATTCACTCCCAGTCCTTGTTACTCTGTGTGTAACTCACTCTCAGTCCCTGTTACTCTCTGTTGTAACTCACTCCCAGTCCCTGTTACGCTGTGTGTAACTCACTCCCAGTCTCTGTTATTCTGTTGTAACTCACTCGCAATCCCTGTTCTCTGTGTGTAACTCACTCCCAGTCCGTGTTACTCTGTTTATAACTCACTCCCACTCACTGTTACGCTGTGTGTAACTCACTCCCAGTCCCTGATACTCTCTGTTTTAACTCACTCCCAGTCCCTGTTACGCTGTGTGTAACTCAATCCCAGTCTCTGTTATTCTGTTGTAACTCACTCCCAGTCCCTGTTCTCTGTGTGTAACTCACTCCCAGTCCGTGTTACTCTGTTTATAACTCACTCCCACTCACTGTTATGCTGTGTGTAACTCACTCCCAGTCCCTGTTACTCTCTGTTTTAACTCACTCCCAGTCCCTGTTACGCTGTGTGTAACTCACTCCCAGTCCTGTTACTCTGTGTGTAACTCACTCCCAGTCCCTGTTACTCTGTGTGTAACTCACTCCCAGTCCCTGTTACTCTGTGTGTAACTCACTCCCAGTCCTTGTTACTCTGTGCGTAACTCACTCCCAGTCCCTGTTACTCTCTGTTGTAACTCACTCCCAGTCCCTGTTACGCTGTGTGTAACTCACTCCCAGTCCCTGTTATTCGGTTCTAACTCTGTTCTCGGTGTGTAACTCACTCCCAGTCCCTGTTACTCTGTATGTAACTCACTCCCAGTCCCTGTTACTCTGTGTGTAACTCACTCCCACTCACTGTTACGCTGTGTGCAACTCACTCCCAGTCCCTGTTACTCTCTGTGTAACTCAGTCCCAGTCCCTGTTACTCTGTGTGTAACTCACTCCCAGTCCCTGTTACTCTGTGTGTAACTCACTCCCAGTCCCTGTTACTCTGTGTGTAACTCACTCCCAGTGCCTGTTACTCTGTGTGTATCTCACTCCAGACTCTGTTACTCTGTATGTAAGTCACTCCCAGTCCCTGTTACTCTGTGTGTAACTCACTCCCAGTCCATGTTACTCTGCGTGTAATTCACTACCACGTCCTTGTTACTCTGTGTGTAACTCACTCCCAGTCCCTGTTTATCTCTGTTTTAACTCACTCCCAGTCCCTGTTACGCTGTGTGTAACTCAATCCCAGTCTCTGTTATTCTGTTGTAACTCACTCCCAGTCCCTGTTCTCTGTGTGTAACTCACTCCCAGTCTGTGTTACTCTGTTTATAACTCACTCCCACTGACTGTTACGCTGTGTGTAACTCACTCCCAGTCCCTGTTACTCTCTGTTTTAACTCACTCCCAGTCCCTGTTACGCTGTGTGTAACTCACTCCCAGTCCTGTTACTCTGTGTGTAACTCACTCCCAGTCCATGATACTCTGTATGTAACTCACTCCCAGTCCGTGTTACTCTGTGTGTAACTCACTCCCAGTCCCTGTTACTCTGTGTGTAACTCACTCCCAGTCCTGTTACTCTGTGTATAACTCACTCCCAGTCCCTGTTACTCTGTGTGTAACTCACTCCCAGTCCCTGTTCTCTGTGTGTAACTCACTCCCAGTCCATGTTACTCTGTGTGTAATTCACTCCCAGTCCTTGTTACTCTGTGTGTAACTCACTCCCAGTCCCTGTTACTCTCTGTTGTAACTCACTCCCAGTCCCTGTTATGCTGTGTGTAACTCACTCCCAGTCTCTGTTATTCTGTTGTAACTCACTCGCAGTCCCTGTTACTCGGTTTATAACTCACTCGCAGTCCCTGTTACTCTGTGTGTAATTCACTCCTAGTCCTTGTTACTCTGTGTGTAACTCACTCCCAGTCCGTGTTACTCTGTTTATAACTCACTCCCACTCACTGTTACGCTGTGTGTAACTCACTCCCAGTCCCTGTTACTCTCTGTTTTAACTCACTCCCAGTCCTTGTTACTCGGTTTATAACTCACTCCCAGTCCCTGTTAATCTGTGTATAACTCACTCCCAGTCCTTATTACTCTGTGTGTAACTCACTCCCAGTCCCTGTTACTCTGTGTGTAACTCACTCCCACTCACTGTTACGCTGTGTGTAACTCACTCCCAGTCCCTGTTACTCTCTGTGTAACTCACTCCCAGTCCCTGTTTCTCTGTGTGTAACTCACTCCCAGTCCCTGTTACTCTGTATGTAAGTCACTCCCAGTCCCTGTTACTCTGTGTGTAACTCACTCCCAGTCCATGTTACACTGCGTGTAATTCACTCCCAGTCCTTGTTACTCTGTGTGTAACTCACTCTCAGTCCCTGTTACTCTCTGTTGTAACTCACTCCCAGTCCCTGTTACGCTGTGTGTAACTCACTCCCAGTCTCTGTTATTCTGTTGTAACTCACTCGCAATCCCTGTTCTCTGTGTGTAACTCACTCCCAGTCCGTGTTACTCTGTTTATAACTCACTCCCACTCACTGTTACGCTGTGTGTAACTCACTCCCAGTCCCTGATACTCTCTGTTTTAACTCACTCCCAGTCCCTGTTACGCTGTGTGTAACTCAATCCCAGTCTCTGTTATTCTGTTGTAACTCACTCCCAGTCCCTGTTCTCTGTGTGTAACTCACTCCCAGTCCGTGTTACTCTGTTTATAACTCACTCCCACTCACTGTTATGCTGTGTGTAACTCACTCCCAGTCCCTGTTACTCTCTGTTTTAACTCACTCCCAGTCCCTGTTACGCTGTGTGTAACTCACTCCCAGTCCTGTTACTCTGTGTGTAACTCACTCCCAGTCCCTGTTACTCTGTGTGTAACTCACTCCCAGTCCCTGTTACTCTGTGTGTAACTCACTCCCAGTCCTTGTTACTCTGTGCGTAACTCACTCCCAGTCCCTGTTACTCTCTGTTGTAACTCACTCCCAGTCCCTGTTACGCTGTGTGTAACTCACTCCCAGTCTCTGTTATTCTGTTGTAACTCACTCGCAGTCCCTGTTACTCGGTTTATAACTCACTCGCAGTCCCTGTTGCTCTGTGTGTAATTCACTCCTAGTCCTTGTTACTCTGTGTGTAACTCACTCCCAGTCCGTGTTACTCTGTTTATAACTCACTCCCACTCACTGTTACGCTGTGTGTAACTCACTCCCAGTCCCTGTTACTCTCTGTTTTAACTCACTCCCAGTCCTTGTTACTCGGTTTATAACTCACTCCCAGTCCCTGTTAATCTGTGTATAACTCACTCCCAGTCCTTATTACTCTGTGTGTAACTCACTCCCAGTCCCTGTTACTCTGTGTGTAACTCACTCCCACTCACTGTTACGCTGTGTGTAACTCACTCCCAGTCCCTGTTACTCTCTGTGTAACTCACTCCCAGTCCCTGTTTCTCTGTGTGTAACTCACTCCGAGTCCCTGTTACTCTGTATGTAAGTCACTCCCAGTCCCTGTTACTCTGTGTGTAACTCACTCCCAGTCCATGTTACTCTGCGTGTAATTCACTCCCAGTCCTTGTTACTCTGTGTGTAACTCACTCCCAGTCCCTGTTACTCTCTGTTGTAACTCACTCCCAGTCCCTGTTACGCTGTGTGTAACTCACTCCCAGTCTCTGTTATTCTGTTGTAACTCACTCGCAATCCCTGTTCTCTGTGTGTAACTCACTCCCAGTCCGTGTTACTCTGTTTATAACTCACTCCCACTCACTGTTACGCTGTGTGTAACTCACTCCCAGTCCCTGATACTCTCTGTTTTAACTCACTCCCAGTCCCTGTTACGCTGTGTGTAACTCAATCCCAGTCTCTGTTATTCTGTTGTAACTCACTCCCAGTCCCTGTTCTCTGTGTGTAACTCACTCCCAGTCCGTGTTACTCTGTTTATAACTCACTCCCACTCACTGTTATGCTGTGTGTAACTCACTCCCAGTCCCTGTTACTCTCTGTTTTAACTCACTCCCAGTCCCTGTTACGCTGTGTGTAACTCACTCCCAGTCCTGTTACTCTGTGTGTAACTCACTCCCAGTCCCTGTTACTCTGTGTGTAACTCACTCCCAGTCCCTGTTACTCTGTGTGTAACTCACTCCCAGTCCTTGTTACTCTGTGCGTAACTCACTCCCAGTCCCTGTTACTCTCTGTTGTAACTCACTCCCAGTCCCTGTTACGCTGTGTGTAACTCACTCCCAGTCCCTGTTATTCGGTTCTAACTCTGTTCTCGGTGTGTAACTCACTCCCAGTCCCTGTTACTCTGTATGTAACTCACTCCCAGTCCCTGTTACTCTGTGTGTAACTCACTCCCACTCACTGTTACGCTGTGTGCAACTCACTCCCAGTCCCTGTTACTCTCTGTGTAACTCAGTCCCAGTCCCTGTTACTCTGTGTGTAACTCACTCCCAGTCCCTGTTACTCTGTGTGTAACTCACTCCCAGTCCCTGTTACTCTGTGTGTAACTCACTCCCAGTGCCTGTTACTCTGTGTGTATCTCACTCCAGACTCTGTTACTCTGTATGTAAGTCACTCCCAGTCCCTGTTACTCTGTGTGTAACTCACTCCCAGTCCATGTTACTCTGCGTGTAATTCACTACCACGTCCTTGTTACTCTGTGTGTAACTCACTCCCAGTCCCTGTTTATCTCTGTTTTAACTCACTCCCAGTCCCTGTTACGCTGTGTGTAACTCAATCCCAGTCTCTGTTATTCTGTTGTAACTCACTCCCAGTCCCTGTTCTCTGTGTGTAACTCACTCCCAGTCTGTGTTACTCTGTTTATAACTCACTCCCACTGACTGTTACGCTGTGTGTAACTCACTCCCAGTCCCTGTTACTCTCTGTTTTAACTCACTCCCAGTCCCTGTTACGCTGTGTGTAACTCACTCCCAGTCCTGTTACTCTGTGTGTAACTCACTCCCAGTCCATGATACTCTGTATGTAACTCACTCCCAGTCCGTGTTACTCTGTGTGTAACTCACTCCCAGTCCCTGTTACTCTGTGTGTAACTCACTCCCAGTCCTGTTACTCTGTGTATAACTCACTCCCAGTCCCTGTTACTCTGTGTGTAACTCACTCCCAGTCCCTGTTCTCTGTGTGTAACTCACTCCCAGTCCATGTTACTCTGTGTGTAATTCACTCCCAGTCCTTGTTACTCTGTGTGTAACTCACTCCCAGTCCCTGTTACTCTCTGTTGTAACTCACTCCCAGTCCCTGTTATGCTGTGTGTAACTCACTCCCAGTCTCTGTTATTCTGTTGTAACTCACTCGCAGTCCCTGTTACTCGGTTTATAACTCACTCGCAGTCCCTGTTACTCTGTGTGTAATTCACTCCTAGTCCTTGTTACTCTGTGTGTAACTCACTCCCAGTCCGTGTTACTCTGTTTATAACTCACTCCCACTCACTGTTACGCTGTGTGTAACTCACTCCCAGTCCCTGTTACTCTCTGTTTTAACTCACTCCCAGTCCTTGTTACTCGGTTTATAACTCACTCCCAGTCCCTGTTAATCTGTGTATAACTCACTCCCAGTCCTTATTACTCTGTGTGTAACTCACTCCCAGTCCCTGTTACTCTGTGTGTAACTCACTCCCACTCACTGTTACGCTGTGTGTAACTCACTCCCAGTCCCTGTTACTCTCTGTGTAACTCACTCCCAGTCCCTGTTTCTCTGTGTGTAACTCACTCCCAGTCCCTGTTACTCTGTATGTAAGTCACTCCCAGTCCCTGTTACTCTGTGTGTAACTCACTCCCAGTCCATGTTACACTGCGTGTAATTCACTCCCAGTCCTTGTTACTCTGTGTGTAACTCACTCTCAGTCCCTGTTACTCTCTGTTGTAACTCACTCCCAGTCCCTGTTACGCTGTGTGTAACTCACTCCCAGTCTCTGTTATTCTGTTGTAACTCACTCGCAATCCCTGTTCTCTGTGTGTAACTCACTCCCAGTCCGTGTTACTCTGTTTATAACTCACTCCCACTCACTGTTACGCTGTGTGTAACTCACTCCCAGTCCCTGATACTCTCTGTTTTAACTCACTCCCAGTCCCTGTTACGCTGTGTGTAACTCAATCCCAGTCTCTGTTATTCTGTTGTAACTCACTCCCAGTCCCTGTTCTCTGTGTGTAACTCACTCCCAGTCCGTGTTACTCTGTTTATAACTCACTCCCACTCACTGTTATGCTGTGTGTAACTCACTCCCAGTCCCTGTTACTCTCTGTTTTAACTCACTCCCAGTCCCTGTTACGCTGTGTGTAACTCACTCCCAGTCCTGTTACTCTGTGTGTAACTCACTCCCAGTCCCTGTTACTCTGTGTGTAACTCACTCCCAGTCCCTGTTACTCTGTGTGTAACTCACTCCCAGTCCTTGTTACTCTGTGCGTAACTCACTCCCAGTCCCTGTTACTCTCTGTTGTAACTCACTCCCAGTCCCTGTTACGCTGTGTGTAACTCACTCCCAGTCTCTGTTATTCTGTTGTAACTCACTCGCAGTCCCTGTTACTCGGTTTATAACTCACTCGCAGTCCCTGTTGCTCTGTGTGTAATTCACTCCTAGTCCTTGTTACTCTGTGTGTAACTCACTCCCAGTCCGTGTTACTCTGTTTATAACTCACTCCCACTCACTGTTACGCTGTGTGTAACTCACTCCCAGTCCCTGTTACTCTCTGTTTTAACTCACTCCCAGTCCTTGTTACTCGGTTTATAACTCACTCCCAGTCCCTGTTAATCTGTGTATAACTCACTCCCAGTCCTTATTACTCTGTGTGTAACTCACTCCCAGTCCCTGTTACTCTGTGTGTAACTCACTCCCACTCACTGTTACGCTGTGTGTAACTCACTCCCAGTCCCTGTTACTCTCTGTGTAACTCACTCCCAGTCCCTGTTTCTCTGTGTGTAACTCACTCCGAGTCCCTGTTACTCTGTATGTAAGTCACTCCCAGTCCCTGTTACTCTGTGTGTAACTCACTCCCAGTCCATGTTACTCTGCGTGTAATTCACTCCCAGTCCTTGTTACTCTGTGTGTAACTCACTCCCAGTCCCTGTTACTCTCTGTTGTAACTCACTCCCAGTCCCTGTTACGCTGTGTGTAACTCACTCCCAGTCTCTGTTATTCTGTTGTAACTCACTCGCAATCCCTGTTCTCTGTGTGTAACTCACTCCCAGTCCGTGTTACTCTGTTTATAACTCACTCCCACTCACTGTTACGCTGTGTGTAACTCACTCCCAGTCCCTGATTCTCTCTGTTTTAACTCACTCCCAGTCCCTGTTACGCTGTGTGTAACTCAATCCCAGTCTCTGTTATTCTGTTGTAACTCACTCCCAGTCCCTGTTCTCTGTGTGTAACTCACTCCCAGTCCGTGTTACTCTGTTTATAACTCACTCCCACTCACTGTTATGCTGTGTGTAACTCACTCCCAGTCCCTGTTACTCTCTGTTTTAACTCACTCCCAGTCCCTGTTACGCTGTGTGTAACTCACTCCCAGTCCTGTTACTCTGTGTGTAACTCACTCCCAGTCCCTGTTACTCTGTGTGTAACTCACTACCAGTCCCTGTTACTCTGTGTGTAACTCACTCCCAGTCCCTGTTACTCTGCATGTAACTCACTCCCAGTCCCTGTTACTCTGCGTGTAACTCACTACCAGTCCATGTTACTCTCTGTTGTAACTCACTCCCAGTCCTTGTTACTCTGCGTGTAACTCACTCCCAGTCCCTGTTACTCTGTCTATAACTCACTCCCAGTCCCTGTTATTCTGTGTGTAACTCACTCCCACTCACTGTTACGCTGTGTTTAACTCACTCCGAGTCCCTGTTACTCTCTGTGTAACTCTCACCCAGTCCCTGTTACTCTGTGTGTAACTCACTCCCAGTCCCTGTTACTCTGTGTGTAACTCACTCCCAGTCTCTGTTACTCTGTGTGTAACTCACTCCCAGTCCCTGTTCTCTGTGTGTAACTCGCTCCCAGTCCCTGTTATTCTGTGTGTAACTCACTCCCACTCACTGTTACGCTGTGTGTAACTCACTCCCAGTCCCTGTTCTCTGTGTGTAACTCACTCCCAGTCCGTGTTACTCTGTGTGTAACTCACTCCCACTCACTGTTACGCTGTGTGTAACTCACTCCCAGTCCCTGTTACTCTCTGTTGTAACTCACTCCCAGTCCCTGTTACGCTGTGTGTAACTCACTCCCAGTTCCTGTTACTCTGTGTGTAACTCACTCCCAGTCCCTGTTACTCTGTGTGTAACTCACTCCCAGTCCCTGTTACTCTGTATGTAACTCACTCCCAGTCCGTGTTACTCTGTGTGTAACTCACTCCCACTCACTGTTACGCTGTGTGTAACTCACTCCCAGTCCCTGTTCTCTGTGTGTAACTCACTACCAGTCCCTGTTGCACTGCATGTAACTCACTCCCAGTCCCTGTTGCTCTGTGTGTAACTCACTCCCACTCACTGTTACGCTGTGTGTAACTCACTCCCAGTCCCTGTTACTCTCTGTTGTAACTCACTCCCAGTCCCTGTTACGCTGTGTGTAACTCTCTCCCAGTTCCTGTTACTCTGTGTGTAACTCACTCCCAGTCCCTGTTACTCTGTGTGTAACTCACTCCCAGTCCCTGTTACTCTGTATGTAACTCACTCCCAGTCCGTGTTACTCTGTGTGTAACTCACTCCCAGTCCCTGTTATTCTGTGTGTAACTCACTCCCAGTCCTGTTACTCTGCGTGTAACTCACTCCCAGTCCCTGTTACTCTGTGTGTAACTCACTCCCAGTCCCTGTTACTCTCTGTGTAACTCACTCCCAGGCCCTGTTTCTCTGTGTGTAACTCACTCCCACTCCCTGTTACTCTGTGTGTAACTCACTCCCAGTCCCTATTACTCTGTATGTAACTCACTCCCAGTCCGTGTTACTCTGTGTGTAACTCACTCCCAGTCCCTGTTACTCTGTGTGTTACTCACTCCCAGTCCTGTTACTCTGTGTGAAACTCACTCCCAGTCCCTGTTACTCTGTGTGTAACTCACTCCCAGTCCCTGTTACTCTGTGTGTAACTCATTCCCAATCCCTGTTACTCTGCATGTAACTCACTCCCAGTCCCTGTTACTCTGCGTGTAACTCACTACCAGTCCATGTTACTCTCTGTGTAACTCACTCCCAGTCCCTGTTACTCTGTTTATAACTCACTCCCAGTCCCTGTTACTCTGTGTGTAACTCACTCCCAGTCCTGTTACTCTGTGTGTAACTCACTCCCAGTCCCTGTTACTCTGTGTGTAACTCACTCACAGTCCCTGTTACTCTGTGTGTAACTCATTCCCAATCCCTGTTACTCTGCATGTAACTCACTCCCAGTCCCTGTTACTCTGCGTGTAATTCACTACCAGTCCATGTTACTCTCTGTGTAACTCACTCCCAGTCCCTGTTCTCTGTGTGTAACTCACTCCCAGTCCCTGTTACTCTGTGTGTAACGCACTCCCAGTCCCTGTTAATCTGTGTGTAACTCACTCCCACTCACTGTTACGCTGTGTGTAACTCACTCCCAGTCCCTGTTACTCCCTGTGTAACTCACTCCCAGTCCCTGTTACTCTGTGTGTTACTCACTCCCAGTCCCTGTTACTCTGCGTGTAACTCACTCCCAGTCCCTGTTACTCTGTTTATAACTCACTCCCAGTCCCTGTTAATCTGTGTGTAACTCACTCCCACTCACTGTTACGCTGTGTGTAACTCACTCCCAGTCCTCGTTACTCGGTGTGTAACTCACTCCCAGTCCCTGTTACTCTGTGTGTAACTCACTCCCAGTCCCTGTTACGCTGTGTGTAACTAACTCCCAGTCTCTGTTATTCTGTTGCAACTCTGTTCTCTGTGTGTAACTCACTCCCAGTCCCTGTTACTCTGTTTATAACTCACTCCCACTCACTGTTACGCTGTGTGTAACTCACTCCCAGTCCCTATTACTCTCTGTTTTAACTCACTCCCAGTCTCTGTTATTCTGTTGTAACTCACTCCCGGTCCCTGATCTCTGTGTGTAACTCACTCCCAGTCTCTGTTACTCTGTTTATAACTCACTCCCAGTCCCTGTTACTCTGTGTGTAACTCACTCCCACTCACTGTTACGCTGTGTGTAACTCACTCCCAGTCCCTGTTACTCTCTGTGTAACTCACTCCCAGTCCCTGTTACTCTGTGTGTAACTCACTCCCAGTCCCTGTTATTCTGTGTGTAACTCACTCCCAGTCCTGTTACTCTGCGTGTAACTCACTCCCAGTCCCTGTTAATCTGTGTGTAACTCACTCCAAGTCCCTGTTACTCTGTGGGTAACTCACTCCCAGTCCCTGTTACTCTGTGTGTAACGCACTCCCAGTCCCTGTTATGCTGTGTGTAACTCACTCACAGTCTCTGTTATTCTGTTGTAACTCACTCCCGGTCCCTGTGCTCTGTGTGTAACTCACTCCCAGTCCCTGTTACTCTGTGTGTAACTCACTCCCACTCACTGTTACGCTGTGTGTAACTCACTCCCAGTCCCTGTTACTCTCTGTGTAACTCACTCCCAGTCCCTGTTACTCTGTGTGTAACTCACTCCCAGTCCCTGTTACTCTGTGTGTAACTCACTCCCAGTCCCTGTTACTCTGTGTGTAACTCACTCCCAGTCCGTGTTACTCTGTGTGTAACTCACTCCCAGTCCTGTTACACTGTGTGTAACTCACTCCCAGTCCCTGTTACTCTGTGTGTAACTCACTCCCAGTCCCTGTTACTCTGTGTGTAACTCACTCCCAGTCCCTGTTATTCTGTGTGTAACTCACTCCCACTCACTGCTACGCTGTGTGTAACTCACTCCCAGTCCCTGTTACTCTCTGTGTAACTCACTCCCAGTCCCTGTTACTCTGTATGTAACTCACTCCCAGTCCCTGTTACTCTGTGTGTAACTCACTCCCAGTCCCTGTTACTCTGTATGTAACTCACTCCCAGTCCGTGTTACTCTGTGTGTAACTCACTCCAAGTCCCTGTTACTCTCTGTTGTAACTCACTCCTAGTCCATGTTATGCTATGTGTAAGTCACTCCCAGTACCTGTTACTCTGTTTATAACTCACTCCCACTCACTGTTACGCTGTGTGTAACTCACTTCCAGTCCCTGTTACTCTCTGTGTAACTCACTCCGAGTCCCTGTTACTCTGTGTGGAACCCACACCCAGTCCCTGTTACTCTGTGTACAACGCACTCCCAGTCCCTGTTATGCTGTGCGTAACTCACTCCCAGTCTCTGTTATTCTGTTGTAACTGACTCCCAGTCCCTGTTCTCTGTGTGTAACTCACTCGCAGTCCCTGTTACTCTGTGTGTAACTCACTCCCACTCACTGTTACGCTGTGTGTAACTCACTCCCAGTCCCTGTTACTCTCTGTTTTAACTCACTCCCAGTCCCTGTTACGCTGTGTGTAACTCACTCCCAGTCTGTTATTCTGTTGTAACTCACTCCCAGTCCCTGTTACTCTGTGTGTAACTCACTCCCAGTCCCTGTTACTCTGTTTATAACTCACTCCCAGTCCCTGTTAATCTGTGTGTAACTCACTCCCACTCACTGTTACGCTGTGTGGAACTCACTCCCAGTCCCTGTTACTCTCTGTGTAACTCACTCCCAGTCCCTGTTGCTCTGTGTGTAACTCACTCCCAGTCCCTGTTACTCTGCGGGTAACTCACTCCCAGTCCCTGTTACTCTGTGTGTAACTCACTCCCAGTCCCTGTTACGCTGTGTGTAACTCACTCCCAGTCCCTGTTATTCTGTGTGTAACTCACTCCCAGTCCCTGTTACTCTGTGTGTAACTCACTCCCACTCACTGTTACGCTGTGTGTAACTCACTCCCAGTCCCTGTTACTCTCTGTGTAACTCACTCCCAGTCCCTGTTACTCTGTGTGTAACTCACTCCCAGTCCCTGTTACTCTGCATGTATCTCACTCCCAGTCCCTGTTACTCTGTGTGTGACGCACTCCCAGTCCTGTTACTCTGTGTGTAACTCACTCCCAGTCCCTGTTACTCTGTGTGTAACTCACTCCCAGTCACTGTTACTCTGTGTGTAACTCACTCCCAGTCTCTGTTATTCTGTTGTAACTCACTCCCACTCACTGTTACGCTGTGTGTAACTCACTCCCAGTCCCTGTTCTCTGTGTGTAACTCACTCTCAGTCCGTGTTACTATGCATGTAACTCACTCCCAGTCCCTGTTACTCTGTGTGTATCTCATTCCCACTCACTGTTACGCTGTGTGTAACTCACTCCCAGTCCCTGTTACTCTCTGTTGTAACTCACTCCCAGTCCCTGTTACGCTGTGTGTAACTCACTCCCAGTCTCTGTTATTCTGTTGTAACTCACTCCCAGTCCATGTTCTCTGTGTGGAACTCATTCCCAGTCCCTGTTCCTCTGTTTATAACTCACTCCCAGTCCCTGTTACTCTCTGTGTAACTCACTCCCGCTCCCTGTTACTCTCTGTGTAACTCACTCACAGTCCCTGTTACTCTGCATGTATCTCACCCCCAGTCCCTGTTACTCTGTGTGTGACGCACTCCCAGTCCCTGTTACGCTGTGTGTAACTCACTCCCACTCTCTGTTATTCTGTTGTAACTCACTCCCGGTCCCTGTTCTCTGTGTGTAACTCACTCCCAGTCCCTGTTACTCTGTGTGTAACTCACTCCCACTCACTGTTACGCTGTGTGTAACTCACTCCCAGTCCCTGTTACTCTGTGTGTAACTCACTCCCAGTCCGTTACTCTGTGTGTAACTCACTCCCAGTCGCTGTTACTCTGTATGTAACTCACTCACAGTCCATGTTACTCTGTGTGTAACTCACTCCCAGTCCCTGTTACTCTGTGTGTAACTCACTCCCACTCACTGTTACGCTGTGTGTAACTCACTCCCAGTCCCTGTTACTCTGTGTGTAACTCACTCCCAGTCCCTGTTACTCTGTGTGCAACTCACTCCCAGTCCCTGTTACTCTGCGTGTAACTTACTCCCAGTCCCTGTTACTCTGCGTGTAACTTACTCCCAGTCCCTGTTACTCTGCGTGTAACTCACTCCCAGTCCCTGTTACTCTGTGTGTAACTCACTCCCAGTCCCTGTTACTCTGTATGTAACGCACTCACAGTCCCTGTTATGCTGTGTGTAACTCACTCACAGTCTCTGTTATTCTGTTGTAACTCACTCCCGGTCGCTGTTCTCTGTGTGTAACTCACTCCCAGTCCCTGTTACTCTGTGTGTAACTCACTCCCACTCACTGTTACGCTGTGTGTAACTCACTCCCAGTCCCTGTTACTCTCTGTGTAACTCACTCCCAGTCCCTGTTACTCTGTGTGTAACTCACTCCCAGTCCCTGTTACTCTGTGTGGAACTCACTCCCAGTCCCTGTTACTCTGTGTGTAACTCACTCCCAGTCCTGTTACTCTGTGTGTAACTCACTCCCAGTCCCTGTTACTCTGTGTGTAACTCACTCCCAGTCCCTGTTACTCTGTGTGTAACTCACTCCCAGTCTCTGTTATTCTGTTGTAACTCACTCCCACTCACTGTTACGCTGTGTGTAACTCACTCCCAGTCCCTGTTCTCTGTGTGTAACTCACTCTCAGTCCGTGTTACTATGCATGTAACTCACTCCCAGTCCCTGTTACTCTGTGTGTATCTCATTCCCACTCACTGTTACGCTGTGTGTAACTCACTCCCAGTCCCTGTTACTCTCTGTTGTAACTCACTCCCAGTCCCTGTTACGCTGTGTGTAACTCACTCCCAGTCTCTGTTATTCTGTTGTAACTCACTCCCAGTCCCTGTTCTCTGTGTGGAACTCATTCCCAGTCCCTGTTCCTCTGTTTATAACTCACTCCCAGTCCCTGTTACTCTCTGTGTAACTCACTCCCGCTCCCTGTTACTCTCTGTGTAACTCACTCACAGTCCCTGTTACTCTGCATGTATCTCACTCCCAGTCCCTGTTACTCTGTGTGTGACGCACTCCCAGTCCCTGTTACTCTGTGTGTAACTCACTCCCACTCTCTATTATTCTGTTGTAACTCACTCCCGGTCCCTGTTCTCCGTGTGTAACTCACTCCCAGTCCCTGTTACTCTGTGTGTAACTCACTCCCACTCACTGTTACGCTGTGTGTAACTCACTCCCAGTCCCTGTTACTCTGTGTGTAACTCACTCCCAGTCCGTTACTCTGTGTGTAACTCACTCCCAGTCGCTGTTACTCTGTATGTAACTCACTCACAGTCCATGTTACTCTGTGTGTAACTCACTCCCAGTCCCTGTTACTCTGTGTGTAACTCACTCCCACTCACTGTTACGCTGTGTGTAACTCACTCCCAGTCCCTGTTACTCTGTGTGTAACTCACTCCCAGTCCCTGTTACTCTGCGTGTAACTTACTCCCAGTCCCTGTTACTCTGCGTGTAACTCACTCCCAGTCCCTGTTACGCTGTGTGTAACTCACTCCCAGTCTCTGTTATTCTGTTGTAACTCTGTTCTCTGTGTGTAACGCACTCCCAGTCCCTGTTACTCTGTTTATTACTCATTCCCACTCACTGTTACGCTGTGTGTAACTCACTCCCAGTCCCTGTTACTCTCTGTTTTAACTCACTCCCAGTCTCTGTTATTCTGTTGTAACTTACTCCCAGTCCCTGTTACTCTGCGTGTAACTCACTCCCAGTCCCTGTTACTCTGTGTGTAACTCACTCCCAGTCCCTGTTACTCTGTGTGTAACGCACTCACAGTCCCTGTTATGCTGTGTGTAACTCACTCACAGTCTCTGTTATTCTGTTGTAACTCACTCCCGGTCGCTGTTCTCTGTGTGTAACTCACTCCCAGTCCCTGTTACTCTGTGTGTAACTCACTCCCACTCACTGTTACGCTGTGTGTAACTCACTCCCAGTCCCTGTTACTCTCTGTGTAACTCACTCCCAGTCCCTGTTACTCTGTGTGTAACTCACTCCCAGTCCCTGTTACTCTGTGTGGAACTCACACCCAGTCCCTGTTACTCTGTGTGTAACTCACTCCCAGTCCTGTTACTCTGTGTGTAACTCACTCCCAGTCCCTGTTACTCTCTGTGTAACTCACTCCCAGTCCCTGTTACTCTGTGTGTAACTCACTCCCAGTCTCTGTTATTCTGTTGTAACTCACTCCCACTCACTGTTACGCTGTGTGTAACTCACTCCCAGTCCTTGTTCTCTGTGTGTAACTCACTCTCAGTCCGTGTTACTATGCATGTAACTCACTCCCAGT
Organism: Pristiophorus japonicus; assembly: GCF_044704955.1. Taxonomy (NCBI): domain Eukaryota; kingdom Metazoa; phylum Chordata; class Chondrichthyes; family Pristiophoridae; genus Pristiophorus; species Pristiophorus japonicus. The sequence goes on along the minus strand of NC_091988.1, from coordinate 123,459,385 downwards.
CCCTGTTACTCTGTGTGTATCTCATTCCCACTCACTGTTACGCTGTGTGTAACTCACTCCCAGTCCCTGTTACTCTCTGTTGTAACTCACTCCCAGTCCCTGTTACGCTGTGTGTAACTCACTCCCAGTCTCTGTTATTCTGTTGTAACTCACTCCCAGTCCCTGTTCTCTGTGTGGAACTCATTCCCAGTCCCTGTTCCTCTGTTTATAACTCACTCCCAGTCCCTGTTACTCTCTGTGTAACTCACTCCCGCTCCCTGTTACTCTCTGTGTAACTCACTCACAGTCCCTGTTACTCTGCATGTATCTCACTCCCAGTCCCTGTTACTCTGTGTGTGACGCACTCCCAGTCCCTGTTACGCTGTGTGTAACTCACTCCCACTCTCTGTTATTCTGTTGTAACTCACTCCCGGTCCCTGTTCTCTGTGTGTAACTCACTCCCAGTCCCTGTTACTCTGTGTGTAACTCACTCCCACTCACTGTTACGCTGTGTGTAACTCACTCCCAGTCCCTGTTACTCTGTGTGTAACTCACTCCCAGTCCGTTACTCTGTGTGTAACTCACTCCCAGTCGCTGTTACTCTGTATGTAACTCACTTACAGTCCATGTTACTCTGTGTGTAACTCACTCCCAGTCCTGTTACTCTGTGTGTAACTCACTCCCACTCACTGTTACGCTGTGTGTAACTCACTCCCAGTCCCTGTTACTCTGTGTGTAACTCACTCCCAGTCCCTGTTACTCTGCGTGTAACTTACTCCCAGTCCCTGTTACTCTGCGTGTAACTCACTCCCAGTCCCTGTTACGCTGTGTGTAACTCACTCCCAGTCTCTGTTATTCGGTTGTAACTCTGTTCTCTGTGTGTAACTCACTCCCAGTCCCTGTTACTCTGTTTATTACTCATTCCCACTCACTGTTACGCTGTGTGTAACTCACTCCCAGTCCCTGTTACTCTCTGTTTTAACTCACTCCCAGTCTCTGTTATTCTGTTGTAACTTACTCCCAGTCCCTGTTACTCTGCGTGTAACTCACTCCCAGTCCCTGTTACTCTGTGTGTAACTCACTCCCAGTCCCTGTTACTCTGTGTGTAACGCACTCACAGTCCCTGTTATGCTGTGTGTAACTCACTCACAGTCTCTGTTATTCTGTTGTAACTCACTCCCGGTCGCTGTTCTCTGTGTGTAACTCACTCCCAGTCCCTGTTACTCTGTGTGTAACTCACTCCCACTCACTGTTACGCTGTGTGTAACTCACTCCCAGTCCCTGTTACTCTCTGTGTAACTCACTCCCAGTCCCTGTTACTCTGTGTGTAACTCACTCCCAGTCTCTGTTACTCTGTGTGGAACTCACTCCCAGTCCCTGTTACTCTGTGTGTAACTCACTCCCAGTCCTGTTACTCTGTGTGTAACTCACTCCCAGTCCCTGTTACTCTCTGTGTAACTCAATCCCAGTCCCTGTTACTCTGTGTGTAACTCACTCCCAGTCTCTGTTATTCTGTTGTAACTCACTCCCACTCACTGTTACGCTGTGTGTAACTCACTCCCAGTCCTTGTTCTCTGTGTGTAACTCACTCTCAGTCCGTGTTACTATGCATGTAACTCACTCCCAGTCCATGTTACTCTGTGTGTATCTCATTCCCACTCACTGTTACGCTGTGTGTAACTTACTCCCAGTCCCTGTTACTCTCTGTTGTAACTCACTCCCAGTCCCTGTTACGCTGTGTGTAACTCACTCCCAGTCTCTGTTATTCTGTTGTAACTCACTCCCAGTCCCTGTTCTCTGTGTGGAACTCATTCCCAGTCCCTGTTCCTCTGTTTATAACTCACTCCCAGTCCCTGTTACTCTCTGTGTAACTCACTCCCGCTCCCTGTTACTCTCTGTGTAACTCACTCACAGTCCCTGTTACTCTGCATGTATCTCACTCCCAGTCCCTGTTACTCTGTGTGTGACGCACTCCCAGTCCCTGTTATGCTGTGTGTAACTCACTCCCACTCTCTGTTATTCTGTTGTAACTCACTCCCGGTCCCTGTTCTCTGTGTGTAACTCACTCCCAGTCCCTGTTACTCTGTGTGTAACTCACTCCCACTCACTGTTACGCTGTGTGTAACTCACTCCCAGTCCCTGTTACTCTGTGTGTAACTCACTCCCAGTCCGTTACTCTGTGTGTAACTCACTCCCAGTCGCTGTTACTCTGTATGTAACTCACTCACAGTCCATGTTACTCTGTGTGTAACTCACTCCCAGTCCCTGTTACTCTGTGTGTAACTCACTCCCACTCACTGTTACGCTGTGTGTAACTCACTCCCAGTCCCTGTTACTCTGTGTGTAACTCACTCCCAGTCCCTGTTACTCTGCGTGTAACTTACTCCCAGTCCCTGTTACTCTGCGTGTAACTCACTCCCAGTCCCTGTTACGCTGTGTGTAACTCACTCCCAGTCTCTGTTATTCTGTTGTAACTCTGTTCTCTGTGTGTAACTCACTCCCAGTCCCTGTTACTCTGTTTATTACTCATTCCCACTCACTGTTACGCTGTGTGTAACTCACTCCCAGTCCCTGTTACTCTCTGTTTTAACTCACTCCCAGTCTCTGTTATTCTGTTGTAACTCACTCCCGGTCCCTGTTCTCTGTGTGTAACTCACTCCCAGTCCCTGTTACTCTGTTTATAACTCACTCCCAGTCCCTGTTACTCTGTGTGTAACTCACTCCCACTCACTGTTACGCTGTGTGTAACTCACTCCCAGTCCCTGTTACTCTCTGTGTAACTCACTCCCAGTCCCTGTTACTCTGTGTGTAACTCACTCCCAGTCCGTTACTCTCTGTGTAACTCACTCCGAGTCCCTGTTACGCTGTGTGTAACTCACTCCCAGTCTGTTATTCTGTTGTAACTCACTCCCAGTCGCTGTTACTCTGTATGTAACTCACTCACAGTCCATGTTACTCTGTGTGTAACTCACTCCCAGTCCCTGTTACTCTGTGTGTAACTCACTCCCACTCACTGTTACGCTGTGTGTAACTCACTCCCAGTCCCTGTTACTCTCTGTGTAACTCACTCCCAGTCCCTGTTACTCTGTGTGTGACGCACTCCCAGTCCCTGTTACGCTGTGTGTAACTCACTCCCACTCTCTGTTATTCTGTTGTAACTCACTCCCGGTCCCTGTTCTCTGTGTGTAACTCACTCCCAGTCCCTGTTACTCTGTGTGTAACTCACTCCCACTCACTGTTACGCTGTGTGTAACTCACTCCCAGTCCCTATTACTCTGTGTGTAACTCACTCCCAGTCCGTTACTCTGTGTGTAACTCACTCCCAGTCGCTGTTACTCTGTATGTAACTCACTCACAGTCCATGTTACTCTGTATGTAACTCACTCCCAGTCCCTGTTACTCTGTGTGTAACTCACTCCCACTCACTGTTACGCTGTGTGTAACTCACTCCCAGTCCCTGTTACTCTGTGTGTAACTCACTCCCAGTCCCTGTTACTCTGCGTGTAACTTACTCCCAGTCCCTGTTACTCTGCGTGTAACTCACTCCCAGTCCCTGTTACGCTGTGTGTAACTCACTCCCAGTCTCTGTTATTCTGTTGTAACTCTGTTCTCTGTGTGTAACTCACTCCCAGTCCCTGTTACTCTGTTTATTACTCATTCCCACTCACTGTTACGCTGTGTGTAACTCACTCCCAGTCCCTGTTACTCTCTGTTTTAACTCACTCCCAGTCTCTGTTATTCTGTTGTAACTCACTCCCGGTCCCTGTTCTCTGTGTGTAACTCACTCCCAGTCCCTGTTACTCTGTTTATAACTCACTCCCAGTCCCTGTTACTCTGTGTGTAACTCACTCCCACTCACTGTTACGCTGTGTGTAACTCACTCCCAGTCCCTGATACTCTCTGTATAACTCACTCCCAGTCCCTGTTACTCTGTGTGTAACTCACTCCCAGTCCGTTACTCTCTGTGTAACTCACTCCGAGTCCCTGTTACGCTGTGTGTAACTCACTCCCAGTCTGTTATTCTGTTGTAACTCACTCCCAGTCGCTGTTACTCTGTATGTAACTCACTCACAGTCCCTGTTACTCTCTGTGTAACTCACTCCCAGTCCCTGTTACTCTGTGTGTAACTCACTCACAGTCACTATTACGCTGTGTGTAACTCACTCCCAGTCCCTGTTACTCTCTGTGTAACTCACTCCCAGTCCCTGTTACTCTGTGTGTAACTCACTCCCAGTCTCTGTTATTCTGTTGTAACTCACTCCCAGTCCCTGTTACTCTGTGTGTAACTCACTCCCAGTCCCTGTTACTCTGTGTGTAACTCACTCCCACTCACTGTTACGCTGTGTGTAACTCACTCCCAGTCCCTGTTACTCTGTGTGTAACTCACTCCCAGTCCGTGTTACTCTGCGTGTAACTCACTCCCTGTCCCTGTTACTCTGTGTGTAACTCATTCCCACTCACTGTTACGCTGTGTGTAACTCACTCCCAGTCTGTGTTATTCTGTTGTAACTCACTCCCAGTCCCTGTTCTCTGTGTGTAACTCATTCCCAGTCCCTGTTCCTCTGTTAATACCTCACTCCCAGTCCCTGTTACTCTCTGTGTAACTCACTCCTGCTCCCTGTTACTCTGTGTGTAACTCACACCCACTCACTGTTAAGCTGCGTGTAACTCACTCCCAGTCCCTGTTACTCTGTGTGCAACTCACTCCCGGTCCCTGTTACTCTGTATGTAACTCACTCCCAGTCCCTGTTGCTCTGTTTATAACTCATTCCCACTCACTGTTACGCTGTGTGTAACTCACTCCCAGTCCCTGTTACTCTCTGTTTTAACTCACTCCCAGTCTCTGTTCTCCTGTTGTAACTCAATCCCGGTCCCTGTTCTCTGTGTGTAACGCACTCCCAGTCCCTGTTACGCTGTGTGTAACTCACTCCCACTCTCTGTTATTCTGTTGTAACTCACTCCCGGTCCCTGTTCTCTGTGTGTAGCTCACTCCCAATCCCTGTTACTCTGTGTGTAACTCACTCCCACTCACTGTTACGCTGTGTGTAACTCAATCCCAGTCCCTGTTACTCTGTGTGTCACTCACTCCCAGTCCGTTACTCTGTGTGTAACTCACTCCCAGTCCCTGTTACTCTGTATGTAAGTCACTCCCAGTCCATGTTACTCTGTGTGTAACTCACTCCCAGTCCCTGTTACTCTGTGGGTAACTCACTCCCACTCACTGTTACGCTGTGTGTAACTCATTCCCAGTCCCTGTTACTCTGTGTGTAACTCACTCCCAGTCCCTGTTACTCTGTGTGTAACTCACTCCCAGTCCCTGTTACTCTGCGTGTAACTCACTCCCAGTCCCTGTTACTCTGTGTGTAACTCACTCCCAGTCCCTGTTACGCTGTGTGCAACTCACTCCCAGTCCCTGTTACTCTCTGTTTTAACTCACTCCCAGTCTCTGTTATTCTGTTGTAACTCACTCCCGGTCCCTGTTCTCTGTGTGTAACTCACTCCCAGTCCCTGTTACTCTGTGTGTAACTCACTCCCACTCACTGTTACGCTGTGTGTAACTCACTCCCAGTCCCTGTTACTCTCTGTGTAACTCACTCCCAGTCCCTGTTACTCTGTGTGTAACTCACTCCCAGTCCCTGTTACTCTGCGTGTAACTCACTCCCAGTCCCTGTTACTCTGTGTGTAACTCACTCCCAGTCCCTGTTAATCTGTGTGTAACTCACTCCCAGTCCGTGTTATTCTGCATGTAACTCACTCCCAGTCCCTGTTACTCTGTGTGTAACTCATTCCCACTCACTGTTACGCTGTGTGTAACTCACTCCCAGTCCCTGTTACTCTCTGTTGTAAGTTACTCCCAGTCCCTGTTACGCTGTGGGTAACTCACTCCCAGTCTCTGTTATTCTGTTGTAACTCACTCCCAGTCCCTGTTTTCTGTGTGTAACTCATTCCCAGTCCCTGTTCCTCTGTTTATAACTCACTCCCAGTCCCTGTTACTCTGTGTGTAACTCACTCCCACTCACTGTTACGCTGTGTGTAACTCACTCCCAGTCCCTGTTACTCTCTGTGTAACTCACTCCCGCTCCCTGTTACTCTGTGTGTAACTCACTCCCAGTCCCTGTTACTCTGTATGTATCTCACTCCCAGTCCCTGTTACTCTGTGTGTAACGCACTCCCAGTCCCTGTTACGCTGTGTGTAACTCACTCCCACTCTCCGTTATTCTGTTGTAACTCACTCCCGGTCCCTGTTCTCTGTGTGTAGCTCACTCCCAGTCCCTGTTACTCTGTGTGTAACTCACTCCCACTCACTGTTACGCTGTGTGTAACTCACTCCCAGTCCCTGTTACTCTCTGTGTAACTCACTCCCGCTCCCTGTTACTCTGTGTGTAACTCACTCCCAGTCCCTGTTACTCTGTATGTATCTCACTCCCAGTCCCTGTTACTCTGTGTGTAACGCACTCCCAGTCCCTGTTACGCTGTGTGTAACTCACTCCCACTCTCCGTTATTCTGTTGTAACTCACTCCCGGTCCCTGTTCTCTGCGTGTAACTCACTCCCAGTCCCTGTTACTCTGTGTGTAACTCACTCCCAGTCCCTGTTACGCTGTGTGCAACTCACTCCCAGTCCCTGTTACTCTCTGTTTTAACTCACTCCCAGTCTCTATTATTCGGTTGTAACTCACTCCCGGTCCCTGTTCTCTGTGTGTAACTCACTCCCAGTCCCTGTTACTCTGTGTGTAACTCACTCCCACTCACTGTTACGCTGTGTGTAACTCACTCCCAGTCCCTGTTACTCTCTGTGTAACTCACTCCCAGTCCCTGTTACTCTGTGTGTAACTCACTCCCAGTCCCTGTAACTCTGTGTGTAACTCACTCCCAGTCCCTGTTACTCTGTGTGTAACTCACTCCCAGTCCCTGTTAATCTGTGTGTAACTCACTCCCAGTCCGTGTTATTCTGCATGTAACTCACTCCCAGTCCCTGTTACTCTGTGTGTAACTCATTCCCACTCACTGTTACGCTGTGTGTAACTCACTCCCAGTCCCTGTTACTCTCTGTTGTAAGTTACTCCCAGTCCCTGTTACGCTGTGTGTAACTCACTCCCAGTCTCTGTTATTCTGTTGTAACTCACTCCCAGTCCCTGTTTTCTGTGTGTAACTCATTCCCAGTCCCTGTTCCTCTGTTTATAACTCACTCCCAGTCCCTGTTACTCTGTGTGTAACTCACTCCCACTCACTGTTACGCTGTGTGTAACTCACTCACAGTCCCTGTTACTCTCTGTGTAACTCACTCCCGCTCCCTTTTACTCTGTGTGAAACTCACTCCCAGTCCCTGTTACTCTGTATGTATCTCACTCCCAGTCCCTGTTACTCTGTGTGTAACTCACTCCCACTCACTGTTACTCTGTTTTTAACTCACTCCCAGTGCCTGTTGCTCTCTGTGTAACTCACTCCCACTCCCTGTTACTCTGTGTGTAACTCACTCCCAGTCCCTGTTACTCTGTGTGTAACTCACTCCCACTCACTGTTACGCTGTGTGTAACTCACTCCCAGTCGCTGTTACTCTCTGTGTAACTCACTCCCAGTCCCTGTTACTCTGTGTGTAACTCACTCCCACTCACTATTACGCTGTGTGTAACTCACTCCCAGTCCCTGTTACTCTCTGTGTTACTCACTCCCGCTCCCTGTTACTCTATCTGTAACTCACTCGTAGTCCCTGTTACTCTGTGTGTAACTCACTCCCAGTCCGTGTTAATCTGTGTGTAATTCACTCCCAGTCCCTTTTACTCTGTGTGTAACTCACTCCCAGTCCGTGTTACTCTGTGTGTAACTCACTCCCAGTCCCTGTTACTCTGTGTGCAACTCACTCCCAGTCCCTGTTAATCTGTGTGCACCTCACTCACAGTCCCCGTTACTCTGTGTTTAACTCACTCACAGTCCCCGTTACTCTGTGTGTAACTCACTCCCAGTCTCTGTTACTCTGTATGTATCTCACTCCCAGTCCCTGTTACTCTCTGTGTAACTCACTCCCAGTCCCTGTTACGCTGTGTGTAACTCACTCCCAGTCTCTGTTATTCTGTTGTAACTCACTCCCGGTCCCTGTTCTCTGTGTGTAACTCACTCCCAGTCCCTGTTACTCTGTGTGTAACTCACTCCCAGTCCCTGTTACTCTGTGTGTAACTCACTCCCAGTCCCTGTTACTCTGTGTGTAACTCACTCCCAGTCCCTGTTACTCTGTTTATAACTCATTCCCACTCGCTGTTACGCTGTGTGTAACTCACTCCCAGTCCCTGTTACTCTCTGTTTTAACTCATTCCCAGTCTCTGTTATTCTGTTGTAACTCACTCCCGGTCCCTGTTCCCTGTGTGTAACTCACTCCCAGTCCCTGTTACTCTGTTTATAACTCACTCCCAGTCCCTGTTACTCTTTGTGTAACTCACTCCCAGTCCCTATTCTCTGTGTGTAACTCACTCCCGCTCCCTGTTACTCTGTGTGTAACTCACTCCCAGTCCCTGTTCTCTGTGTGTAACTCACTCCCAGTCCCTGTTACTCTGTTTATAACTCACTCCCAGTCCCTGTTACTCTGTGTGTAACTCACTCCCAGTCCCTGTTCTCTGTGTGTAACTCACTCCCAGTCCCTGTTACTCTGTTGTAACTCATTCCCGGTCCCTGTTCTCTGTGTGTAACTCACTCCCAGTCCCTGTTACTCTGTTTACAACTCACTCCCAGTCCCTGTTACTCTCTGTGTAACACACTCCCAGTCCCTGTTACTCTGTGTGTAACGCACTCCCAGTCCCTGTTACTCTGTGTGTAACTCACTCCCAGTCCCTGTTCTCTGTGTGTAACTCACTCCCAGTCCCTGTTACTCTGTGTGTAACTCACTCCCAGTCCCTGTTCTCTGTGTGTAACTCACTCCCAGTCCCTGTTACTCTGTTGTAACTCACTCCCGGTCCCTGTTCTCTGTGTGTAACTCACTCCCAGTCCCTGTTACTCTGTTTACAACTCACTCCCAGTCCCTGTTACTCTCTGTGTAACACACTCCCAGTCCCTGTTACTCTGTGTGTAACGCACTCCCAGTCCCTGTTACTCTGTGTGTAACTCACTCCCAGTCCCTGTTCTCTGTGTGTAACTCACTCCCAGTCCCTGTTTCTCTGTGTGTTACTCACTCCCAGTCCCTGTTACTCTCTGTGTAACACACTCCCAGTCCCTGTTACTCTGTGTGTAACGCACTCCCAGTCCCTGTTACTCTGTGTGTAACTCACTCCCAGTCCCTGTTCTCTGTGTGTAACTCACTCCCAGTCCCGGTTACTCTGTATGTAACTCACTCCCAGTCCGTGTTACTCTGTGTGTAACTCACTCCCAGTCCATGTTATGCTGTGTGTAACTCACTCCCAGTCCTCTAACTCTGCGTGTAACTCACACCCAGTCCCTGTTACTCTGTGTGTAACTCAATCCCAGTCCCTGTTACTCTGTGTGTAACTCACTCCCACTCACTGTTACGCTGTGTGTAACTCACTCCCAGTCCCTGTTACTCTGTGTGTAACTCACTCCCAGTCCGTGTTACTCTGCGTGTAACTCACTCCCAGTCCCTGTTACTCTGCGTGTAACTCACTCCCAGTCCCTGTTACTCTGCGTGTAACTCACTCCCAGTCCCTGTTACTCTCTGCTGTAACTCACTCCCAGTCCCTGTTATGCTGTGTGTAACTCACTCCCAGTCTCTGTTATTCTGTTGTAACTCACTCCCAGTCCCTGTTCTCTGTGTGTAACTCACTCCCAGTCCCTGTTACTCTGTTTATAACTCACTCCCACTCACTGTTACGCTGTCTGTAACTCACTCCCAGCCCGCTACTCTCTGTTTTAACTCACTCCCAGTCCCTGTTACGCTGTGTGTAACTCACTCCCAGTCTCTGTTATTCTGTTGTAACTCACTCCCAGTCCCTGTTCTCTGTGTGTAACTTACTCTCAGTCCCTGTTACTCTGTTTGTAACTCACTCCCAGTCCCTGTTAATCTGTGTGTAACTCATTCCCAGTCCCTGTTACTCTGTGTGTAACTCACTCCCACTCACTGTTACGCTGTGTGTAACTCACTCCCATTCCCTGTTACTCTGTGTGTAACGCACTCCCAGTCCCTGTTATGCTGTGTGTAACTCACTCCCAGTCCCTGTTACTCTGTGTGTAACTCACTCCCAGTCCTGTTACTCTGTGTGTATAACTCACTCCCAGTCCCTGTTACTCTGTGTGTAACTCACTCCCAATCCCTGTTACTCTGCGTGTAACTCATTCCCAGTCCCTGTTCCTCTGTTTATAACTCACTCCCAGTCCCTGTTACTCTCTGTGAAACTCACTCCCGCTCCCTGTTACTCTGTGTGTAACTCACTCCCACTCACTGTTACGCTGCGTGTAACTCACTCCCAGTCCCTGTTACTCTGTGTGTAGCTCACTCCCAGTCCCTGTTACTCTCTGTTTAAACTCACTCCCAGTCTCTGTTCTCCTGTTGTAACTCAATCCCGGTCCCTGTTCTCTGTGTTCAACTCACTCCCAGTCCCTGTTACTCTGTGTGTAACTCACTCCCACTCACTGTTACGCTGTGTGTAACTCACTCCCACTCACTGTTACGCTGTGTGTAACTCACTCCCAGTCCCTGTTACTCTCTGTGTAACTCACTCCCGCTCCCTATTACTCTGTGTGTAACTCACTCCCAGTCCCTGTTAATCTGTGTGTAACTCACTCCCACTCACTGTTACGCTGTATGTAACTCACTCCCAGTCCCTGTTACTCTCTGTGTAACTCACTCCCGCTCCCTGTTACTCTGTGTGTAACTCACTCCCAGTCCCTGTTACTCTGTATGTATCTCACACCCAGTCCCTGTTACTCTGTGTGTAACGCACTCCCAGTCCCTGTTACGCTGTGTGTAACTCACTCCCACTCTCCGTTATTCTGTTGTAACTCACTCCCGGTCCCTGTTCTCTGTGTGTAGCTCACTCCCAGTCCCTGTTACTCTGTGTGTAACTCACTCCCACTCACTGTTACGCTGTGTGTAACTCACTCCCAGTCCCTGTTACTCTGTGGGTCACTCACTCCCAGTCCGTTACTCTGTGTGTAACTCACTCCCAGTCCCTGTTACTCTGTATGTAACTCACTCCCAGTCCGTGTTACTCTGTGTGTAACTCACTCCCAGTCCCTGTTATTCTGTGTGTAACTCACTCCCACTCACTGTTACGCTGTGTGTAACTCATTCCCAGTCCCTGTTACTCTGTGTGTAACTCACTCCCAGTCCCTGTTACTCTGTGTGTAACTCACTCCCAGTCCCTGTTACTCTGCGTGTAACTCACTCCCAGTCCCTGTTACTCTGTGTGTAACTCACTCCCAGTCCCTGTTACGCTGTGTGCAACTCACTCCCAGTCCCTGTTACTCTCTGTTTTAACTCACTCCCAGTCTCTGTTATTCTGTTGTAACTCACTCCCGGTCCCTGTTCTCTGTGTGTAACTCACTCCCAGTCCCTGTTACTCTGTGTGTAACTCACTCCCACTCACTGTTACGCTGTGTGTAACTCACTCCCAGTCCCTGTTACTCTGTGTGTAACTCACTCCCAGTCCCTGTTCTCTGTGTGTAACTCACTCCCAGTCCCTGTTACTCTGTTGTAACTCACTCCCGGTCCCTGTTCTCTGTGTGTAACTCACTCCCAGTCCCTGTTACTCTGTTTACAACTCACTCCCAGTCCCTGTTCTCTGTGTGTAACTCACTCCCAGTCCCTGTTACTCTGTTGTAACTCACTCCCGGTCCCTGTTCTCTGTGTGTAACTCACTCCCAGTCCCTGTTACTCTGTTTACAACTCACTCCCAGTCCCTGTTACTCTCTGTGTAACACACTCCCAGTCCCTGTTACTCTGTGTGTAACGCACTCCCAGTCCCTGTTACTCTGTGTGTAACTCACTCCCAGTCCCTGTTCTCTGTGTGTAACTCACTCCCAGTCCCTGTTTCTCTGTGTGTAACTCACTCACAGTCCCTGTTCTCTGTGTGTAACTCACTCCCAGTCCCTGTTACTCTGTTGTAACTCACTCCCGGTCCCTGTTCTCTGTGTGTAACTCACTCCCAGTCCCTGTTACTCTGTTTACAACTCACTCCCAGTCCCTGTTACTCTCTGTGTAACACACTCCCAGTCCCTGTTACTCTGTGTGTAACGCACTCCCAGTCCCTGTTACTCTGTGTGTAACTCACTCCCAGTCCCTGTTCTCTGTGTGTAACTCACTCCCAGTCCCTGTTTCTCTGTGTGTTACTCACTCCCAGTCCCTGTTACTCTCTGTGTAACACACTCCCAGTCCCTGTTACTCTGTGTGTAACGCACTCCCAGTCCCTGTTACTCTGTGTGTAACTCACTCCCAGTCCCTGTTCTCTGTGTGTAACTCACTCCCAGTCCCGGTTACTCTGTATGTAACTCACTCCCAGTCCGTGTTACTCTGTGTGTAACTCACTCCCAGTCCATGTTATGCTGTGTGCAACTCACTCCCAGTCCTCTAACTCTGCGTGTAACTCACACCCAGTCCCTGTTACTCTGTGTGTAACTCAATCCCAGTCCCTGTTACTCTGTGTGTAACTCACTCCCAGTCCCTGTTACTCTCTGTGTAACACACTCCCAGTCCCTGTTACTCTGTGTGTAACGCACTCCCAGTCCCTGTTACTCTGTGTGTAACTCACTCCCAGTCCCTGTTCTCTGTGTGTAACTCACTCCCAGTCCCTGTTTCTCTGTGTGTTACTCACTCCCAGTCCCTGTTACTCTCTGTGTAACACACTCCCAGTCCCTGTTACTCTGTGTGTAACTCACTCCCACTCACTGTTACGCTGTGTGTAACTCACTCCCAGTCCCTGTTACTCTGTGTGTAACTCACTCCCAGTCCGTGTTACTCTGCGTGTAACTCACTCCCAGTCCCTGTTACTCTGCGTGTAACTCACTCCCAGTCCCTGTTACTCTGCGTGTAACTCACTCCCAGTCCCTGTTACTCTCTGCTGTAACTCACTCCCAGTCCCTGTTATGCTGTGTGTAACTCACTCCCAGTCTCTGTTATTCTGTTGTAACTCACTCCCAGTCCCTGTTCTCTGTGTGTAACTCACTCCCAGTCCCTGTTACTCTGTTTATAACTCACTCCCACTCACTGTTACGCTGTCTGTAACTCACTCCCAGCCCGCTACTCTCTGTTTTAACTCACTCCCAGTCCCTGTTACGCTGTGTGTAACTCACTCCCAGTCTCTGTTATTCTGTTGTAACTCACTCCCAGTCCCTGTTCTCTGTGTGTAACTTACTCTCAGTCCCTGTTACTCTGTTTGTAACTCACTCCCAGTTCCTGTTAATCTGTGTGTAACTCACTCCCAGTCCCTGTTACTCTGTGTGTAACTCACTCCCACTCACTGTTACGCTGTGTGTAACTCACTCCCATTCCCTGTTACTCTGTGTGTAACGCACTCCCAGTCCCTGTTATGCTGTGTGTAACTCACTCCCAGTCCCTGTTACTCTGTGTGTAACTCACTCCCAGTCCTGTTACTCTGTGTGTAACTCACTCACAGTCCCTGTTACTCTGTGTGTAACTCACTCCCAATCCCTGTTACTCTGCGTGTAACTCATTCCCAGTCCCTGTTCCTCTGTTTATAACTCACTCCCAGTCCCTGTTACTCTCTGTGAAACTCACTCCCGCTCCCTGTTACTCTGTGTGCAACTCACTCCCACTCACTGTTACGCTGCGTGTAACTCACTCCCAGTCCCTGTTACTCTGTGTGTAGCTCACTCCCAGTCCCTGTTACTCTCTGTTTTAACTCACTCCCAGTCTCTGTTCTCCTGTTGTAACTCAATCCCGGTCCCTGTTCTCTGTGTTCAACTCACTCCCAGTCCCTGTTACTCTGTGTGTAACTCACTCCCACTCACTGTTACGCTGTGTGTAACTCACTCCCACTCACTGTTACGCTGTGTGTAACTCACTCCCAGTCCCTGTTACTCTCTGTGTAACTCACTCCCGCTCCCTGTTACTCTGTGTGTAACTCACTCCCAGTCCCTGTTACTCTGTGTGTAACTCACTCCCACTCACTGTTACGCTGTGTGTAACTCACTCCCAGTCCCTGTTACTCTCTGTGTAACTCACTCCCGCTCCCTGTTACTCTGTGTGTAACTCACTCCCAGTCCCTGTTACTCTGTATGTATCTCACACCCAGTCCCTGTTACTCTGTGTGTAACGCACTCCCAGTCCCTGTTACGCTGTGTGTAACTCACTCCCACTCTCCGTTATTCTGTTGTAACTCACTCCCGGTCCCTGTTCTCTGTGTGTAGCTCACTCCCAGTCCCTGTTACTCTGTGTGTAACTCACTCCCACTCACTGTTACGCTGTGTGTAACTCACTCCCAGTCCCTGTTACTCTGTGGGTCACTCACTCCCAGTCCGTTACTCTGTGTGTAACTCACTCCCAGTCCCTGTTACTCTGTATGTAACTCACTCCCAGTCCGTGTTACTCTGTGTGTAACTCACTCCCAGTCCCTGTTATTCTGTGTGTAACTCACTCCCACTCACTGTTACGCTGTGTGTAACTCATTCCCAGTCTCTGTTACTCTGTGTGTAACTCACTCCCAGTCCCTGTTACTCTGTGTGTAACTCACTCCCAGTCCCTGTTACTCTGCGTGTAACTCACTCCCAGTCCCTGTTACTCTGTGTGTAACTCACTCCCAGTCCCTGTTACGCTGTGTGCAACTCACTCCCAGTCCCTGTTACTCTCTGTTTTAACTCACTCCCAGTCTCTGTTATTCTGTTGTAACTCACTCCCGGTCCCTGTTCTCTGTGTGTAACTCACTCCCAGTCCCTGTTACTCTGTGTGTAACTCACTCCCACTCACTGTTACGCTGTGTGTAACTCACTCCCAGTCCCTGTTACTCTCTGTGTAACTCACTCCCAGTCCCTGTTACTCTGTGTGTAACTCACTCCCAGTCCCTGTTACTCTGTGTGTAACTCACTCCCAGTCCCTGTTACTCTGTGTGTAACTCACTCCCAGTCCCTATTACTCTGTGTGTAACTCACTCCCAGTCCCTGTTAATCTGTGTGTAACTCACTCCCAGTCCGTGTTATTCTGCATGTAACTCACTCCCAGTGCCTGTTACTCTGTGTGTAACTCATTCCCACTCACTGTTACGCTGTGTGTAACTCACTCCCAGTCCCTGTTACTCTCTGTTGTAAGTTACTCCCAGTCCCTGTTACGCTGTGTGTAACTCACTCCCAGTCTCTGTTATTCTGTTGTAACTCACTCCCAGTCCCTGTTTTCTGTGTGGAACTCATTCCCAGTCCCTGTTCCTCTGTTTATAACTCACTCCCAGTCCCTGTTACTCTGTGTGTAACTCACTCCCACTCACTGTTACGCTGTGTGTAACTCACTCACAGTCCCTGTTACTCTCTGTGTAACTCACTTCCGCTCCCTGTTACTCTGTGTGAAACTCACTCCCAGTCCCTGTTAGTCTGTATGTATCTCACTCCCAGTCCCTGTTACTCTGTGTGTAACTCACTCCCACTCACTGTTACTCTGTTTTTAACTCACTCCCAGTGCCTGTTGCTCTCTGTGTAACTCACTCCCACTCCCTGTTACTCTGTGTGTAACTCACTCCCAGTCCCTGTTACTCTGTGTGTAACTCACTCCCACTCACTGTTACGCTGTGTGTAACTCACTCCCAGTCGCTGTTACTCTCTGTGTAACTCACTCCCAGTCCCTGTTACTCTGTGTGTAACTCACTCCCACTCACTATTACGCTGTGTGTAACTCACTCCCAGTCCCTGTTACTCTCTGTGTAACTCACTCCCGCTCCCTGTTACTCTGTCTGTAACTCACTCGTAGTCCCTGTTACTCTGTGTGTAACTCACTCCCAGTCCGTGTTAATCTGTGTGTAATTCACTCCCAGTCCCTTTTACTCTGTGTGTAACTCACTCCCAGTCCGTGTTACTCTGTGTGTAACTCACTCCCAGTCCCCGTTACTCTGTGTTTAACTCACTCCCAGTCTCTGTTACTCTGTATGTATCTCACTCCCAGTCCCTGTTACTCTGTTTATAACTCATTCCCACTCGCTGTTACGCTGTGTGTAACTCACTCCCAGTCCCTGTTACTCTCTGTTTTAACTCACTCCCAGTCTCTGTTATTCTGTTGTAACTCACTCCCGGTCCCTGTTCCCTGTGTGTAACTCACTCCCAGTCCCTGTTACTCTGTTTATAACTCACTCCCAGTCCCTGCTACTCTTTGTGTAACTCACTCCCAGTCCCTATTCTCTGTGTGTAACTCACTCCCGCTCCCTGTTACTCTGTGTGTAACTCACTCCCAGTCCCTGTTCTCTGTGTGTAACTCACTCCCAGTCCCTGTTACTCTGTTTATAACTCACTCCGAGTCCCTGTTACTCTGTGTGTAACTCACTCCCAGTCCCTGTTCTCTGTGTGTAACTCACTCCCAGTCCCTGTTACTCTGTCCTAACTCACTCCCGGTCCCTGTTCTCTGTGTGTAACTCACTCCCAGTCCCTGTTACTCTGTTTACAACTCACTCCCAGTCCCTGTTACTCTCTGTGTAACACACTCCCAGTCCCTGTTACTCTGTGTGTAACGCACTCCCAGTCCCTGTTACTCTGTGTGTAACTCACTCCCAGTCCCTGTTCTCTGTGTGTAACTCACTCCCAGTCCCTGTTAATCTGTGTGTTACTCACTCCCAGTCCCTGTTACTCTCTGTGTAACACACTCCCAGTCCCTGTTACTCGGTGTGTAACTCACTCCCAGTCTCTGTTGCTCTGTGTGTAACTCACTCCCACTCACTGTTACGCTGTGTGTAACTCACTCCCAGTCCCGGTTACTCTGTATGTAACTCACTCCCAGTCCGTGTTACTCTGTGTGTAACTCACTCCCAGTCCATGTTTTGCTGTGTGTAACTCAGTCCCAGTCCTCTAACTCTGCGTGTAACTCACACCCAGTCCCTGTTACTCTGTGTGTAACTCAATCCCAGTCCCTGTTACTCTGCGTGTAACTCACTCCCAGTCCCTGTTACTCTGCGTGTAACTCACTCCCAGTCCCTGTTACTCTCTGCTGTAACTCACTCCCAGTCCCTGTTATGCTGTGTGTAACTCACTCCCAGTCTCTGTTATTCTGTTGTAACTCACTCCCAGTCCCTGTTCTCTGTGTGTAACTCACTCCCAGTCCCTGTTACTCTGTTTATAACTCACTCCCACTCACTGTTACGCTGTCTGTAACTCACTCCCAGCCCGCTACTCTCTGTTTTAACTCACTCCCAGTCCCTGTTACGCTGTGTGTAACTCACTCCCAGTCTCTGTTATTCTGTTGTAACTCACTCCCAGTCCCTGTTCTCTGTGTGTAACTTACTCTCAGTCCCTGTTACTCTGTTTGTAACTCACTCCCAGTCCCTGTTAATCTGTGTGTAACTCACTCCCAGTCCCTGTTACTCTGTGTGTAACTCACTCCCACTCACTGTTACGCTGTGTGTAACTCACTCCCATTCCCTGTTACTCTGTGTGTAACGCACTCCCAGTCCCTGTTATGCTGTGTGTAACTCACTCCCAGTCCCTGTTACTCTGTGTGTAACTCACTCCCAGTCCTGTTACTCTGTGTGTAACTCACTCCCAGTCCCTGTTACTCTGTATGTAACTCCCTCCCAGTCCCTGTTACTCTGTGTGTAACTCACTCCCAGTCCCTGTTACTCTGTGTGTAACTCACTCCCACTCACTGTTACACTGTGTGTAACTCACTCCCATTCCCTGTTACTCTGTGTGTAACGCACTCCCAGTCCCTGTTATGCTGTGTGTAACTCGCTCCCACTCACTGTTACGCTGTGTGTAACTCACTCCCAGTCCCTGTTACTCTCTGTGTAACTCACTCCCAGTCCCTGTTACTCTGTGTGCAACTCACTCCCAGTCCCTGTTACTCTGTATGTAACTCCCTCCCAGTCCCTGTTACTCTGTGTGTAACTCACTCCCAATCCCTGTTACTCTGCGTGTAACTCACTCCCACTCACTGTTACGCTGCGTGTAACTCACTCCCAGTCCCTGTTACTCTGTGTGTAACTCACTCCCAGTCCCTGTTACTCTCTGTTTTAACTCACTCCCAGTCTCTGTTCTCCTGTTGTAACTCAATCCCGGTCCCTGTTCTCTGTGTTCAACTCACTCCCAGTCCATGTTACTCTGTGTGTAACTCACTCCCACTTACTGTTACGCTGTGTGTAACTCACTCCCACTCACTGTTACGCTGTGTGTAACTCACTCCCAGTCCCTGTTACTCTCTGTGTAACTCACTCCCGCTCCCTGTTACTCTGTGTGTAACTCACTCCCAGTCCCTGTTACTCTGTGTGTAACTCACTCCCACTCACTGTTACGCTGTGTGTAACTCACTCCCAGTCCCTGTTACTCTCTGTGTAACTCACTCCCGCTCCCTGTTACTCTGTGTGTAACTCACTCCCAGTCCCTGTTACTCTGTATGTATCTCACTCCCAGTCCCTGTTACTCTGTGTGTAACGCACTCCCAGTCCCTGTTACGCTGTGTGTAACTCACTCCCACTCTCCGTTATTCTGTTGTAACTCACTCCCGGTCCCTGTTCTCTGTGTGTAGCTCACTCCCAGTCCCTGTTACTCTGTGTGTAACTCACTCCCACTCACTGTTACGCTGTGTGTAACTCATTCCCAGTCCCTGTTACTCTGTGGGTCACTCACTCCCAGTCCGTTACTCTGTGTGTAACTCACTCCCAGTCCCTGTTACTCTGTATGTAACTCACTCCCAGTCCGTGTTACTCTGTGTGTAACTCACTCCCAGTCCCTGTTATTCTGTGTGTAACTCACTCCCACTCACTGTTACGCTGTGTGTAACTCATTCCCAGTCCCTGTTACTCTGTGTGTAAATCACTCCCAGTCCCTGTTACTCTGTGTGTAACTCACTCCCAGTCCCTGTTACTCTGCGTGTAACTCACTCCCAGTCCCTGTTACTCTGTGTGTAACTCACTCCCAGTCCCTGTTACGCTGTGTGCAACTCACTCCCAGTCCCTGTTACTCTCTGTTTTAACTCACTCCCAGTCTCTGTTATTCTGTTGTAACTCACTCCCGGTCCCTGTTCTCTGTGTGTAACTCACTCCCAGTCCCTGTTACTCTGTGTGTAACTCACTCCCACTCACTGTTACGCTGTGTGTAACTCACTCCCAGTCCCTGTTACTCTCTGTGTAACTCACTCCCAGTCCCTGTTACTCTGTGTGTAACTCACTCCCAGTCCCTGTTACTCTGTGTGTAACTCACTCCCAGTCCCTGTTACTCTGTGTGTAACTCACTCCCAGTCCCTGTTAATCTGTGCGTAACTCACTCCCAGTCCGTGTTATTCTGCATGTAACTCACTCCCAGTCCCTGTTACTCTGTGTGTAACTCATTCCCACTCACTGTTACGCTGTGTGTAACTCACTCCCAGTCCCTGTTACTCTCTGTTGTAAGTTACTCCCAGTCCCTGTTACGCTGTGTGTAACTCACTCCCAGTCTCTGTTATTCTGTTGTAACTCACTCCCAGTCCCTGTTTTCTGTGTGTAACTCATTCCCAGTCCCTGTTCCTCTGTTTATAACTCACTCCCAGTCCCTGTTACTCTGTGTGTAACTCACTCCCACTCACTGTTACGCTGTGTGTAACTCACTCACAGTCCCTGTTACTCTCTGTGTAACTCACTCCCGCTCCCTGTTACTCTGTGTGAAACTCACTCCCAGTCCCTGTTACTCTGTATGTATCTCACTCCCAGTCCCTGTTACTCTGTGTGTAACTCACTCCCACTCACTGTTACTCTGTTTTTAACTCACTCCCAGTGCCTGTTACTCTCTGTGTAACTCACTCCCACTCCCTGTTACTCTGTGTGTAACTCACTCCCAGTCCCTGTTACTCTGTGTGTAACTCACTCCCACTCACTGTTACGCTGTGTGTAACTCACTCCCAGTCGCTGTTACTCTCTGTGTAACTCACTCCCAGTCCCTGTTACTCTGTGTGTAACTCACTCCCACTCACTATTACGCTGTGTGTAACTCACTCCCAGTCCCTGTTACTCTCTGTGTAACTCACTCCCGCTCCCTGTTACTCTGTCTGTAACTCACTCGTAGTCCCTGTTACTCTGTGTGTAACTCACTCCCAGTCCGTGTTAATCTGTGTGTAATTCACTCCCAGTCCCTTTTACTCTGTGTGTAACTCACTCCCAGTCCGTGTTACTCTGTGTGTAACTCACTCCCAGTCCCTGTTACTCTGTGTGTAACTCACTCCCAGTCCCTGTTATTCTGTGTGTACCTCACTCACAGTCCCCGTTACTCTGTGTTTAACTCACTCCCAGTCCCCGTTACTCTGTGTGTAACTCACTCCCAGTCTCTGTTACTCTGAATGTATCTCACTCCCAGTCCCTGTTACGCTGTGTGTAACTCACTCCCACTCACTGTTATGCTGTGTGTAACTCACTCCCAGTCCCTGTTACTCTGTGTGTAACTCACTCCCAGTCCCTGTTACTCTGTGTGTAACTCACTCCCAGTCCCTGTTACTCTGTGTGTAACTCACTCCCAGTCCCTGTTACTCTGTTTATAACTCATTCCCACTCGCTGTTACGCTGTGTGTAACTCACTCCCAGTCCCTGTTACTCTCTGTTTTAACTCACTCCCAGTCTCTGTTATTCTGTTGTAACTCACTCCCGGTCCCTGTTCCCTGTGTGTAACTCACTCCCAGTCCCTGTTACTCTGTTTATAACTCACTCCCAGTTCCTGTTACTCTGTGTGTAACTCACTCCCAGTCCCTATTCTCTGTGTGTAACTCACTCCCGCTCCCTGTTACTCTGTGTGTAACTCACTCCCAGTCCCTGTTCTCTGTGTGTAACTCACTCCCAGTCCCTGTTACTCTGTTTATAACTCACTCCCAGTCCCTGTTACTCTGTATGTAACTCACTCCCAGTCCCTGTTCTCTGTGTGTAACTCACTCCCAGTCCCTGTTACTCTGTTGTAACTCACTCCCGGTCCCTGTTCTCTGTGTGTAACTCACTCCCAGTCCCTGTTAATCTGTTTACAACTCACTCCCAGTCCCTGTTACTCTCTGTGTAACACACTCCCAGTCCCTGTTACTCTGTGTGTAACGCACTCCCAGTCCCTGTTACTCTGTGTGTAACTCACTCCCAGTCCCTGTTCTCTGTGTGTAACTCACTCCCAGTCCCTGTTAATCTGTGTGTTACTCACTGCCAGTCCCTGTTACTCTCTGTGTAACACACTCCCAGTCCCTGTTACTCGGTGTGTAACTCACTCCCAGTCCCTGTTGCTCTGTGTGTAACTCACTCCCACTCACTGTTACGCTGTGTGTAACTCACTCCCAGTCCCTGTTACTCTCTGTTGTAACTCACTACCAGTCCCTGTTACGCTGTGTGTAACTCACCACCAGTCCCTGTTACTCTGTGTGTAACTCACTCCCAGTCCCTGTTACTCTGTGTGTAACTCACTCCCAGTCCCGGTTACTCTGTATGTAACTCACTCCCAGTCCGTGTTACTCTGTGTGTAACTCACTCCCAGTCCATGTTATTCTGTGTGTAACTCACTCCCAGTCGTCTAACTCTGCGTGTAACTCACTCCCAGTCCCTGTTACTCTGTGTGTAACTCAATCCCAGTCCCTGTTACTCTGTGTGTAACTCACTCCCAGTCCCTGTTACTCTGCGTGTAACTCACTCCCAGTCCCTGTTACTCTGCGTGTAACTCACTCCCAGTCCCTGTTACTCTCTGCTGTAACTCACTCCCAGTCCCTGTTATGCTGTGTGTAACTCACTCCCAGTCTCTGTTATTCTGTTGTAACTCACTCCCAGTCAATGTTCTCTGTGTGTAACTCACTCCCAGTCCCTGTTACTCTGTTTATAACTCACTCCCACTCACTGTTACGCTGTGTGTAACTCACTCCCAGCCCGCTACTCTCTGTTTTAACTCACTCCCAGTCCCTGTTACGCTGTGTGTAACTCACTCCCAGTCTCTGTTATTCTGTTGTAACTCACTCCCAGTCCCTGTTCTCTGTGTGTAACTCACTCTCAGTCCCTGTTACTCTGTTTATAACTCACTCCCAGTCCCTGTTAATCTGTGTGTAACTCACTCCCAGTCCCTGTTACTCTGTGTGTAACTCGCTCCCACTCACTGTTACGCTGTGTGTAACTCACTCCCAGTCCCTGTTACTCTCTGTGTAACTCACTCCCAGTCCCTGTTATCCTGTGTGTAACTCACTCCCAGTCCCTGTTACTCTGTGTGTAACTCACTCCCAGTCCTGTTACTCTGTGTGTAACTCACTCCCAGTCCCTGTTACTCTGTTATGTAACTCCCTCCCAGTCCCTGTTACTCTGTGTGTAACTCACTCCCAGTCACTGTTACTCTGCGTGTAACTCACTCCCAGTCCCTGTTACTCTCTGTTGTTACTCACTCCCAGTCCCTGTTACGCTGTGTGTAACTCACTCACAGTCTGTTATTCTGTTGTAACTCACTCCCAGTTATTGTTCTCTGTGTGTAACTCACTCCCAGTCCATGTTACTCTGTTTATAACTCACTCCCAGTCCCTGTTAATCTGTGTGTAACTCACTCCCACTCACTGTTACGCTGTGTGTAACTCACTCCCAATCCCTGTTACTCTCTGTGTAACTCACTTCCACTCCCTGTTCCTCTGTGTGTAACACACTCCCACTCACTGTTACGCTGTGTATAACTCACTCCCAGTCCCTGTTACTCTGTGTGTAACTCACTCCCAGTCCCTGTTACTCTGTGTGTAACTCACTCCCAATCCCTGTTACTCTGCGTGTAACTCACTCCCAGTCCCTGTTACGCTGTGTGTAACTCACTCCCAGTCTCTGTTATTCTGTTGTAACTCTGTTCTCTGTGTGTAACTCACTCCCAGTCGCTGTTTCTCTGTTTATAACTCATTCCCACTCACTGTTACGCTGTGTGTAACTCACTCCCACTCACTGTTACGCTGTGTGTAACTCACTCCCAGTCCCTGTTACTCTGCGTGTAACTCACTCCCAGTCCCTGTTACTCTGTGTGTAACTCACTCCCAGTCCCTGTTACGCTGTGTGCAACTCACTCCCAGTCTCTGTTATTCTGTTGTAACTCAGTTGTCTGTGTGTAACTCACTCCCAGTCCCTGTTACTCTGTTTATAACTCATTCCCACTCACTGTTACGCTGTGTGTAACTCACTCCCAGTCCTTGTTACTCTCTATTTTAACTCACTCCCAGTCTCTGTTATTCTGTTGTAACTCACTCCCGGTCCCTGTTCTCTGTGTGTAACTCATTCCCAGTCCCTGTTGCTCTGTGTGTAACTCACTCCCACTCACTGTTACGCTGTGTGTAACTCACTCCCAGTCCCTGTTACTCTGTGTAACTCACTCTCAGTCCCTGTTACTATGTGTGTAACTCACTCCCAGTCCCTGTTACTCTGTGTGTAACTCACTCCCAGTCACTGTTACGCTGTGTGTAACTCACTCCCAGTCCCTGTTCTATGTGTGTAACTCACTCCCAGTCCCTGTTACTCTGTGTGTAACTCACTTCCAGTCCCTGTTACACTGCATGTAACTCACTCCCAGTCCCTGTTGCTCTGTGTGTAACTCACTCCCACTCACTGTTACGCTGTGTGTAACTCACTCGCAGTCCCTGTTACTCTCTGTTGTAACTCACTCCCAGTCCCTGTTACGCTGCGTGTAACTCACTCCCAGTCCGTGTTACTCTGTGTGTAACTCACTCCCAGTCCATGTTATTCTGTGTGTAACTCACTCCCAGACCTCTAACTCTGCGTGTAACTCACTCCCAGTCCCTGTTACTCTGTGTGTAACTCAATCCCAGTCCCTGTTACTCTGTGTGTAACTCACTCCCAGTCCCTGTTACTCTGCGTGTAACTCACTCCCAGTCCCTGTTACTCTGTGTGTAACTCACTCCCAGTCCCTGTTACGCTGTGTGTAACTCACTCCCAGTCTCTGTTATTCTGTTGTAACTCACTCCCAGTCCCTGTTCTCTGTGTGTAACTCACTCCCAGTCCCTGTTACTCTGTTTATAACTCACTCCCAGTCCCTGTTACGCTGTGTGTAACTCACTCCCAGTCTCTGTTATTCTGTTGTAACTCACTCCCAGTCCCTGTTCTCTGTGTGTAACTCACTCTCAGTCCCTGTTACTCTGTTTATAACTCACTCCCAGTCCCTGTTAATCTGTGTGTAACTCACTCCCAGTCCCTGTTACTCTGTGTGTAACTCACTCCCAGTCCCTGTTACTCTTTGTGTAACTCACTCCCAGTCCCTGTTACTCTGTGTGTAACTCACTCCCAGTCCCTGTTAATCTGTGTGTAACTCACTCCCAGTCCGTGTTATTCTGCGTGTAACTCACTCCCAGTCCCTGTTACTCTGTGTGTAACTCATTCCCACTCACTGTTACGCTGTGTGTAACTCACTCCCAGTCCCTGTTACTCTCTGTTGTAAGTTACTCCCAGTCCCTGTTACGCTGTGGGTAACTCACTCCCAGTCTCTGTTATTCTGTTGTAACTCACTCCCAGTCCCTGTTTTCTGTGTGTAACTCATTCCCAGTCCCTGTTCCTCTGTTTATAACTCACTCCCAGTCCCTGTTACTCTGTGTGTAACTCACTCCCACTCACTGTTACGCTGTGTGTAACTCACTCACAGTCCCTGTTACTCTCTGCGTAACTCACTCCCGCTCCCTGTTACTCTGTGTGAAACTCACTCCCAGTCCCTGTTACTCTGGATGTATCTCACTCCCAGTCCCTGTTACTCTGTGTGTAACTCACTCCCACTCACTGTTACTCTGTGTGTAACTCACTCCCACTCACTGTTACGCTGTGTGTAACTCACTCCCAGTCGCTGTTACTCTCTGTGTAACTCACTCCCAGTCCCTGTTACTCTGTGTGTAACTCACTCCCACTCACTATTACGCTGTGTGTAACTCACTCCCAGTCCCTGTTACTCTCTGTGTAACTCACTCCCGCTCCCGGTTATTCTGTCTGTAACTCACTCCCAGTCCGTTTTATTCTGCGTGTAACTCACTCCCAGTCCCTGTTACTCTGTGTGTAACTCATTCCCACTCACTGTTACGCTGTGTGTAACTCACTCCCAGTCCCTGTTACTCTCTGTTGTAAGTTACTCCCAGTCCCTGTTACGCTGTGGGTAACTCACTCCCAGTCTCTGTTATTCTGTTGTAACTCACTCCCAGTCCCTGTTTTCTGTGTGTAACTCATTCCCAGTCCCTGTTCCTCTGTTTATAACTCACTCCCAGTCCCTGTTACTCTGTGTGTAACTCACTCCCACTCACTGTTACGCTGTGTGTAACTCACTCACAGTCCCTGTTACTCTCTGTGTAACTCACTCCCGCTCCCTGTTACTCTGTGTGAAACTCACTCCCAGTCCCTGTTACTCTGTATGTATCTCACTCCCAGTCCCTGTTACTCTGTGTGTAACTCACTCCCACTCACTGTTACTCTGTTTTTAACTCACTCCCAGTGCCTGTTACTCTCTGTGTAACTCACTCCCACTCCCTGTTACTCTGTGTGTAACTCACTCCCAGTCCCAGTTACTCTGTGTGTAACTCACTCCCACTCACTGTTACGCTGTGTGTAACTCACTCCCAGTCGCTGTTACTCTCTGTGTAACTCACTCCCAGTCCCTGTTACTCTGTGTGTAACTCACTCCCACTCACTATTACGCTGTGTGTAACTCACTCCCAGTCCCTGTTACTCTCTGTGTAACTCACTCCCGCTCCCGGTTACTCTGTCTGTAACTCACTCGTAGTCCCTGTTACTCTGTGTGTAACTCACTCCCAGTCCGTGTTAACCTGTGTGTAATTCACTCCCAGTCCCTTTTACTCTGTTTGTAACTCACTCCCAGTCCGTGTTAGTCTGTGTGTAACTCACTCCCAGTCCCTGTTACTCTGTGTGTAACTCACTCCCAGTCCCTGTTAATCTGTGTGTACATCACTCACAGTCCCCGTTACTCTGTGTTTAACTCACTCCCAGTCCCCGTTACTCTGTGTGTAACTCACTCCCAGTCTCTGTTACTCTGTATGTATCTCACTCCCAGTCCCTGTTACTCTCTGTGTAACTCACTCCCAGTCCCTGTTACTCTCTGTGTAACTCACTCCCAGTCCCTGTTACTCTGTGTGTAACTCACTCCCAGTCACTATTACGCTGTGTGTAACTCACTCCCAGTCCCTGTTACTCTCTGTGTAACTCACTCCCAGTCCCTGTTACTCTGTGTGTAACTCACTCCCAGTCTCTTTTATTCTGTTGTAACTCACTCCCAGTCCCTGTTACTCTGTGTGTAACTCACTCCCAGTCCCTGTTACTCTGTGTGTAACTCACTCCCACTCACTGTTACGCTGTGTGTAACTCACTCCCAGTCCCTGTTACTCTGTGTGTAACTCACTCCCAGTCCGTGTTACTCTGCGTGTAACTCACTCCCAGTCCCTGTTACTCTGTGTGTAACTCATTCCCACTCACTGTTACGCTGTGTGTAAATCACTCCAAGTCTCTGTTATTCTGTTGTAACTCACTCCCTGTCCCTGTTCTCTGTGTGTAACTCATTCCCAGTCCCTGTTCCTCTGTTTATAACTCACTCCCAGTCCCTGTTACTCTCTGTGTAACTCACTCCCGCTCCCTGTTACTCTGTGTGTAACTCACTCCCACTCACTGTTACGCTGCGTGTAACTCACTCCCATTTCCTGTTACTCTGTGTGTAACTCACTCCCAGTCCCTGTTACTCTGTATGTAACTCACTCCCAGTCCCTGTTACTCTGTTTATAACTCATTCCCACTCACTGTTACGCTGTGTGTAACTCACTCCCAGTCCCTGTTACTCTCTGTTTTAACTCAATCCCAGTCTCTGTTCTCCTGTTGTAACTCAATCCTGGTCCCTGTTCTCCGTGTGTAACTCACTCCCAGTCCCTGTTACTCTGTGTGTAACACACTCCCACTCACTGTTACGCTGTGTGTAACTCACTCCCACTCACTGTTACGCTGTGTGTAGCTCACTCCCAGTCCCTGTTACTCTCTGTGTAACTCACTCCCGCTCCCTGTTACTCTGTGTGTAACTCACTCCCAGTCCCTGTTACTCTGTGTGTAACTCACTCCCACTCACTGTTACGCTGTGTGTAACTCACTCCCAGTCCCTGTTACTCTCTGTGTAACTCACTCCCGCTCCCTGTTACTCTGTGTGTAACTCACTCCCAGTCCCTGTTACTCTGTATGTATCTCACTCCCAGTCCCTGTTACTCTGTGTGTAACGCACTCCCAGTCCCTGTTACGCTGTGTGTAACTCACTCCCACTCTCCGTTATTCTGTTGTAACTCACTCCCGGTCCCTGTTCTCTGTGTGTAGCTCACTCCTAGTCCCTGTTACTCTGTGTGTAACTCACTCCCACTCACTGTTACGCTGTGTGTAACTCACTCCCAGTCCCTGTTACTCTGTGTGTCACTCACTCCCAGTCCGTTACTCTTTGTGTAACTCACTCCCAGTCCCTGTTACTCTGCATGTAACTCACTCCCAGTCCATGTTACTCTGTGTGTAACTCACTCCCAGTCCCTGTTACTCTGTGTGTAACTCACTCCCACTCACTGTTACGCTGTGTGTAACTCATTCCCAGTCCCTGTTACTCTGTGTGTAACTCACTCCCAGTCCCTGTTACTCTGTGTGTAACTCACTCCCAGTCCCTGTTACTCTGCGTGTAACTCACTCCCAGTCCCTGTTACTCTGTGTGTAACTCACTCCCAGTCCTGTTACTCTGTGTCTAACTCACTCCCAGTCCCTGTTAATCTGTGTGTACCTCACTCACAGTCCCCGTTACTCTGTGTTTAACTCATTCCCAGTCCCCGTTACTCTGTGTGTAACTCACTCCCAGTCTCTGTTACTCTGTATGTATCTCACTCCCAGTCCCTGTTACTCTCTGTGTAACTCACTCCCAGTCCCTGTTACTCTCTGTGTAACTCACTCCCAGTCCCTGTTACTCTGTGTGTAACTCACTCCCAGTCACTATTACGCTGTGTGTAACTCACTCCCAGTCCCTGTTACTCTCTGTGTAACTCACTCCCAATCCCTGTTACTCTGTGTGTAACACACTCCCAGTCTCTGTTATTCTGTTGTAACTCACTCCCAGTCCCTGTTACTCTGTGTGTAACTCACTCCCAGTCCCTGTTACTCTGTGTGTAACTCACTCCCACTCACTGTTACGCTGTGTGTAACTCACTCCCAGTCCCTGTTACTCTGTGTGTAACTCACTCCCAGTCCGTGTTACTCTGCGTGTAACTCACTCCCAGTCCCTGTTACTCTGTGTGTAACTCATTCCCACTCACTGTTACGCTGTGTGTAAATCACTCCCAGTCTCTGTTATTCTGTTGTAACTCACTCCCAGTCCCTGTTCTCTGTGTGTAACTCATTCCCAGTCCCTGTTCCTCTGTTTATAACTCACTCCCAGTCCCTGTTACTCTCTGTGTAACTCACTCCCGCTCCCTGTTACTCTGTGTGTAACTCACTCCCACTCACTGTTACGCTGCGTGTAACTCACTCCCATTTCCTGTTACCCTGTGTGTAACTCACTCCCAGTCCCTGTTACTCTGTATGTAACTCACTCCCAGTCCCTGTTACTCTGTTTATAACTCATTCCCACTCACTGTTACGCTGTGTGTAACTCACTCCCAGTCCCTGTTACTCTCTGTTTTAACTCACTCCCAGTCTCTGTTCTTCTGTTGTAACTCAATCCTGGTCCCTGTTCTCTGTATGTATCTCACTCCCAGTCCCTGTTACTCTGTGTGTAGCTCACTCCTAGTCCCTGTTACTCTGTGTGTAACTCACTCCCACTCACTGTTACGCTGTGTGTAACTCACTCCCAGTCCCTGTTACTCTGTGTGTCACTCACTCCCAGTCCGTTACTCTTTGTGTAACTCACTCCCAGTCCCTGTTACTCTGTATGTAACTCACTCCCAGTCCATGTTACTCTGTGTGTAACTCACTCCCAGTCCCTGTTACTCTGTGTGTAACTCACTCCCACTCACTGTTACGCTGTGTGTAACTCATTCCCAGTCCATGTTACTCTGTGTGTAACTCACTCCCAGTCCCTGTTACTCTGTGTGTAACTCACTCCCAGTCCCTGTTACTCTGCGTGTAACTCACTCCCAGTCCCTGTTACTCTGTGTGTAACTCACTCCCAGTCCCTGTTACGCTGTGTGCAACTCACTCCCAGTCCCTGTTACTCTCTGTTTTAACTCACTCCCAGTCTCTGTTATTCTGTTGTAACTCACTCCCGGTCCCTGTTCTCTGTGTGTAACTCACTCCCAGTCCCTGTTACTCTGTGTGTAACTCACTCCCACTCACTGTTACGCTGTGTGTAACTCACTCCCAGTCCCTGTTACTCTCTGTGTAACTCACTCCCAGTCCCTGTTACTCTGTGTGTAACTCACTCCCAGTCCGTGTTATTCTGCATGTAACTCACTCCCAGTCCCTGTTACTCTGTGTGTAACTCATTCCCACTCACTGTTACGCTGTGTGTAACTCACTCCCAGTCCCTGTTACTCTCTGTTGTAAGTTACTCCCAGTCCCTGTTACGCTGTGTGTAACTCACTCCCAGTCTCTGTTATTCTGTTATAACTCACTCCCAGTCCCTGTTTTCTGTGTGTAACTCATTCCCAGTCCCTGTTCCTCTGTTTATAACTCACTCCCAGTCCCTGTTACTCTGTGTGTAACTCACTCCCACTCACTGTTACGCTGTGTGTAACTCACTCACAGTCCCTGTTACTCTCTGTGTAACTCACTCCCGCTCCCTGTTACTCTGTGTGAAACTCACTCCTAGTCCCTGTTACTCTCTGTGTAACTCACTCCCAGTCCCTGTTACTCTGTGTGTAACTCACTCCCACTCACTATTACGCTGTGTGTAACTCACTCCCAGTCCCTGTTACTCTCTGTGTAACTCACTCCCGCTCCCTGTTACTCTGTCTGTAACTCACTCGTAGTCCCTGTTACTCTGTGTGTAACTCACTCCCAGTCCGTGTTACTCTGTGTGTAACTCACTCCCAGTCCCTGTTACTCTGTGTGTAACTCACTCCCAGTCCCTGTTAATCTGTGTGTACCTCACTCACAGTCCCCGTTACTCTGTGTTTAACTCACTCCCAGTCCCCGTTACTCTGTGTGTAACTCACTCCCAGTCTCTGTTACTCTGTATTTATCTCACTCCCAGTCCCTGTTACTCTCTGTGTAACTCACTCCCAGTCCCTGTTACGCTGTGTGTAACTCACTCCCAGTCTCTGTTATTCTGTTGTAACTCACTCCCGGTCCCTGTTCTCTGTGTGTAACTCACTCCCAGTCCCTGTTACTCTGTGTGTAACTCACTCCCAGTCCCTGTTACTCTGTGTGTAACTCACTCCCACTCACTGTTACTCTGTGTGTAACTCACTCCCAGTCCCTGTTACTCTGTGTGTAACTCACTCCCAGTCCCTGTTACTCTGTTTATAACTCATTCCCACTCGCTGTTACGCTGTGTGTAACTCACTCCCAGTCCCTGTTACTCTCTGTTTTAACTCACTCCCAGTCTCTGTTATTCTGTTGTAACTCACTCCCGGTCCCTGTTCCCTGTGTGTAACTCACTCCCAGTCCCTGTTACTCTGTTTATAACTCACTCCCAGTCCCTGTTACTCTTTGTGTAACTCACTCCCAGTCCCTATTCTCTGTGTGTAACTCACTCCCGCTCCCTGTTACTCTGTGTGTAACTCACTCCCAGTCCCTGTTCTCTGTGTGTAACTCACTCCCGCTCCCTGTTACTCTGTGTGTAACTCACTCCCAGTCCCTGTTACTCTGTATGTATCTCACTCCCAGTCCCTGTTACTCTGTGTGTAACGCACTCCCAGTCCCTGTTACGCTGTGTGTAACTCACTCCCACTCTCCGTTATTCTGTTGTAACTCACTCCCGGTCCCTGTTCTCTGTGTGTAGCTCACTCCTAGTCCCTGTTACTCTGTGTGTAACTCACTCCCAGTCCCTGTTACGCTGTGTGTAACTCACTCCCAGTCCCTGTTACTCTGTGTGTCACTCACTCCCAGTCCGTTACTCTTTGTGTAACTCACTCCCAGTCCCTGTTACTCTGTATGTAACTCACTCCCAGTCCATGTTACTCTGTGTGTAACTCACTCCCAGTCCCTGTTACTCTGTGTGTAACTCACTCCCACTCACTGTTACGCTGTGTGTAACTCATTCCCAGTCCCTGTTACTCTGTGTGTAACTCACTCCCAGTCCCTGTTACTCTGTGTGTAACTCACTCCCAGTCCCTGTTACTCTGCGTGTAACTCACTCCCAGTCCCTGTTACGCTGTGTGCAACTCACTCCCAGTCCCTGTTACTCTCTGTTTTAACTCACTCCCAGTCTCTGTTATTCTGTTGTAACTCACTCCCGGTCCCTGTTCTCTGTGTGTAACTCACTCCCAGTCCCTGTTACTCTGTGTGTAACTCACTCCCACTCACTGTTACGCTGTGTGTAACTCACTCCCAGTCCCTGTTACTCTCTGTGTAACTCACTCCCAGTCCCTGTTACTCTGTGTGTAACTCACTCCCAGTCCCTGTTACTCTGTGTGTAACTCACTCCCAGTCCCTGTTACTCTGTGTGTAACTCACTCCCAGTCCCTGTTAATCTGTGTGTAACTCACTCCCAGTCCGTGTTATTCTGCATGTAACTCACTCCCAGTCCCTGTTACTCTGTGTGTAACTCACTCCCACTCACTGTTACGCTGTGTGTAACTCACTCCCAGTCCCTGTTACTCTCTGTTGTAAGTTCCTCCCAGTCCCTGTTACGCTGTGTGTAACTCACTCCCAGTCTCTGTTATTCTGTTGTAACTCACTCCCAGTCCCTGTTTTCTGTGTGTAACTCATTCCCAGTCCCTGTTCCTCTGTTTATAACTCACTCCCAGTCCCTGTTACTCTGTGTGTAACTCACTCCCACTCACTGTTACGCTGTGTGTAACTCACTCACAGTCCCTGTTACTCTCTGTGTAACTCACTCCCGCTCCCTGTTACTCTGTGTGAAACTCACTCCCAGTCCCTGTTACTCTCTGTGTAACTCACTCCCAGTCCCTGTTACTCTGTGTGTAACTCACTCCCACTCACTATTACGCTGTGTGTAACTCACTCCCGCTCCCTGTTACTCTGTCTGTAACTCACTCGTAGTCCCTGTTACTCTGTGTGTAACTCACTCCCAGTCCGTGTTAATCTGTGTGTAATTCACTCCCAGTCCCTTTTACTCTGTGTGTAACTCACTCCCAGTCCATGTTACTCTGTGTGTAACTCACTCCCAGTCCCTGTTACTCTGTGTGTAACTCACTCCCAGTCCCTGTTAATCTGTGTGTACCTCACTCACAGTCCCCGTTACTCTGTGTTTAACTCACTCCCAGTCCCCGTTACTCTGTGTGTAACTCACTCCCAGTCTCTGTTACTCTGTATTTATCTCACTCCCAGTCCCTGTTACTCTCTGTGTAACTCACTCCCAGTCCCTGTTACGCTGTGTGTAACTCACTCCCAGTCTCTGTTATTCTGTTGTAACTCACTCCCGGTCCCTGTTCTCTGTGTGTAACTCACTCCCAGTCCCTGTTACTCTGTGTGTAACTCACTCCCAGTCCCTGTTACTCTGTGTGTAACTCACTCCCACTCACTGTTATGCTGTGTGTTACTCACTCCCAGTCCCTGTTACTCTGTGTGTAACTCACTCCCAGTCCCTGTTACTCTGTGTGTAACTCACTCCCAGTCCCTGTTACTCTGTGTGTAACTCACTCCCAGTCCCTGTTACTCTGTTTATAACTCATTCCCACTCGCTGTTACGCTGTGTGTAACTCACTCCCAGTCCCTGTTACTCTCTGTTTTAACTCACTCCCAGTCTCTGTTATTCTGTTGTAACTCACTCCCGGTCCCTGTTCCCTGTGTGTAACTCACTCCCAGTCCCTGTTACTCTGTTTATAACTCACTCCCAGTCCCTGTTACTCTTTGTGTAACTCACTCCCAGTCCCTATTCTCTGTGTGTAACTCACTCCCGCTCCCTGTTACTCTGTGTGTAACTCACTCCCAGTCCCTGTTCTCTGTGTGTAACTCACTCCCAGTCCCTGTTACTCTGTTTATAACTCACTCCCAGTCCCTGTTACTCTGTGTGTAACTCACTCCCAGTCCCTGTTCTCTGTGTGTAACTCACTCCCAGTCCCTGTTACTCTGTTGTAACTCACTCCCGGTCCCTGTTCTCTCTGTGTAACTCACTCCCAGTCCCTGTTACTCTGTTTACAACTCACTCCCAGTCCCTGTTACTCTCTGTGTAACACACTCCCAGTCCCTGTTACTCTGTGTGTAACGCACTCCCAGTCCCTGTTACTCTCTGTGTAACTCACTCCCAGTCCCTGTTTCTCTGTGTGTTCCTCACTCCCAGTCCCTGTTACTCTCTGTGTAACACACTCCCAGTCCCTGTTACTCGGTGTGTAACTCACTCCCAGTCTCTGTTGCTCTGTGTGTAACTCACTCCCACTCACTGTTACGCTGTGTGTAACTCACTCCCAGTCACTGTTACTCTCTGTTGTAACTCACTACCAGTCCCTGTTACGCTGTGTGTAACTCACTCCCAGTCCCTGTTACTCTGTGTGTAACTCACTCCCAGTCCCTGTTACTCTGTGTGTAACTCACTCCCAGTCCTGGTTACTCTGTATGTAACTCACTCCCAGTCCGTGTTACTCTGTGTGTAACTCACTCCCAGTCCATGTTATTCTGTGTGTAACTCACTCCCAGTCCTCTAACTCTGCGTGTAACTCACACCCAGTCACTGTTACTCTGTGTGTAACTCAATCCCAGTCCCTGTTACTCTGTGTGTAACTCACTCCCAGTCCCTGTTACTCTGCGTGTAACTCACTCCCAGTCCCTGTTACTCTGCGTGTAACTCACTCCCAGTCCCTGTTACTCTCTGCTGTAACTCACTCCCAGTCCCTGTTATGCTGTGTGTAACTCACTCCCAGTCTCCGTTATTCTGTTGTAACTCACTCCCAGTCCCTGTTCTCTGTGTGTAACTCACTCCCAGTCCCTGTTACTCTGTTTATAACTCACTCCCACTCACTGTTACGCTGTGTGTAACTCACTCCCAGCCCGCTACTCTCTGTTTTAACTCACTCCCAGTCCCTGTTACGCTGTGTGTAACTCACTCCCAGTCTCTGTTATTCTGTTGTAACTCACTCCCAGTCCCTGTTCTCTGTGTGTAACTTAATCTCAGTCCCTGTTACTCTGTTTATAACTCACTCCCAGTCCCTGTTAATCTGTGTGTAACTCACTCCCAGTCCCTGTTACTCTGTGTGTAACTCACTCCCACTCACTGTTACGCTGTGTGTAACTCACTCCCATTCCCTGTTACTCTGTGTGTAACTCACTCCCAGTCTCTGTTATTCTGTTGTAACTCACTCCCGGTCCCTGTTCTCTGTGTGTAACTCACTCCCAGTCCCTGTTACTCTGTGTGTAACTCGCTCCCACTCACTGTTACGCTGTGTGTAACTCACTCCCAGTCCCTGTTACTCTCTGTGTAACTCACTCCCAGTCCCTGTTACTCTGTGTGCAACTCACTCCCAGTCCCTGTTACTCTGTATGTAACTCCCTCCCAGTCCCTGTTACTCTGTGTGTAACTCACTCCCAATCCCTGTTACTCTGTATGTAACTCCCTCCCAGTCCCTGTTACTCTGTGTGTAACTCACTCCCAATCCCTGTTACTCTGCGTGTAACTCATTCCCAGTCCCTGTTCCTCTGTTTATAACTCACTCCCAGTCCCTGTTACTCTCTGTGTAACTCACTCCCAGTCCCTGTTACTCTGTGTGTAACTCACTCCCACTCACTGTTACGCTGCGTGTAACTCACTCCCAGTCCCTGTTACTCTGTGTGTAACTCACTCCCAGTCCCTGTTACTCTCTGTTTTAACTCACTCCCAGTCTCTGTTCTCCTGTTGTACCTCAATCCCGGTCCCTGTTCTCTGTGTGTAACTCACTCCCAGTCCCTGTTACTCTGTGTGTAACTCACTCCCACTCACTGTTACGCTGTGTGTAACTCACTCCCACTCACTGTTACGCTGTGTGTAACTCACTCCCAGTCCCTGTTACTCTCTGTGTAACTCACTCCCGCTCCCTGTTACTCTGTGTGTAACTCACTCCCAGTCCCTGTTACTCTGTGTGTAACTCACTCCCACTCACTGTTACGCTGTGTGTAACTCACTCCCAGTCCCTGTTACTCTCTGTGTAACTCACTCCCGCTCCCTGTTACTCTGTGTGTAACTCACTGCCAGTCCCTGTTACTCTGTATGTATCTCACTCCCAGTCCCTGTTACTCTGTGTGTAACTCACTCCCACTCACTGTTACGCTGTGTGTAACTCATTCCCAGTCCCTGTTACTCTGTGTGTAACTCACTCCCAGTCCCTGTTACTCTGTGTGTAACTCACTCCCAGTCCCTGTTACTCTGCGTGTAACTCACTCCCAGTCCCTGTTACTCTGTGTGTAACTCACTCCCAGTCCCTGTTACGCTGTGTGCAACTCACTCCCAGTCCCTGTTACTCTCTGTTTTAACTCACTCCCAGTCTCTGTTATTCTGTTGTAACTCACTCCCGGTCCCTGTTCTCTGTGTGTAACTCACTCCCAGTCCCTGTTACTCTGTGTGTAACTCACTCCCACTCACTGTTACGCTGTGTGTAACTCACTCCCAGTCCCTGTTACTCTCTGTGTAACTCACTCCCAGTCCCTGTTACTCTGTGTGTAACTCACTCCCAGTCCGTGTTATTCTGCATGTAACTCACTCCCAGTCCCTGTTACTCTGGGTGTAACTCATTCCCACTCACTGTTACGCTGTGTGTAACTCACTCCCAGTCCCTGTTGCTCTCTGTTGTAAGTTACTCCCAGTCCCTGTTACGCTGTGTGTAACTCACTCCCAGTCTCTGTTATTCTGTTGTAACTCACTCCCAGTCCCTGTTTTCTGTGTGTAACTCATTCCCAGTCCCTGGTCCTCTGTTTATAACTCACTCCCAGTCCCTGTTACTCTGTGTGTAACTCACTCCCACTCACTGTTACGCTGTGTGTAACTCACTCACAGTCCCTGTTACTCTCTGTGTAACTCACTCCCGCTCCCTGTTACTCTGTGTGAAACTCACTCCCAGTCCCTGTTACTCTCTGTGTAACTCACTCCCAGTCCCTGTTACTCTGTGTGTAACTCACTCCCACTCACTATTACGCTGTGTGTAACTCACTCCCAGTCCCTGTTACTCTCTGTGTAACTCACTCCCGCTCCCTGTTACTCTGTCTGTAACTCACTCGTAGTCCCTGTTACTCTGTGTGTAACTCACTCCCAGTCCGTGTTAATCTGTGTGTAATTCACTCCCAGTCCCTTTTACTCTGTGTCTAACTCACTCCCAGTCCGTGTTACTCTGTGTGTAACTCACTCCCAGTCCCTGTTACTCTGTGTGTAACTCACTCCCAGTCCCTGTTAATCTGTGTGTACCTCACTCACAGTCCCCGTTACTCTGTGTTTAACTCACTCCCAGTCCCCGTTACTCTGTGTGTAACTCACTCCCAGTCTCTGTTACTCTGTATTTATCTCACTCCCAGTCCCTGTTACTCTCTGTGTAACTCACTCCCAGTCCCTGTTACGCTGTGTGTAACTCACTCCCAGTCTCTGTTATTCTGTTGTAACTCACTCCCGGTCCCTGTTCTCTGTGTGTAACTCACTCCCAGTCCCTGTTACTCTGTGTGTAACTCACTCCCAGTCCCTGTTACTCTGTGTGTAACTCACTCCCACTCACTGTTATGCTGTGTGTTACTCACTCCCAGTCCCTGTTACTCTGTGTGTAACTCACTCCCAGTCCCTGTTACTCTGTGTGTAACTCACTCCCAGTCCCTGTTACTCTGTGTGTAACTCACTCCCAGTCCCTGT
Organism: Pristiophorus japonicus; assembly: GCF_044704955.1. Classification (NCBI taxonomy): domain Eukaryota; kingdom Metazoa; phylum Chordata; class Chondrichthyes; family Pristiophoridae; genus Pristiophorus; species Pristiophorus japonicus. The sequence goes on along the minus strand of NC_091988.1, from coordinate 123,422,454 downwards.
TACTCTGTTTATAACTCATTCCCACTCGCTGTTACGCTGTGTGTAACTCACTCCCAGTCCCTGTTACTCTCTGTTTTAACTCACTCCCAGTCTCTGTTATTCTGTTGTAACTCACTCCCGGTCCCTGTTCCCTGTGTGTAACTCACTCCCAGTCCCTGTTACTCTGTTTATAACTCACTCCCAGTCCCTGTTACTCTTTGTGTAACTCACTCCCAGTCCCTATTTTCTGTGTGTAACTCACTCCCGCTCCCTGTTACTCTGTGTGTAACTCACTCCCAGTCCCTGTTCTCTGTGTGTAACTCACTCCCAGTCCCTGTTACTCTGTTTATAACTCACTCCCAGTCCCTGTTACTCTGTGTGTAACTCACTCCCAGTCCCTGTTCTCTGTGTGTAACTCACTCCCAGTCCCTGTTACTCTGTTGTAACTCACTCCCGGTCCCTGTTCTCTCTGTGTAACTCACTCCCAGTCCCTGTTACTCTGTTTACAACTCACTCCCAGTCCCTGTTACTCTCTGTGTAACACACTCCCAGTCCCTGTTACTCTGTGTGTAACGCACTCCCAGTCCCTGTTACTCTCTGTGTAACTCACTCCCAGTCCCTGTTTCTCTGTGTGTTCCTCACTCCCAGTCCCTGTTACTCTCTGTGTAACACACTCCCAGTCCCTGTTACTCGGTGTGTAACTCACTCCCAGTCTCTGTTGCTCTGTGTGTAACTCACTCCCACTCACTGTTACGCTGTGTGTAACTCACTCCCAGTCACTGTTACTCTCTGTTGTAACTCACTACCAGTCCCTGTTACGCTGTGTGTAACTCACTCCCAGTCCCTGTTACTCTGTGTGTAACTCACTCCCAGTCCCTGTTACTCTGTGTGTAACTCACTCCCAGTCCTGGTTACTCTGTATGTAACTCACTCCCAGTCCGTGTTACTCTGTGTGTAACTCACTCCCAGTCCATGTTATTCTGTGTGTAACTCACTCCCAGTCCTCTAACTCTGCGTGTAACTCACACCCAGTCACTGTTACTCTGTGTGTAACTCAATCCCAGTCCCTGTTACTCTGTGTGTAACTCACTCCCAGTCCCTGTTACTCTGCGTGTAACTCACTCCCAGTCCCTGTTACTCTGCGTGTAACTCACTCCCAGTCCCTGTTACTCTCTGCTGTAACTCACTCCCAGTCCCTGTTATGCTGTGTGTAACTCACTCCCAGTCTCCGTTATTCTGTTGTAACTCACTCCCAGTCCCTGTTCTCTGTGTGTAACTCACTCCCAGTCCCTGTTACTCTGTTTATAACTCACTCCCACTCACTGTTACGCTGTGTGTAACTCACTCCCAGCCCGCTACTCTCTGTTTTAACTCACTCCCAGTCCCTGTTACGCTGTGTGTAACTCACTCCCAGTCTCTGTTATTCTGTTGTAACTCACTCCCAGTCCCTGTTCTCTGTGTGTAACTTAATCTCAGTCCCTGTTACTCTGTTTATAACTCACTCCCAGTCCCTGTTAATCTGTGTGTAACTCACTCCCAGTCCCTGTTACTCTGTGTGTAACTCACTCCCACTCACTGTTACGCTGTGTGTAACTCACTCCCATTCCCTGTTACTCTGTGTGTAACTCACTCCCAGTCTCTGTTATTCTGTTGTAACTCACTCCCGGTCCCTGTTCTCTGTGTGTAACTCACTCCCAGTCCCTGTTACTCTGTGTGTAACTCGCTCCCACTCACTGTTACGCTGTGTGTAACTCACTCCCAGTCCCTGTTACTCTCTGTGTAACTCACTCCCAGTCCCTGTTACTCTGTGTGCAACTCACTCCCAGTCCCTGTTACTCTGTATGTAACTCCCTCCCAGTCCCTGTTACTCTGTGTGTAACTCACTCCCAATCCCTGTTACTCTGTATGTAACTCCCTCCCAGTCCCTGTTACTCTGTGTGTAACTCACTCCCAATCCCTGTTACTCTGCGTGTAACTCATTCCCAGTCCCTGTTCCTCTGTTTATAACTCACTCCCAGTCACTGTTACTCTCTGTGTAACTCACTCCCAGTCCCTGTTACTCTGTGTGTAACTCACTCCCACTCACTGTTACGCTGCGTGTAACTCACTCCCAGTCCCTGTTACTCTGTGTGTAACTCACTCCCAGTCCCTGTTACTCTCTGTTTTAACTCACTCCCAGTCTCTGTTCTCCTGTTGTACCTCAATCCCGGTCCCTGTTCTCTGTGTGTAACTCACTCCCAGTCCCTGTTACTCTGTGTGTAACTCACTCCCACTCACTGTTACGCTGTGTGTAACTCACTCCCACTCACTGTTACGCTGTGTGTAACTCACTCCCAGTCCCTGTTACTCTCTGTGTAACTCACTCCCGCTCCCTGTTACTCTGTGTGTAACTCACTCCCAGTCCCTGTTACTCTGTGTGTAACTCACTCCCACTCACTGTTACGCTGTGTGTAACTCACTCCCAGTCCCTGTTACTCTCTGTGTAACTCACTCCCGCTCCCTGTTACTCTGTGTGTAACTCACTCCCAGTCCCTGTTACTCTGTATGTATCTCACTCCCAGTCCCTGTTACTCTGTGTGTAACGCACTCCCAGTCCCTGTTACGCTATGTGTAACTCACTCCCACTCTCCGTTATTCTGTTGTAACTCACTCCCGGTCCCTGTTCTCTGTGTGTAGCTCACTCCCAGTCCGTGTTACTCTGTGTGTAACTCACTCCCACTCACTGTTACGCTGTGTGTAACTCACTCCCAGTCCCTGTTACTCTGTGTGTCACTCACTCCCAGTCCGTTACTCTGTGTGTAACTCACTCCCAGTCCCTGTTACTCTGTATGTAACTCACTCCCAGTCCATGTTACTCTGTGTGTAACTCACTCCCGGTCCCTGTTACTCTGTGTGTAACTCACTCCCACTCACTGTTACGCTGTGTGTAACTCATTCCCAGTCCCTGTTACTCTGTGTGTAACTCACTCCCAGTCCCTGTTACTCTGTGTGTAACTCACTCCCAGTCCCTGTTACTCTGCGTGTAACTCACTCCCAGTCCCTGTTACTCTGTGTGTAACTCACTCCCAGTCCCTGTTACGCTGTGTGCAACTCACTGCCAGTCCCTGTTACTCTCTGTTTTAACTCACTCCCAGTCTCTGTTATTCTGTTGTAACTCACTCCCGGTCCCTGTTCTCTGTGTGTAACTCACTCCCAGTCCCTGTTACTCTGTGTGTAACTCACTCCCACTCACTGTTACGCTGTGTGTAACTCACTCCCAGTCCCTGTTACTCTCTGTGTAACTCACTCCCAGTCCCTGTTACTCTGTGTGTAACTCACTCCCAGTCCCTGTTACTCTGTGTGTAACTCACTCCCAGTCCCTGTTACTCTGTGTGTAACTCACTCCCAGTCCCTGTTAATCTGTGTGTAACTCACTCCCAGTCCGTGTTATTCTGCATGTAACTCAGTCCCAGTCCCTGTTACTCTGTGTGTAACTCATTCCCACTCACTGTTACGCTGTGTGTAACTCACTCCCAGTCCCTGTTACTCTCTGTTCTAAGTTACTCCCAGTCCCTGTTACGCTGTGTGTAACTCACTCCCAGTCTCTGTTATTCTGTTGTAACTCACTCCCAGTCCCTGTTTTCTGTGTGTAACTCATTCCCAGTCCCTGTTCCTCTGTTTATAACTCACTCCCAGTCCCTGTTACTCTGTGTGTAACTCACTCCCACTCACTGTTACGCTGTGTGTAACTCACTCACAGTCCCTGTTACTCTCTGTGTAACTCACTCCCGCTCCCTGTTACTCTGTGTGAAACTCACTCCCAGTCCCTGTTACTCTGTATGTATCTCACTCCCAGTCCCTGTTACTCTGTGTGTAACTCACTCCCACTCACTGTTACTCTGTTTTTAACTCACTCCCAGTGCCTGTTACTCTCTGTGTAACTCACTCCCACTCCCTGTTACTCTGTGTGTAACTCACTCCCAGTCCCTGTTACTCTGTGTGTAACTCACTCCCACTCACTGTTACGCTGTGTGTAACTCACTCCCAGTCTCTGTTATTCTGTTGTAACTCACTCCCAGTCCCTGTTCTCTGTGTGTAACTCACTCTCAGTCCCTGTTACTCTGTTTATAACTCACTCCCAGTCCCTGTTAATCTGTGTGTAACTCACTCCCAGTCCCTGTTACTCTGTGTGTAACTCACTCCCACTCACTGTTACGCTGTGTGTAACTCACTCCCATTCCCTGTTACTCTGTGTGTAACGCACTCCCAGTCCCTGTTATGCTGTGTGTAACTCACTCCCAGTCTCTGTTATTCTGTTGTAACTCACTCCCGGTCCCTGTTCTCTGTATGTAACTCACTCCCAGTCCCTGTTACTCTGTGTGTAACTCGCTCCCACTCACTGTTACGCTGTGTGTAACTCACTCCCAGTCCCTGTTACTCTCTGTGTAACTCACACCCAGTCACTGTTACTCTGTGTGTAACTCACTCCCAGTCCCTGTTACTCTGTTTGTAACTCACTCCCAGTCCTGTTACTCTGTGTGTAACTCACTCCCAGTCCCTGTTACTCTGTATGTAACTCCCTCCCAGTCCCTGTTACTCTGTGTGTAACTCACTCCCACTCACTGTTACTCTGTTTTTAACTCACTCCCAGTGCCTGTTACTCTCTGTGTAACTCACTCCCACTCCCTGTTACTCTGTGTGTAACTCACTCCCAGTCCCTGTTACTCTGTGTGTAACTCACTCCCACTCACTGTTACGCTGTGTGTAACTCACTCCCAGTCGCTGTTACTCTCTGTGTAACTCACTCCCAGTCCCTGTTACTCTGTGTGTAACTCACTCCCACTCACTATTACGCTGTGTGTAACTCACTCCCAGTCCCTGTTACTCTCTGTGTAACTCACTCCCGCTCCCTGTTACTCTGTCTGTAACTCACTCGTAGTCCCTGTTACTCTGTGTGTAACTCACTCCCAGTCCGTGTTAATCTGTGTGTAATTCATTCCCAGTCCCTTTTACTCTGTGTGTAACTCACTCCCAGTCCGTGTTACTCTGTGTGTAACTCACTCCCAGTCCCTGTTACTCTGTGTGTAACTCACTCCCAGTCCCTGTTATTCTGTGTGTACCTCACTCACAGTCCCCGTTACTCTGTGCTTAACTCACTCCCAGTCCCCGTTACTCTGTGTGTAACTCACTCCCAGTCTCTGTTACTCTGTATGTATCTCACTCCCAGTCCGTGTTACTCTCTGTGTAACTCACTCCCAGTCCCTGTTACGCTGTGTGTAACTCACTCCCACTCACTGTTATGCTGTGTGTAACTCACTCCCAGTCCCTGTTACTCTGTGTGTAACTCACTCCCAGTCCCTGTTACTCTGTGTGTAACTCACTCCCAGTCCCTGTTACTCTGTGTGTAACTCACTCCCAGTCCCTGTTACTCTGTTTATAACTCTTTCCCACTCGCTGTTACGCTGTGTGTAACTCACTCCCAGTCCCTGTTACTCTCTGTTTTAACTCACTCCCAGTCTCTGTTATTCTGTTGTAACTCAATCCCGGTCCCTGTTCCCTGTGTGTAACTCACTCCCAGTCCCTGTTACTCTGTTTATAACTCACTCCCAGTCCCTGTTACTCTGTGTGTAACTCACTTCCAGTCCCTGTTCTCTGTGTGTAACTCACTCCCACTCCCTGTTACTCTGTTGTAACTCACTCCCGGTCCCTGTTCTCTGTGTGTAACTCACTCCCAGTCCCTGTTACTCTGTTTACAACTCACTCCCAGTTCCTGTTACTCTCTGTGTAACACACTCCCAGTCCCTGTTACTCTGTGTGTAACGCACTCCCAGTCCCTGTTACTCTGTGTGTAACTCACTCCCAGTCCCTGTTCTCTGTGTGTAACTCACTCCCAGTCCCTGTTTCTCTGTGTGTTACTCACTGCCAGTCCCTGTTACTCTCTGTGTAACACACTCCCAGTCCCTGTTACTCGGTGTGTAACTCACTCCCAGTCCCTGTTGCTCTGTGTGTAACTCACTCCCAGTCCCTGTTTCTCTGTGTGTTACTCACTGCCAGTCCCTGTTACTCTCTGTGTAACTCACTCCCAGTCCATGTTATTCTGTGTGTAACTCACTACCAGTCCTCTAACTCTGCATGTAACTCACTCCCAGTCCCTGTTACTCTGTGTGTAACTCAATCCCAGTCCCTGTTACTCTGTGTGTAACTCACTCCCAGTCCCTGTTACTCTGCGTGTAACTCACTCCCAGTCCCTGTTACTCTGCGTGTAACTCACTCCCAGTCCCTGTTACTCTCTGCTGTAACTCACTCCCAGTCCCTGTTCTCTGTGTGTAACTCACTCCCAGTCCCTGTTACTCTGTTTATAACTCACTCCCACTCACTGTTACGTTGTGTGTAACTCACTCCCAGCCCGCTACTCTCTGTTTTAACTCACTCCCAATCCCTGTTACGCTGTGTGTAACTCACTCCCAGTCTCTGTTATTCTGTTGTAACTCACTCCCAGTCCCTGTTCTCTGTGTGTAACTCACTCTCAGTCCCTGTTACTCTGTTTATAACTCACTCCCAGTCCCTGTTAATCTGTGTGTAACTCACTCCCAGTCCCTGTTACTCTGTGTGTAACTCACTCCCACTCACTGTTACGCTGTGTGTAACTCACTCCCATTCCCTGTTACTCTGTGTGTAACGCACTCCCAGTCCCTGTTATGCTGTGTGTAACTCACTCCCAGTCTCTGTTATTCTGTTGTAACTCACTCCCGGTCCCTGTTCTCTGTATGTAACTCACTCCCAGTCCCTGTTACTCTGTGTGTAACTCGCTCCCACTCACTGTTACGCTGTGTGTAACTCACTCCCAGTCCCTGTTACTCTGTTTGGAACTCACTCCCAGTCCTGTTACTCTGTGTGTAACTCACTCCCAGTCCCTGTTACTCTGTATGTAACTCCCTCCCAGTCCCTGTTACTCTGTGTGTAACTCACTCCCAGTCATTGTTACTCTGCGTGTAACTCACTCCCAGTCCCTGTTATTCTCTGTTGTTACTCACTCCCAGTCCCTGTTACGCTGTGTGTAACTCACTCACAGTCTGTTATTCTGTTGTAACTCACTCCCAGTCCCTGTTCTCTGTGTGTAACTCACTCCCAGTCCATGTTACTCTGTTTATAACTCACTCCCAGTCCCTGTTAATCTGTGTGTAACTCACTCCCACTCACTGTTACGCTGTGTGCAACTCACTCCCAATCCCTGTTACTCTCTGTGTAACTCACTTCCAGTCCCTGTTCCTCTGTGTGTAACTCACTCCCACTCACTGTTACGCTGTGTATAACTCACTCCCAGTCCCTGTTACTCTGTGTGTAACTCACTCCCAGTCCCTGTTACTCTGTGTGTAACTCACTCCCAATCCCTGTTACTCTGCGTGTAACTCACTCCCAGTCCCTGTTACGCTATGTGTAACTCACTCCCAGTCTCTGTTATTCTGTTGTAACTCTGTTCTCTGTGTGTAACTCACTCCCAGTCCCTGTTTCTCTGTTTATAACTCATTCCCACTCACTGTTACGCTGTGTGTAACTCACTCCCAGTCCCTGTTACTCTCTGTTTTAACTCACTCCCAGTCCCTGTTACTCTGTGTGTAACTCACTCCCAGTCCCTGTCACTCTGCGTGTAACTCACTCCCAGTCCCTGTTACTCTGTGTGTAACTCACTCCCAGTCCCTGTTACGCTGTGTGCAACTCACTCCCAGTCTCTGTTATTCTGTTGTAACTCAGTTGTCTGTGTGTAACTCACTCCCAGTCCCTGTTACTCTGTTTATAACTCATTCCCACTCACTGTTACGCTGTGTGTAACTCACTCCCAGTCCTTGTTACTCTCTATTTTAACTCACTCCCAGTCTCTGTTATTCTGTTGTAACTCACTCCCGGTCCCTGTTCTCTGTGTATAACTGATTCCCAGTCCCTGTTACTCTGTGTGTAACGCACTCCCACTCACTGTTACGCTGTGTGTAACTCACTCCCAGTCCCTGTTACTCTGTGTGTAACTCACTCTCAGTCCCTGTTACTATGTGTGTAACTCACTCCCAGTCCCTGTTACTCTGTGTGTAACTCACTCCCATTCACTGTTACGCTGTGTGTAACTCACTCCTAGTCCCTGTTCTATGTGTGTAACTCACTCCCAGTCCCTGTTACTCTGTGTGTAACTCACACCCAGTCCCTGTTACTCTGCGTGTAACTCACTCCCAGTCCCTGTTACTCTGTGTGTAACTCACTCCCAGTCCCTGTTACGCTGTGTGCAACTCACTCCCAGTCTCTGTTATTCTGTTGTAACTCAGTTGTCTGTGTGTAACTCACTCCCAGTCCCTGTTACCCTGTTTATAACTCATTCCCACTCACTGTTACGCTGTGTGTAACTCACTCTCAGTCCTTGTTACTCTCTATTTTAACTCACTCCCAGTCTCTGTTATTCTGTTGTAACTCACTCCCGGTCCCTGTTCTCTGTGTATAACTGATTCCCAGTCCCTGTTACTCTGTGTGTAACTCACTCCCACTCACTGTTACGCTGTGTGTAACTCACTCCTAGTCCCTGTTACTCTGTGTGTAACTCACTCTCAGTCCCTGTTACTATGTGTGTAACTCACTCCCAGTCCCTGTTACTCTGTGTGTAACTCACTCCCAGTCACTGTTACGCTGTGTGTAACTCACTCCCAGTCCCTGTTCTATGTGTGTAACTCACTCCCAGTCCCTGTTACTCTGTGTGTAACTCACTCCCAGTCCCTGTTACACTGCATGTAACTCACTCCCAGTCCCTGTTGCTCTGTGTGTAACTCACTCCAACTCACTGTTACGCTGTGTGTAACTCACTCGCAGTCCCTGTTACTCTCTGTTGTAACTCACTCCCAGTCCCTGTTACGCTGCGTGTAACTCATTCCCAGTCCGTGTTACTCTGTGTGTAACTCACTCCCAGTCCATGTTATTCTGTGTGTAACTCACTCCCAGTCCTCTAACTCTGCGTGTAACTCACTCCCAGTCCCTGTTACTCTGTGTGTAACTCACTCCCAGTCCCTGTTACTCTGCGTGTAACTCACTCCCAGTCCCTGTTACTCTGTGTGTAACTCACTCCCACTCACTGTTACGCTGTGTGTAACTCACTCCCACTCACTGTTACGCTGTGTGTAACTCACTCCCAGTCCCTGTTACTCTGTGTGTAACTCACTCTCAGTCCCTGTTACTATGTGTGTAACTCACTCCCAGTCCCTGTTACTCTGTGTGTAACTCACTCCCAGTCACTGTTACGCTGTGTGTAACTCACTCCCAGTCCCTGTTCTATGTGTGTAACTCACTCCCAGTCCCTGTTACTCTGTGTGTAACTCACTCCCAGTCCCTGTTACACTGCATGTAACTCACTCCCAGTCCCTGTTGCTCTGTGTGTAACTCACTCCCACTCACTGTTACGCTGTGTGTAACTCACTCTCAGTCCCTGTTACTATGTGTGTAACTCACTCCCAGTCCCTGTTACTCTGTGTGTAACTCACTCCCATTCACTGTTACGCTGTGTGTAACTCACTCCTAGTCCCTGTTCTATGTGTGTAACTCACTCCCAGTCCCTGTTACTCTGTGTGTAACTCACACCCAGTCCCTGTTACTCTGCGTGTAACTCACTCCCAGTCCCTGTTACTCTGTGTGTAACTCACTCCCAGTCCCTGTTACGCTGTGTGCAACTCACTCCCAGTCTCTGTTATTCTGTTGTAACTCAGTTGTCTGTGTGTAACTCACTCCCAGTCCCTGTTACCCTGTTTATAACTCATTCCCACTCACTGTTACGCTGTGTGTAACTCACTCTCAGTCCTTGTTACTCTCTATTTTAACTCACTCCCAGTCTCTGTTATTCTGTTGTAACTCACTCCCGGTCCCTGTTCTCTGTGTATAACTGATTCCCAGTCCCTGTTACTCTGTGTGTAACTCACTCCCACTCACTGTTACGCTGTGTGTAACTCACTCCTAGTCCCTGTTACTCTGTGTGTAACTCACTCTCAGTCCCTGTTACTATGTGTGTAACTCACTCCCAGTCCCTGTTACTCTGTGTGTAACTCACTCCCAGTCACTGTTACGCTGTGTGTAACTCACTCCCAGTCCCTGTTCTATGTGTGTAACTCACTCCCAGTCCCTGTTACTCTGTGTGTAACTCACTCCCAGTCCCTGTTACACTGCATGTAACTCACTCCCAGTCCCTGTTGCTCTGTGTGTAACTCACTCCCACTCACTGTTACGCTGTGTGTAACTCACTCGCAGTCCCTGTTACTCTCTGTTGTAACTCACTCCCAGTCCCTGTTACGTTGCGTGTAACTCATTCCCAGTCCGTGTTACTCTGTGTGTAACTCACTCCCAGTCCATGTTATTCTGTGTGTAACTCACTCCCAGTCCTCTAACTCTGCGTGTAACTCACTCCCAGTCCCTGTTACTCTGTGTGTAACTCACTCCCAGTCCCTGTTACTCTGCGTGTAACTCACTCCCAGTCCCTGTTACTCTGCGTGTAACTCACTCCCAGTCCCTGTTACTCTGTGTGTAACTCACTCCCAGTCCCTGTTACGCTGTGTGTAACTCACTCCCAGTCTCTGTTATTCTGTTGTAACTCACTCCCAGTCCCTGTTCTCTGTGTGTAACTCACTCCCAGTCCCTGTAACTCTGTTTATAACTCACTCCCAGTCGCTGTTACGCTGTGTGTAACTCACTCCCAGTCTCTGTTATTCTGTTGTAACTCACTCCCAGTCCCTGTTCTCTGTGTGTAACTCACTCTCAGTCCCTGTTACTCTGTTTATAACTCACTCCCAGTCCCTGTTAATCTGTGTGTAACTCACTTCCAGTCCCTGTTACTCTGTGTGTAACTCACTCCCACTCACTGTTACGCTGTGTGTAACTCACTCCCAGTCCTTGTTACTCTCTATTTTAACTCACTCCCAGTCTCTGTTATTCTGTTGTAACTCACTCCCGGTCCCTGTTCTCTGTGTATAACTGATTCCCAGTCCCTGTTACTCTGTGTGTAACTCACTCCCACTCACTGTTACGCTGTGTGTAACTCACTCCCAGTCCCTGTTACTCTGTGTGTAACTCACTCTCAGTCCCTGTTACTATGTGTGTAACTCACTCCCAGTCCCTGTTACTCTGTGTGTAACTCACTCCCAGTCACTGTTACGCTGTGTGTAACTCACTCCCAGTCCCTGTTCTATGTGTGTAACTCACTCCCAGTCCCTGTTACTCTGTGTGTAACTCACACCCAGTCCCTGTTACTCTGCGTGTAACTCACTCCCAGTCCCTGTTACTCTGTGTGTAACTCACTCCCAGTCCCTGTTACGCTGTGTGCAACTCACTCCCAGTCTCTGTTATTCTGTTGTAACTCAGTTGTCTGTGTGTAACTCACTCCCAGTCCCTGTTACTCTGTTTATAACTCATTCCCACTCACTGTTACGCTGTGTGTAACTCACTCTCAGTCCTTGTTACTCTCTATTTTAACTCACTCCCAGTCTCTGTTATTCTGTTGTAACTCACTCCCGGTCCCTGTTCTCTGTGTATAACTGATTCCCAGTCCCTGTTACGCTGTGTGTAACTCACTCCCAGTCCCTGTTACTCTGTGTGTAACTCACTCTCAGTCCCTGTTACTATGTGTGTAACTCACTCCCAGTCCCTGTTACTCTGTGTGTAACTCACTCCCAGTCACTGTTACGCTGTGTGTAACTCACTCCCAGTCCCTGTTCTATGTGTGTAACTCACTCCCAGTCCCTGTTACTCTGTGTGTAACTCACTCCCAGTCCCTGTTACACTGCATGTAACTCACTCCCAGTCCCTGTTGCTCTGTGTGTAACTCACTCCCACTCACTGTTACGCTGTGTGTAACTCACTCGCAGTCCCTGTTACTCTCTGTTGTAACTCACTCCCAGTCCCTGTTACGCTGCGTGTAACTCACTCCCAGTCCGTGTTACTCTGTGTGTAACTCACTCCCAGTCCATGTTATTCTGTGTGTAACTCACTCCCAGTCCTCTAACTCTGCGTGTAACTCACTCCCAGTCCCTGTTACTCTGTGTGTAACTCACTCCCAGTCCCTGTTACTCTGCGTGTAACTCACTCCCAGTCCCTGTTACTCTGCGTGTAACTCACTCCCAGTCCCTGTTACTCTGTGTGTAACTCACTCCCAGTCCCTGTTACGCTGTGTGTAACTCACTCCCAGTCTCTGTTATTCTGTTGTAACTCACTCCCAGTCCCTGTTCTCTGTGTGTAACTCACTCCCAGTCCCTGTAACTCTGTTTATAACTCACTCCCAGTCCCTGTTACGCTGTGTGTAACTCACTCCCAGTCTCTGTTATTCTGTTGTAACTCACTCCCAGTCCCTGTTCTCTGTGTGTAACTCACTCTCAGTCCCTGTTACTCTGTTTATAACTCACTCCCAGTCCCTGTTAATCTGTGTGTAACTCACTTCCAGTCCCTGTTACTCTGTGTGTAACTCACTCCCACTCACTGTTATGCTGTGTGTAACTCACTCCCAGTCCTTGTTACTCTGTGTGTAACGCACTCCCAGTACCTGTTATGCTGTGTGTAACTCACTCCTAGTCTCTGTTATTCTGTTGTAACTCACTCTCGGTCCCTGTTCTCTGTGTGTAACTCACTCCCAGTCCCTGTTACTCTGTGTGTAACTCACTCCCAGTCCCTGTTACTCTGTGTGTAACTCACTCCCAGTCCCTGTTACTCTGTGTGTAACTCACTCCCAGTCCTGTTACTCTGTGTGTAACTCACTCCCAGTCCCTGTTACTCTGTGTGTAACTCCCTCCCAGTCCCTGTTACTCTGTGTGTAACTCACTCCCAGTCCCTGTTACTCTGCGTGTAACTCACTCCCAGTCCCTGTTAATCTGCGTGTAACTCACTCCCAGTCCCTGTTACTCTCTGTTGTTACTCACTCCCAGTCCCTGTTACGCTGTGTGTAACTCACTCACAGTCTGTTATTCTGTTGTAACTCACTCCCAGTCCCTGTTACTCTGTTTATAACTCATTCCCACTCACTGTTACGCTGTGTGTAACTCACTCCCAGTCCCTCTTACTCTCTGTGTAACTCACTTCCAGTCCCTGTTACTCTGTGTGTAACTCACTCCCACTCACTGTTACGCTGTGTGTAACTCACTCCCAGTCCCTGTTACTCTGTGTGTAACTCACTCCCAGTCCCTGTTACTCTGTGTGTAACTCACTCCCAGTCCCTGTTACTCTGCGTGTAACTCACTCCCAGTCCCTGTTACTCTGTGTGTAACTCACTCCCAGTCCCTGTTACGCTGTGTGCAACTCACTCCCAGTCTCTGTTATTCTGTTGTAACTCTGTTGTCTGTGTGTAACTCACTCCCAGTCCCTGTTACTCTGTTTATAACTCATTCCCACTCACTGTTACGCTGTGTGTAACTCACTCCCAGTCCCTGTTACTCTCTATTTTAACTCACTCCCAGTCTCTGTTATTCTGTTGTAACTCACTCCCGGTCCCTGTTCTCTGTGTGTAACTCATTCCCAGTCCCTGTTACTCTGTGTGTAACTCACTCCCACTCACTGTTACGCTGTGTGTAACTCACTCCCAGTCCCTGTTACTCTGTGTGTAACTCACTCCCAGTCCCTGTTCTATGTGTGTAACTCACTCCCAGTCCCTGTTACTCTGTGTGTAACTCACTCCCAGTCCCTGTTACACTGCATGTAACTCACTCCCAGTCCCTGTTGCTCTGTGTGTAACTCACTCCCACTCACTGTTACGCTGTGTGTAACTCACTCGCAGTCCCTGTTACTCTCTGTTGTAACTCACTCCCAGTCCCTGTTACGCTGTGTGTAACTCACTCCCAGTCCCTGTTACTCTGTGTGTAACTCACTCCCAGTCCCTGTTACTCTGTGTGTAACTCACTCCCAGTCCATGTTACTCTGTGTGTAACTCACTCCCAGTCCCTGTTACTCTGTATGTAACTCACTCCCAGTCCGTGTTACTCTGTGTGTAACTCACTCCCAGTCCCTGTTCTTCTGTGTGTAACTCACTCCCAGTCCTCTAACTCTGCGTGTAACTCACTCCCAGTCTCTGTTACTCTGTGTGTAGCTCACTCCCAGTCCCTGTTACTCTGCGTGTAACTCACTCCCAGTCCCTGTTGATCTGCGTGTAACTCACTCCCAGTCCCTGTTACTCTGCGTGTAACTCACTCCCAGTCCCTGTTACTCTGTGTGTAACTCACGCCCAGTTGCTGTTATGCTGTGTGTAACTCACTCCCAGTCTCTGTTATTCTGTTGTAACTCTGTTCTCTGTGTGTAACTCACTCCCAATCCCTGTTACTCTGTGTGTCATGCACTCCCAGTCCCTGTTACGCTGTGTGTAACTCATTCCCAGTCTCTGTTATTCTGTTGTAACTCACTCCCAGTCCCTGTTCTCTGTGTGTAACTCACTCCCAATCCCTGTTACTCTGTGTGTAACTCACTCCCACTCACTGTTACGCTGTGTGTAACTCACTCCCAGTCCCTGTTACTCTGTGTGTAACTCACTCCCACTCACTGTTACGCTGTGTGTAACTCACTCCCAGTCCCTGTTACTCTCTGTGTAACTCACTCCCAGTCCCTGTTGCTCTGTGTGTAACTCACTCCGAGTCCCTGTTACGCTGTGTGTAACTCACTTCCAGTCTCTGTCATTCTGTTGTAACTCACTCCCGGTCCCTGTTCTCTGTGTGTAACTCACTCCCAGTCCCTGTTACTCTGTGTGTAACTCACTCCCACTCACTGTTATTCTGTGTGTAACTCACTCCCAGTCCGTGTTATTCTGCATGTAACTCACACCCAGTCCCTGTTACTCTGTGTGTAACTCATTCCCAGTCCCTGTTACTCTGTGTGTAACTCACTCCCACTCACTGTTACGCTGTGTGTAACTCACTCCCAGTCCCTGTTACTCTCTGTGTAACTCACTCCCGCTCCCTGTTACTCTGTGTGAAACTCACTCCCAGTCCCTGTTACTCTGTATGTATCTCACTCCCAGTCCCTGTTACTCTGTGTGTAACTCACTCCCACTCACTGTTACTCTGTTTTTAACTCACTCCCAGTGCCTGTTACTCTCTGTGTAACTCACTCCCGCTCCCTGTTACTCTGTGTGTAACTCACTCCCAGTCCCTGTTACTCTATGTGTAACTCACTCCCACTCACTGTTACGCTGTGTGTAACTCACTCCCAGGCGCTGTTACTCTCTGTGTAACTCACTCCCAGTCCCTGTTACTCTCTGTGTAACTCACTCCCACTCACTATTACGCTGTGTGTAACTCACTCCCAGTCCCTGTTACTCTCTGTGTAACTCACTCCCGCTCCCTGTAACTCTGTCTGTAACTCACTCGTAGTCCCTGTTACTCTGTGTGTAACTCACTCCCAGTCCGTGTTAATCTGTGTGTAATTCACTCCCAGTCCCTTTTACTCTGTGTGTAACTCACTCCCAGTCCGTGTTACTCTGTGTGTAACTCACTCCCAGTCCCTGTTACCCTGTGTGTAACTCACTCCCAGTCCCTGTTATTCTGTGTGTACCTCACTCACAGTCCCCGTTACTCTGTGTTTAACTCACTCCCAGTCCCCGTAACTCTGTGTGTAACTCACTCCCAGTCTCTGTTACTCTGTATGTATCTCACTCCCAGTCCCTGTTACTCTCTGTGTAACTCACTCCCAGTCCCTGTTACGCTGTGTGTAACTCACTCCCAGTCTCTGTTATTCTGTTGTAACTCACTCCCGGTCCCTGTTCTCTGTGTGTAACTCACTCCCAGTCCCTGTTACTCTGTGTGTAACTCACTCCCAGTCCCTGTTACTCTGTGTGTAACTCACTCCCACTCACTGTTATGCTGTGTGTAACTCACTCCCAGTCCCTGTTACTCTGTGTGTAACTCACTCCCAGTCCCTGTTACCCTGTGTGTAATCACTCCCAGTCCCTGTTACTCTGTGTGTAACTCACTCCCAGTCCCTGTTACTCTGTTTATAACTCATTCCCACTCGCTCTTACGCTGTGTGTAACTCACTCCCAGTCCCTGTTACTCTCTGTTTTAACTCACTCCCACTCTCTGTTATTCTGTTGTAACTCACTCCCGGTCCCTGTTCTCTGTGTGTAACTCACTCCCAGTCCCTGTTACTCTGTTTATAACTCACTCCCAGTCCCTGTTACTCTGTGTGTAACTCACTCCCAGTCCCTGTTCTCTGTGTGTAACTCACTCCCAGTCCCTTTTACTCTGTGTGTAACTCACTCCCAGTCCCTATTCTCTGTGTGTAACTCACTCCCGCTCCCTGTTACTCTGTGTGTAACTCACTCCCAGTCCCTGTTCTCTGTGTGTAACTCACTCCCAGTCCCTGTTACTCTGTTTATAACTCACTCCCAGTCCCTGTTACTCTGTGTGTAACTCACTCCCAGTCCCTGTTCTCTGTGTGTAACTCACTCCCAGTCCCTGTTACTCTGTTGTAACTCACTCCCGGTCCCTGTTCTCTGTGTGTAACTCACTCCCAGTCCCTGTTACTCTGTTTACAACTCACTCCCAGTCCCTGTTACTCTCTGTGTAACACACTCCCAGTCCCTGTTACTCTGTGTGTAACGCACTCCCAGTCCCTGTTACTCTGTGTGTAACTCACTCCCAGTTCCTGTTACTCTGTGTGTAACTCACTCCCACTCACTGTTATGCTGTGTGTAACTCACTCCCAGTCCCTGTTCTCTGTGTGTAACTCACTCCCAGTTCCTGTTACTCTGTGTGTAACTCACTCCCAGTCCCTGTTACTCTGTGTGTAACGCACTCCCAGTCCCTGTTACTCTGTGTGTAACTCACTCCCAGTCCTCTAACTCTGCGTGTAACTCACTCCCAGTCCCTGTTACTCTGTGTGTAACTCAATCTCAGTCCCTGTTACTCTATGTGTAACTCACTCCCAGTCCCTGTTACTCTGCGTGTAACTCACTCCCAGTCCCTGTTACTCTGCGTGTAACTCACTCCCAGTCCCTGTTACTCTCTGCTGTAACTCACTCCCAGTCCCTGTTATGCTGTGTGTAACTCACTCCCAGTCTCTGTTATTCTGTTGTAACTCACTCCCAGTCAATGTTCTCTGTGTGTAACTCACTCCCAGTCCCTGTTACTCTGTTTATAACTCACTCCCACTCACTGTTACGCTGTGTGTAACTCACTCCCAGCCCGTTACTCTCTGTTTTAACTCACTCCCAGTCCCTGTTACGCTGTGTGTAACTCACTCCCAGTCTCTGTTATTCTGTTTATAACTCATTCCCACTCACTGTTACGCTGTGTGTAACTCACTCCCAGTCCCTGTTACTCTCTGTTTTAACTCACTCCCAGTCTCTGTTATTCTTTTGTAACTCACTCCCGGTCCCTGTTCTCTGTGTGTATCTCACTCCCAGTCCCTGTTACTCTGTTTATAACTCACTCCCAGTCCCTGTTACTCTGTGTGTAACTCACTCCCACTCACTGTTACGATGTATGTAACTCACTCCCAGTCCCTGTTACTCTCTGTGTAACACACTTCCAGTCCCTGTTACTCTGTGTGTAACTCACTCCCACTCACTGTTACGCTGTGTGTAACTCACTCCCAGTCCCTGTTACTCTGTGTGTAACTCACTCTCAGTCCCTGTTACTCTGTGTGTAACTCACTCCCAGTCCCTGTTACTCTGTGTGTAACTCACTCCCAGTCACTGTTACGCTGTGTGTAACTCACTCCCAGTCCCTGTTCTATGTGTGTAACTCACTCCCAGTCCCTGTTACTCTGTGTGTAACTCACTCCCAGTCCCTGTTACACTGCATGTAACTCACTCCCAGTCCCTGTTGCTCTGTGTGTAACTCACTCCCACTCACTGTTACGCTGTGTGTAACTCACTCGCAGTCCCTGTTACTCCCTGTTGTAACTCACTCCTAGTCCCTGTTACGCTGTGTGTAACTCACTCCCAGTCCCTGTTACTCTGTGTGTAACTCACTCCCAGTCCCTGTTACTCTGTGTGTAACTCACTCCCAGTCCCAGTTACGCTGTGTGTAACTCACTCCCAGTCCCTGTTACTCTGTGTGTAACTCACTCCCAGTCCGTGTTACTCTGTGTGTAACTCACTCCCAGTCCCTGTTATTCTGTGTGTAACTCACTCCCAGTCCTCTAACTCTGCGTGTAACTCACTCCCAGTCTCTGTTACTCTGTGTGTAACTCACTCCCAGTCCCTGTTACTCTGTGTGTAACTCACTCCCAGTCCCTGTTACTCTCTGTTTTAACTGACTCACAGTCTCTGTTATTCTGCTGTAACTCACTCCCAGTCCCTGTTCTCTGTGTGGAACTCACTCTCAGTCCCTGTTACTCTTTTTAACTCACTCCCATTCTCTGTTATTCGGTGTGTAACTCACTCCCACTCACTGTTACGGTGTGTGTAACTCACTCCCAGTCCCCGTTACTCTGTGTGTAACTCACTCCCAGTCCCTGTTACTCTGTGTGTAACTCACTCCCAGTCCCTGTTACTCTGCGTGTAACTCACTCCCAGTCCCTGTTACGCTGTGTGTAACTCACTCCCAGTCTCTGTTATTCTGTTGTAACTCTGTTCTCTGTGTGTAACTCACTCCCAGTCCCTGTTACTCGGTTTATAACTCATTCCCACTCACTGTTACGCTGTGTGTAACTCACTCCCAGTCCCTGTTACTCTCTGTTTTAACTCACTCCCAGTCTCTGTTATTCTGTTGTAACTCACTCCCGGTCCCTGTTCTCTGTGTGGAACTCACTCCCAGTCCCTGTTACTCTGTTTATAACTCACTCCCAGTCCCTGTTACTCTGTGTGTAACTCACTCCCACTCACTGTTACGCTGTGTGTAACTCACTCCCAGTCCCTGTTACTCTCTGTGTAACTCACTCCCAGTCCCTGTTACTCTGTGTGTAACTCACTCCCAGTCCCTGTTCTCTGTGTGTAACTCACTCCCAGTCCCTGTTACTCTGTTGTAACTCACTCCCGGTCCCTGTTCTCTGTGTGTAACTCACTCCCAGTCCCTGTTACTCTGTTTACAACTCACTCCCAGTCCCTGTTACTCTCTGTGTAACACACTCCCAGTCCCTGTTACTCTGTGTGTAACGCACTCCCAGTCCCTGTTACTCTGTGTGTAACTCACTCCCAGTTCCTGTTACTCTGTGTGTAACTCACTCCCACTCACTGTTATGCTGTGTGTAACTCACTCCCAGTCCCTGTTCTCTGTGTGTAACTCACTCCCAGTTCCTGTTACTCTGTGTGTAACTCACTCCCAGTCCCTGTTACTCTGTGTGTAACGCACTCCCAGTCCCTGTTACTCTGTGTGTAACTCACTCCCAGTCCTCTAACTCTGCGTGTAACTCACTCCCAGTCCCTGTTACTCTGTGTGTAACTCAATCTCAGTCCCTGTTACTCTATGTGTAACTCACTCCCAGTCCCTGTTACTCTGCGTGTAACTCACTCCCAGTCCCTGTTACTCTGCGTGTAACTCACTCCCAGTCCCTGTTACTCTCTGCTGTAACTCACTCCCAGTCCCTGTTATGCTGTGTGTAACTCACTCCCAGTCTCTGTTATTCTGTTGTAACTCACTCCCAGTCAATGTTCTCTGTGTGTAACTCACTCCCAGTCCCTGTTACTCTGTTTATAACTCACTCCCACTCACTGTTACGCTGTGTGTAACTCACTCCCAGCCCGTTACTCTCTGTTTTAACTCACTCCCAGTCCCTGTTACGCTGTGTGTAACTCACTCCCAGTCTCTGTTATTCTGTTTATAACTCATTCCCACTCACTGTTACGCTGTGCGTAACTCACTCCCAGTCCCTGTTACTCTCTGTTTTAACTCACTCCCAGTCTCTGTTATTCTTTTGTAACTCACTCCCGGTCCCTGTTCTCTGTGTGTATCTCACTCCCAGTCCCTGTTACTCTGTTTATAACTCACTCCCAGTCCCTGTTACTCTGTGTGTAACTCACTCCCACTCACTGTTACGATGTGTGTAACTCACTCCCAGTCCCTGTTACTCTCTGTGTAACTCACTTCCAGTCCCTGTTACTCTGTGTGTAACTCACTCCCACTCACTGTTACGCTGTGTGTAACTCACTCCCAGTCCCTGTTACTCTGTGTGTAACTCACTCTCAGTCCCTGTTACTCTGTGTGTAACTCACTCCCAGTCCCTGTTACTCTGTGTGTAACTCACTCCCAGTCACTGTTACGCTGTGTGTAACTCACTCCCAGTCCCTGTTCTATGTGTGTAACTCACTCCCAGTCCCTGTTACTCTGTGTGTAACTCACTCCCAGTCCCTGTTACACTGCATGTAACTCACTCCCAGTCCCTGTTGCTCTGTGTGTAACTCACTCCCACTCACTGTTACGCTGTGTGTAACTCACTCGCAGTCCCTGTTACTCCCTGTTGTAACTCACTCCTAGTCCCTGTTACGCTGTGTGTAACTCACTCCCAGTCCCTGTTACTCTGTGTGTAACTCACTCCCAGTCCCTGTTACTCTGTGTGTAACTCACTCCCAGTCCCTGTTACGCTGTGTGTAACTCACTCCCAGTCCCTGTTACTCTGTGTGTAACTCACTCCCAGTCCGTGTTACTCTGTGTGTAACTCACTCCCAGTCCCTGTTATTCTGTGTGTAACTCACTCCCAGTCCTCTAACTCTGCGTGTAACTCACTCCCAGTCTCTGTTACTCTGTGTGTAACTCACTCCCAGTCCCTGTTACTCTGTGTGTAACTCACTCCCAGTCCCTGTTACTCTCTGTTTTAACTGACTCCCAGTCTCTGTTATTCTGCTGTAACTCACTCCCAGTCCCTGTTCTCTGTGTGGAACTCACTCTCAGTCCCTGTTACTCTTTTTAACTCACTCCCATTCTCTGTTATTCGGTGTGTAACTCACTCCCACTCACTGTTACGGTGTGTGTAACTCACTCCCAGTCCCCGTTACTCTGTGTGTAACTCACTCCCAGTCCCTGTTACTCTGTGTGTAACTCACTCCCAGTCCCTGTTACTCTGCGTGTAACTCACTCCCAGTCCCTGTTACGCTGTGTGTAACTCACTCCCAGTCTCTGTTATTCTGTTGTAACTCTGTTCTCTGTGTGTAACTCACTCCCAGTCCCTGTTACTCGGTTTATAACTCATTCCCACTCACTGTTACGCTGTGTGTAACTCACTCCCAGTCCCTGTTACTATCTGTTTTAACTCACTCCCAGTCTCTGTTATTCTGTTGTAACTCACTCCCGGTCCCTGTTCTCTGTGTGGAACTCACTCCCAGTCCCTGTTACTCTGTTTATAACTCACTCCCAGTCCCTGTTACTCTGTGTGTAACTCACTCCCACTCACTGTTACGCTGTGTGTAACTCACTCCCAGTCCCTGTTACTCTCTGTGTAACTCACTCCCAGTCCCTGTTACTCTGTGTGTAACTCACTCCCAGTCCCTGTTCTATGTGTGTAACTCACTCCCACTCACTGTTACGCTGTGTGTAACTCACTCCTAGTCCCTGTTACTCTCTGTTGTAACTCACTCCCAGTCCCTGTTACGCTGTGCGTAACTCACTCCCAGTCCCTGTTACTCTGTGTGTAACTCACTCCCAGTCCCTGTTACTCTGTGTGTAACTCACTCCCAGTCCCTGTTACTCTCTGTTGTAACTCACTCCCAGTCCCTGTTACGCTGTGTGTAACTCACTCCCAGTCCTCTAACTCTGCGTGTAACTCACTCCCAGTCTCTGTTACTCTGTGTGTAACTCACTCCCAGTCCCTGTTACTCTGTGTGTAACTCACTCCCAGTCCCTGTTACTCTGCGTGTAACTCACTCCCAGTCCCTGTTACTCTGCGTGTAACTCACTCCCAGTCCCTGTTACTCTGCGTGTAACTCACTCCCAGTCCCTGTTACTCTCTGTTGTAACTCACTCCCAGTCCCTGTTACTCTGTTTATAACTCACTCCCACTCACTGTTACGCTGTGTGTAACTCACTCCCAGCCCGTTACTCTCTGTTTTAACTCACTCCCAGTCCCTGTTACGCTGTGTGTAACTCACTCCCAGTCTCTGTTATTTTGTTATAACTCACTCCCAGTCCCTGTTCTCTGTGTGTAACTCACTCGCAGTCCCTGTTACTCTGTTTATAACTCACTCCCAGTCCCTGTTAATCTGTGTGTAACTCACACCCACTCACTGTTACGCTGTGTGCAACTCACTCCCAGTCCCTGTTACTCTGTGTGTAAATCACTCCCAGTCCCTGTTACTCTGTGTGTAACTCACTCCCAGTCCCTGTTACTCTGTGTGTAACTCACTCCCAGTCCCTGTTACTCTGTGTGTAACTCACTCACAGTCCCTGTTACTCTGTATGTAACTCACTCCCTGTCCGTGTTACTCTGTGTGTAACTCACTCCAAGTCCCTGTTACTCTGTGTGTAACTCACTCCCAGTCCTGTTACTCTGTGTGTAACTCACTCCCAGTCCCTGTTACTCTGTGTGTAACTCACTCCCAGTCCCTGTTACTCTGTGTGTAACACACTCCCAGTCCCTGTTACTCTGCGTGTAACTCACTCCCAGTCCCTGTTACTCTGCGTGTAACTCACTCCCAGTCCCTGTTACTCTCTGTTGTAACTCACTCCCAGTCCATGTTACGCTGTGTGTAACTCACTCCCAGTCTGTTATTCTGTTGTAACTCACTCCCAGTCTCTGTTCTCTGTGTGTAACTCACTCCCAGTCCCTGTTATTCTGTTTATAACTCACTCCCAGTCCCTGTTAATCTGTGTGTAACTCACTCCCACTCACTGTTACGCTGTGTGTAACTCACTCCCAGTCCCTGTTACTCTCTGTGTAACTCACTTCCAGTCCCTGTTACTCTGTGTGTAACTCACTCCCACTCACTGTTACGCTGTGTGTAACTCACTCCCAGTCCCTGTTACTCTGTGTGTAACTCACTCCCAGTCCCTGTTACTCTGTGTGTAACTCACTCCCAGTTTCTGTAATTCTGTTGTAACTCTGTTCTCTGTGTGTAACTCACTCCCAGTCCCTGTTACTCTGTTTATAACTCACTCCCACTCACTGTTACGCTGTGTGTAACTCACTCCCAGTCCCTGTTACTCTCTGTTTTAACTCACTCCCAGTCTCTGTTATTCTGTTGTAACTCACTCCCGGTCCCTGTTCTCTGTGTGTAACTCACTGCCTGTCCCTGTTACTCTGTTTATAACTCACTCCCAGTCCCTGTTACTCTGTGTGTAACTCACTCCCACTCACTGTTACGCTGTGTGTAACTCACTCCCAGTCCCTGTTACTCTGTGTGTAACTCACTCCCAGTCCCTGTTACGCTGTGTGTAACTCACTCCCAGTCCCTGTTCTCTGTGTGTAACTCACTCCCAGTCCCTGTTACTCTGTTTATAACTCACTCCCAGTCCCTGTTACTCTGTGTGTAACTCACTCCCACTCACTGTTACGCTGTGTGTAACTCACTCCCAGTCCCTGTTACTCTCTGTGTAACTCACTCCCAGTCCCTGTTACTCTGTGTGTAACTCACTCCCAGTCCCTGTTACGCTGTGTGTAACTCACTCCCAGTCCCTGTTCTCTGTGTGTAACTCACTCCCAGTCCCTGTTACTCTGTGTGTAACTCACTCCCAGTCCGTGTTACTCTGCATGTAACTCACTCCCAGTCCCTGTTACTCTGTGTGTAACTCACTCCCACTCACTGTTATGCTGTGTGTAACTCACTCCCAGTCCCTGTTACTCTCTGTTGTACCTCACTCCCAGTCCCTGTTAAGCTGTGTGTAACTCACTCCCAGTCTCTGTTATTCTGTTGTAACTCACTCCCACTCACTGTTAGACAAGATGGGCCATAATGGCCTCCTTCTATGCTTCTATGATTCTATGATTCTAAATTGGACTGAGAATGTAGATTAAAGGGTACGACGGTAGATAAGCAGTGGCAGACATTTAAGGAGATATTTCATAACACTCAGCAAAGATATATTCAGGTGAGAACAAAGACTCTAAGAGAAGGAAATAAAGGATGGTAGCAAAATGCAAACAAAGGCTTACGATGTTGCAAAGATTAGTGGTAGGCCAGAGGATTGGGAAATATTTAGAAACCAGCAAAGAACTACTAAAAATATAATGAAGGGAGAGAAGATAGATTTTGGGAGTAAACCAGCAAGAAATATAAAAACAGACAGTAAGAGCTTCTACAGGTATATAAAAAGGAAGAGAGTGGCTAAAGTAAATGTTGGTCCATTAGAGGATGAGACTGGGGAATTAATAATGGGAAACAGGGAAATGCAAAGACTTTGAACAAATATTTTGTATCGGACTTCATGGTAGAAGACACTAAAAGCATCCCAATATTAATAGATAATCAAGGGGCTATAGGGATGGGGGAACTTAAACCAATCACTATCACTAGAGAAAAAGTACTCGGCAAACTAATGGGACTAAAGGTGGACAAGTCCTCTGGACCTGACGGCCTGCATCCTAGGGTCTTAAAAGAAGTTGCTGCAGAGATAGTGGATGCATTGGTTGTAATCCATCAAAATTCCCTGGATTCTGGGGAGGTCCCAGTGGATTGGAAAACTGCAAATGTAACGCCCCTATTCAAGAAAGCAGGAAACCAGTTGGCTTAACATCCGTCATTGGAAAAATGCTGAAGTTCATTATTAAGGAAGCAGTAGCAGGGCTCTTAGAAAATCATAATACAATCAGGCAGAGTCAGCATTGTTTTATGAAACGGAAATCGTGGTTGACAAATTTGCTGGAGTTCTTTGAGGATGTAACGAGCAGGGTGGATAAGGGGGAACCAGTGGATGTGGTGTATTTGGATTTCCAGAAGGCATTCAATAAGGTGCCACATAAAAGGTTACTGCACAAGGTAAGAGCTCACGGGGTTGGGGGTAATATATTAGCATGGATAGAGGATTGGCTAACTAACAGAAAACAGAGAGTCGGGATAAATGGGTCATTTTCCAGTTGGCAAATAGTAACTAATCGGGTGCCACAGGGATCAGTGCTGGGGCATCAACTATTTACAATCTATATTAATGACTTGGATGAAGGGACTGAGTGCAATGTAGCCAAATTTGTTGGTGATACAAAGATGGGTGGGAAAGCAAGTTACATAGAAACATAGAAACATAGAAAATAGGTACAGGAGTAGGCCATTCGGCCCTTCGAGCCTGCACCGCCATTCAATGAGTTCATGGCTGAACATGCAACTTCAGTACCCCATTCCTGCTTTCTCGCCATACCCCTTGATCCCCCGAGTAGTAAGGACTTCATCTAACTCCTTTTTGAATATATTTAGTGAATTGGCCTCAACAACTTTCTGTGGTAGAGAATTCCACAGGTTCACCACTCTCTGGGTGAAGAAATTCCTCCTCATCTCAGTCCTAAATGGCTTCCCCCTTATCCTTAGACTGTGTCCCCTGGTTCTGGACTTCCCCAACATTGGGAACATTCTTCCTGCATCGAACCTGTCTAACCCCGTCAGAATTTTAAACGTTTCTATGAGGTCCCCTCTCATTCTTCTGAACTCCAGTGAATACAAGCCCAGTTGATCCAATCTTTCTTGATAGGTCAGTCCCGCCATCCCGGGACTCAGTCTGGTGAACCTTCACTGCACTCCCTCAATAGCAAGAATGTCCTTCCTCAGGTTAGGAGACCAAAACTGTACACAATACTCCAGGTGTGGCCTCACCAAGGCCCTGTACAACTGTAGCAACACCTCCCTGCCCCTGTACTCAAATCCCCTCGCTATGAAGACCCGAAATTTCTCTACAAATGTATCTGATGGTCCCGGAGGCGCCATGGTTTCTGGTCGGACGCCTTCTTTCCACACGCTTCGCACCATGTCCACGTCTTCCAGATATGGACAGTGAAGCTGGAGTCACGTGGGCCTGGACAACCAATCACGGTGCAGTATGCTCATTGATAGTAATAGGAACTCCGACTTTACGAGTTCCCATTACCATCAATGAGAATAATCCCCTAAAACACCCATACACAACATAAAGCATAAAACAAACACCACACATATTTAAAATTAATTGAAATTAAAGTTAATTAAATGTTTTAGAAAAAATATATATTTTGGGGATTTAAAAAAAATGTGTTTTAATAGGGTTTAAAATAAAGTTATAAAATAGAATGTAATGAATATAGCAACAACCTGCTCAACTTCCTTCATATGACAACCACCTCATCTCAGGAATCAACCTCGTGAACCTTCTCTGAACACCCTCCAGTGCAAGTAATTCCCTCCTTAAATACGGAGACCAAAACTGCACGCAATACTCCAGGTGTGACCTCACCAATGCCCTGTACAGTTGTAGCAAGATTTCCCTACTTTTATACTCTATCCCCCTTGCAATAAAGGCCAACATACCATTTGCCTTCCAAATTACTTGCTGTACCTGCGTGCTAACTTTTTGTGTTTCATGTACCAGGACCCCCAGGTCCCTCTGTCCCGCAGCATTTTAGAGTCTCTCTCCATTTAAATAATAATTTGTATTTTTATTCTTCCTACCAAAGTCGATAACCTCACATTTTCCCACATTATACTCCATCTGCAAAATTGTTGCCCACTCACCTAACCTATCTATCTATCTCCCTTTGCAGTTTTGGTGTGTTATCTTCACAACGTTTAAAATTCTGATGGGTTTAGACAGGTTAGATGCAGGAAGAATGTTCCCAATGTTGGGGAAGTCCAGAACCAGGGGTCACAGTTGAAGGATAAGGGGTAAGCCATTTAGGACCGAGATGAGGAGAAACTTCTTCACCCAGAGAGTGGTGAACCTGTGAAATTCTCTACCACAGAAAGTTGTTGATGCCAATTCACTAAATATATTCAAAAAGGAGTTAGATGTAGTCCTTACTAATAGGGGGATCAAGGGGTATGGCGAGAAAGCAGGAATGGGGTACTGAAGTTGCATGTTCAGCCATGAACTCATTGAATGGCGGTGCAGGCTCGAAGGGCCAAATGGCCTACTCCTGCACCTATTTTCTATGTTTCTATGTTTCAATGAGGTGTTCGTCTGAGGGAGGCCTCCAACTTGAATATCAGGGCAGATAAAGAATGAGAGGTGATCTTATTGAAACATATAATATTCAGAGGGGGCTTGACAGGGTAGATGCAGAGAGGATGTTTCTCTTCATGGGGGAATCTAGAACTAGGGCACATAGTCTCAGAATAAGGGGTTGCCCATTTAAAACGGAGATGAAGAGAAATTTCTTCTCTCAGAGGGTCATGAAATTTGGAATTCTCTGCCCCAGAGAGCTGTGGAGGCTGGGTCATTGAATGTATTTAAGGTGGAGATAGACAGATTTTTGTACGATAGGGTCGTCAAGGGTTATGGGGAGTGGACAGAAAAATGGAGTTGAGGCCAAGATCAGATCTGCCATGATCTTGTTGAATGGTGGAGCAGGCTCGAGGGACCAAATGGCCAACTCCTGCTCCTATTTCTTATGTTCTTATGTTCCCTGTTACTGTCTGTGTAACTCACTCCTAGTCCCTGTTACTTTGTGTGTTGCTCACTCCCACTCACTGATACTCTGTGTGTGGGCGTGTTGTGTAATACTTTTCAGGGGGGAGACACATTCATGGCTACATCCATTGCTACAACATTTCTCATCCCCTGGGCAGTCACTGTCGGCTGTACAATGTTCTGCACACACTCCAAATCGAGCAGGTCTCTGAGGGCACACCCCGGGCTTATCTGTGGAACCGAAACACATCACATGTGGGGCTGGATCAGATTGTGGAATATAAAATTGATGCTCACATTTCCTGCCCCTCGTGTTCAGGACTGGTCCCTGTTACTCTCTGTGTCCCTCTGTGCAAGTCCCTGTTACGCATGTGTAACTCACTCCCAGTCCCTGTTACGCTGTGTGTAACTCACTCCCAATCTCTGTTACTCTTGGTGTAACTCACTCCCAGTCCCTGTTATGCTGTGTGTAACTCACTCCCAGTCCCTGTTAGTCTCGGTGTAACTCACTCCCAGTCCCTGATATGCTGTGTGTAACTCACTCCTAGTCCCTGTTACTCTCGGTGTAACTCACTCCCAGTCCCTGTTATGCTGTGTGTAACTCACTCCCAGTCCCTGTTATGCTGTGTGTAACTCACTCCCAGTCTTTGTTACTCTCGGTGTAACTCACTCCCAGTCCCTGTTACTCTCTGTGTAACTCACTCCCAGTCTCTGTTACTCTCGGTGTAACTCACTCCCAGTCCCTGTTATGCTGTGTGTAACTCACTCCCAGTCCCTGTTACTCTCGGTGTAACTCACTCCCAGTCCCTGTTACTCTCGGTGTAACTCACTCCCAGTCCCTGTTATGCTGTGTGTAACTCACTCCCAGTCCCTGTTACTCTCTGTGTAACTCACTCCCAGTCTTGTTACTCTCGGTGTAACTCACTCCCAGTTCCTGTTATGCTGTGTGTAACTCACTGCTGTCATCGTACTGCCCTTGTGGACTACTGTGGTAATGCAACTGCTGATGTAAATACAATCAAAAAGGGTCAGGTGACAAAGTCACATGATGAGAGTTTTCTGTGTAAGAGCCACCTTGCAGTGTGTGATGACGTAAGAAGATATCACATTGCCGAATGAGGATAGGATAATCGGATTCCCTCACTGAAATTTTTGTTGGTGGATGATCCAGCCAACCGACAGACAGACAGTGAGAGGTTCTTTGTTTTGCAGAACAGCTAAAAATCCCAGTTAAATTTCAAGCGCACTTGGCTGAATTGTCGACAAATGGTGCACCTATGAGAATAATAGGGTGCTTGGGTGGGACCTATCGTGACCGAGGGACTTTCAGAGCATATGTGGAGCAGCTAGCAATGTTTTTCACCATGGATAGTATCGTCGAAGTCCCTGATGATGAAAACCATAACAGGGTGGTGTTCGAAAGGAAACGGGCTATTTTCTTAGACGAAACCCTGAAAAATTTGCTTGTTCCCGTCAAGCCAAAGGACAGGCCACTGATAGAGATTCAAACCAAGTTAGAACAGCACTATGGTCCTGAGCCACTGGAATTTGCTGAAAGTTATCATTTTGGAACACGAGATCAATAACATGACGAGGATATAGTGAGTACATTGTAGCTTTAAAAAAACGATCCACTCACTGTCACGTGGGAAACTTTCAGGACCGAGCATTGCATGACCGCTTTGTTTGTGGGATGAAAAATGAAGCGATCAGAAGAAAGTTGTTGACAATCCCTAACTTGACTTTTGATTTAGTTTGTCAGACAACTATGTCGATGGACATGGCCGACCAATATTCCCGAGAATTTCGCACCATTACCAGTTGTCAGACAACCGAGGTGAATCGCCTGCAAGTTAAAAGGCAATTGGGCCCCAAAGCCTCAGCAACTGGCCAAGGTAACAGAGCATTGAAGTCATGCTATCAGTGCCTGGGACAACACATTACTCAAAGTTGTCTATATGTGAAGGCAGAGTGTTTCCTCTGCAGGAAAACTGGGCATCTTGCGAAGGCATGCAGACTGAAGAGTAAACCAACTTTCAAAGCTAGAAGTAGAAATCAGCAGGCACTACATCACATTGAAGAGAAGCAACAGGATGAGGAGGTTTTGGAAATAGACGTCATCAGGAATACGAGGGTATCTAACAACGATTCATGAAATATCGATACCCAAGTAGACGTTGCAGGAACCAGGATACCCCTGGAAATCGACACTGCGGCATCTGTGAGCGCAGTACCGGAGTCGCTATATCTCGACAAGTTACATGATTTTCCACTGGAGAAATCGAAGATAGATCTGCGAGGCTACTCAGGAGAGCAAATCCCTGTTGTAGGGCGTATCACCATACCATTGAAATACAAAGATCAGTTTCAGAGCTTGCCTCTCTTAGTAGTATCAGGAGAGAAGCCTGCCTTGATAGGTAGAAATTGGTTGGGATCTCTGAAACTGGATTGGAATGAGATTTTTCGTTTGGAAATGATATTTGCATCAAAAGATGATGTTATCAAGCAGTATCCAAAGGTGTTCCATGAAATAGGCAGTCCGACCCAAGGCATCAAGGCAGAAGGACACAAGACTAGTGTACTGCAAGCCACGTCCCGTACCATACGTACTCATGGAGAAAGTTGAGCAAGAACGGAAAAGACAAGAAACTGAGAACATTACCTCTCAGGTAGATCTAAGTAATTGGGCTACTCCCATTGTTGTTGTACCTAAGTGAGATGGTAATGCTAATGCTATGTCCAGGTTGCCATCCCCATTAAAAGTTACACCCAGTAGGGAAGAAGGTTTCTATTTTCATACATTGATGAACTGCCAGCTGTCATGTATGTAACCACAATGTAACACCATTGTATTACTGTATACACTCAACCTAGATGCATACCTTGACCACAAGGGGTGAACTTGTGGGAGACACTCCTTACCTGACCACACAGGTATAAAAAGGGAGGTCCCACGCAGGGTCATCGTCTTTGGAGTCCTGTGAATAAAGAGTTAAGGTCACAGAGTGACCTTGTCCCCAGAATGTTCCTTGTGTGGTTTCATACTATAGAGTAAGGACTTTACATTGGCGACGAGAAACGGGAATTCATGACCCATGAGAATGACCACCGGTAGCACAGAGGAACAGAACTGTGTTGGGGAAGACTGGGACGATTTTGTTGAGAGGCTTCAGCAAAGCTTCGATACGAAAG
Source organism: Pristiophorus japonicus (assembly GCF_044704955.1). Lineage (NCBI taxonomy): Eukaryota > Metazoa > Chordata > Chondrichthyes > Pristiophoridae > Pristiophorus > Pristiophorus japonicus. The sequence goes on along the minus strand of NC_091988.1, from coordinate 123,391,861 downwards.
AATGGCTGGGGAATGCAGCGGCCGACAAGCGAAAGGCTCATCTTTTGACCAGCTTCGGACCAAAGACTTACGCGCTCATGAAGGACTTACTAGCACCCGAAAAGCCGGCGAACAAAACTTTGAAGAACTTAGCAAATTGATCGGGAAGCACCTCAAACCGGCAAGTAGCATACATATGGCCCGACACAGATTCCACACCCACCGACGTCATGAAGGACTTCCAGCATTTGGCCAGCCTCTGTAAGTTCACAGACACCTGCGGGGGGGAGATGCTAAGGGACTTCTTTATCGAGAGCATCGGTCATGCGGGAATTTTCCGCAAATTAATTGAGACCAAGGATTTGACCTTGGAAGCGGCGGTGTTGATAGCTCAAACTTTCATGGCGGGGGAGGAAGAGACAAAAATAATATACGCGCGCAATTCTGCATCTAACGCGGTGATGGATCAGGGAGTCACTATCATCTATGCGACTCAGAGCCCCGCAGGCATGCAGGGGCAGTCTGACACTCCCCAGGCAGCAATAGACCCCAGAGTAGGACTTCAACAGAGACAATGGCAGGCTGAACGGACATTCACGCCATCACAGAGGACAATGCGACCCAGGATGGGACCATTGACACCCACTAATAGGGTACTTAAGAGCAGTCAAAGGGACAGTCAGCGCGGAATGCCTGGCCATAGTCCCTTTGTCCCCAACAATGGAAACTTTAACTCATGCTGGGGGTGTGGGGGAAAACACTCAACTAGATCTTGCAGATTTCAACAGTTTGTCTGCAGGAACTGCAATCTCAGTGGCCACTTAGCTCGAATGTGCAGGAAGTCTGCAACCAGACTAATATATGAGGCGGATGGACCAGAAGAGGGTTCTTTGAGGCAGGATGACTTTTGGGGCAAATCGATGGATGCCGAGGTTCAGCGGGTCCATGCGGCGAATATTCACAGTTCATGCACAAAAACGCCACCAATGATGATGAGGGTTTTATTAAACAGTATCTCTGTACGTATGGAGCTGGACACTGGGGCCAGCCAGTCACTCATGGGCATTCAGCAATTTGAGAAGCTATGGCCATTTAAAGCCAGTAGACCCAAATTAGCATGTATTGAGACACAATTACGGACTTACACTAAAGAAATGATTCCGTTGCTAGGCAGTGCAATGTTGGCTGTCACACACAATGGGTTAGTGAATCGGCTGCTGCTCTGGATTGTCCCGGACAATGGTCCCGCACTGTTGGGGAGGAGCTGGTTAGCCGAGATGAACTGGAAATGGGGGAATGTTCACGCAATGTCATCTGTGGAGTGAAGTTTGTGCTCACAAGTCCTACAACAATTCGATTCACTATTCCAACCTGGCGTCGGGACTTTCAAAGGCACTAAAGTAGTGATACACATCACCCCGGACGCCAGGCCAGTGCACCACAAAGCCAGAGCGGTGCCGTATGTGATGCGGGAAAAGATCGAGAGCGAATTGGAGTGGCTGTTGAGAGAGGGCATCATCTCGCCTGTTGAATTCAGCGACTGGGCGAGCCCCATCGTTCCTGTCCTAAAAGCAGATGGCTCTGTCAGGATCTGTGGCGACTACAAGACCACCATCAATCGGGTATTCCTACAAGATCCAATACTCGCTCCCGAGAGCGGAGGATCACTTCGCCACGCTGGCAGGTGGCAAGCTGTTCACCAAGTTGGACCTCACTTCAGCCTATATGACCCAGGAACTGGCCGACGAATCTTAACTACTGACCACCATCACCACGCACAAGGGACTGTTCGTTTATAACAGATGCCCATTTGGTATTCGATCAGCGGCCGCGATTTTTCAACGAAAATGGAAAGCCTGCTTAAATCCATTCCTGGAACGATCGTATTCCAGGACGACATCCTCATCACGGGTTGAGACACCGAGGAACACCTCCACAACCTGGAGGAGGTGCTACACCAACTGGACCGGGTAGGCCTGCGACTCAAGAAGTCTAAATGTGTGTTCTTAGCTCCTGAGGTTGAGTTTCTGGGCAGGAAAGTTGCTGCAGATGGGATTCGGCCCACCGAATCCAAAACAGAGGCAATTCAACGAGCACCCAGGCCCTGCAACACATCGGAGTTGCGTTCATTCCTGGGACTGTTGAACTATTTCGGGAACTTTCTGCTGAACTTGAGCACATTGTTGGAGCCGCTACACGTGCTCCTGCTAAGGGTTGCGATTGGTTTTGGGGGGACTGTCAGGAACGGGCTTTTGATCGGGCGCGAAACTTACTTTGTTCAAACAAGTTGTTGACCCTGTACGACCCCTGTAAAAAATTGGTTCTGACATGTGATGCATTGTCCTATGGGGTTGGGTGCGTGTTGCAGCAGGGCAATGCTGAGGGTCAACTACAACCTGTGGCTTATGCCTCCAGGTCGCTCTCTCAAGCAGAACGGGGATATGGGATGGTTGAGAAAGAAGCACTTGCATGTGTCTATGGTGTAAAAAAAATGCATCATTACCTCTTTGGTAGGAAGTTTGAATTAGAGACGGACCACAAGCCATTAACATCCCTGTTGTCAGACAACAAGGCTATCAATGCCAACGCATCAACTCGCATACAGCGATGGGCTCTCACGCTGGCTGCTTATGACTACTCCATCCGGCACCGGCCCGGCACTGAAAATTGCACTGACGTGCTCAGCAGGCTTCCACTGGCCACCACCGAGGGGGCAGCGGAGCAAAGCGCCGAGATGGTCATGGCTGTCGATGCCTTTGACAGCGCAGGCTCCGCCATCACAGCCCACCAGATCAAAATCTGGACAAACAGAGATCCCCTCCTATCCCTGCTTAAGAAATGTGTCCTGACTGGGAATTGGGCGCCCGCACACAGAGCATGCCCTGAGGAGGTCAGACCGTTCCACAGACGAATGGATGAGCTCTCCATCCAAGCCGACTGCCTACTATGTGGCAGCCGGGCAGTTATGCCCCAGAAGGGCAGGGAGGCATTCATCAGGGAACTCCACAGCGAGCACCCAGGCATTGTGCTGATGAAGGCCATTGCCCGGTCACACGTTTGGTGGCCTGGAATTGATTCAGACCTGGAACACTCTGTTCTCAGGTGCACGACATGTGCCCAGCTGGGTAATGCCCCCAGAGAGGCCCTGCTCAGCCCGTGGCCATGGCCCACCAGGCCATGGTCACGCATTCATGTTGACTACGCGGGCCCGTTCATGGGAAAAATGTTCCTTATTGTGGTAGATGCGTACTCGAAATGGATCGAGTGCATCATTCTGAATTCATGCACGTCATCCACTACCGTGGAAAGTCTATGTGCGATCTTTGCAACCCATGGCTTGCCGGACACCCTGGTTAGTGATAATGGCCCATGCTTCACAAGCTACGAATTTCAAGAGTTTATGTCGGGTAATGGCATCAACCACATCAGGACTGCACCGTTCAAGCCGGCCTCCAATGGCCAGGTGGAACGTGCGGTCCAAATCATTAAGCAAGGTGTACTCAGGATTCAAGGACCCTCCCTGCAATGCCGCCTATCGCGTCTCCTGATGGCCTATAGATCCCAACCGCACTCGCTCACGGGGGTCCCGCCCGCAGAGCTACTAATGAAACGGACACTCAAAACTTGGTTGTCCCTCATCTCCACTTAGGGTGGTCTGTGGTCAGGGACTCCCAGGTATCAGGGAGGCTTTGAGGGTGTCCTTGTAACGTTTTCGCTGGCCACCTTTGGCTTGTTTGCCGTGAAGGAGCTCCACATAGAGCACTTGCTTTGGGAGTCTCGTGTCTGGCATGCAAACTATTTGGCCTGCCCAGCGGAGCTGATCGAGTGTGGTCAGTGCTTCAATACTGGGGATGTTAGCCTCACTGAGGACGCTGATGTTGGTGCGCCTGTCCTCCCAGGGGATTTGCAGGATCTTGCGGAGACATCGTTGGTGATATATCTCCAGCGACTTGAGGTGTCTTCTGTACATCGTCCATGCCTCTGAGCCATACAGGACGGCGGGTATTACTACAGCCCTGTAGACCTTTTCCTCAGGCAGCCGAAGGTTGCACTGGCGCACTGGAGGCGATGTTGAATCTCCGCATCAATGTCTGCCTTTGTTGACAAGAGGCTCCCGAGATATGGGAAGTGGTCCATGTTGTCGAGGGCCACGCCGTGAATCTTAATGACTGGGGGGCAGTGCTGTGCGGTGAGGACAGGCTGGTGGAGGACCTTTGTCTTACGGATGTTTAGCGTAAGGCCCATGCTTTCATATGCCTCAGTAAATACGTCGACTATATCCTAGAGTTCAGCCTCAGAATGTGCGCAGACGCAGGTGTTGTCCACGTACTGCAGCTCAACGACAGAGGTTGGGGTGATCTTGCACCTGGCCTGGAGGCGGCGAAGGTTGAACAGGTTCCCACTGGTTCTGTAGTTTAGTTCCACTCCAGCAGGGAGCTTGTTGACTGTGAGGTGGAGCATGGCAGCGAGGAAGATTGAGATGAGGGTTGGGGCAATGACGCAGACCTGTTTGACCCCAGTCTGGATGTGGACTGGGTCTGTAATGAATCTTTAGTAAGGATCATGGCCTGCATGTCATCGTGAAGCAGGCGAAGGATGTTGACAAACTTTTGGGGGCATCCGAAACGGAGGAGGACGCTCCATAGACCCTCACGGTTGAAGAAGGCCATGTATAAGGCTGCTCCCTGCATTTTTCCTGCAGCTGTCGCGCTGCAAAGATCATGTCCATTGTGTCCCGTAGGGGACGAAATCCGCACTGTGATTCCGGGAGGAGCTCCTCGGCCACAGGGAGAAGACGGTTGACGACAACTTTCCCAGTGGCTGATAGCAGGGAGATTCCTCTGTAGTTGTCGTAGTCGGACTTGTTCCCCTTTTAAAAAATGATCACGATCACTGCATCTCTGAGATCCCCCAGCATGCTCTCCTCCCTCCAGATGAGAGTGATGAGGTCATGTATCCGCGCCAACAGCGCCTCTCCGCCATACTTTAGCGCTTCAGCAGGGATTCCATCCGCACCCGTAGCCTTGTTGTTCTTGAGCTGTTTTATGGCTTTGCCTACCTCGTGCAGTGTTGGGTTCTCACTGAGGTGGTGGTGGGTCGCATGCTGCGGGATGGAGTCGAGAACACTCGAGTCAAAGGCAGAGTCTCGGTTGAGGAGATCTTCGAAGTGCTCCTTCCAGCGGGCCCTGACTGCCTCGGTGTCCTTGATCAGTGTTTCCCCGTTCTTGGCCAGCAGTGGGGTGGGGCCTTGGGAGTTTGGACCGTAGGTGGCCTTGACTGTAATGGAGAATCCTTGCATATCATGGCTGTTGGCCAGTTGTTGTATCTCCTGCGCTTTCTCCATCCACCACCTGTTCTTTAGGTCCCGAGTTTTATGTTGGACCTGAGCCTTGAGCCGTCTGTAATGTTGCTTTGTTGCTCCCAAGTTGGGTTGTTGCTTGAGGCTCAGAAATACTTTGCGCTTGCGATCTGTTAGCTCTTGGATCTCCTGATCATTCTCATCAAACCAGTCCTGGTGTTTCCTGGTTGAGTGACCGAGTGTCTCTTTGCAGGCACTGGTTATGGAGGCCTGGAGGGCAGACCGAGCGCTGTGGGCATTCTGCATCTCAGGGTCGTCAAGGCACGCCAGGTTAGCTGTGAGGCGCTGGCTGTATAGGGCTCTCTTAGCTGGGTCTCTAAGTGCCCCGGCATTGACTTTTTTGTGGCACTGCTTCTGCTGTCCCCTCCGCTTTGGGGCTATGTAAATATTGATGATGGATCAAATTAGGCGATGGTCCGTCCAGCAGTCGTCAGGCTCCTGTCATGGTGTGGGTGATGCGCACATCCTTGCGATCCCACGCTTGGACAATGATATAGTCGAGCAGGTGCCAGTGTTTGGAGCGAGGGTGTTGCCACGATGCCTTGTATTTGTCCCTCTGGCGGAACAAGGTGTTGGTGATGAGGAGTTCATGTTCGAGACGTTTTGTCAGGAGTAGGGTGCCGCTGGAGTTGGCTTTCCCTACCCCCTCTCTGCCAATCACGCCTCCCCAGAGGGCTGTGTCCTTGCCGACCTTGGCGTTGAAGTTACTTAAGAGGATCAATTTATCACCTGTGGGGACGTGGGACAGGGATGTCTCGAGTTTGGAGTAAAAACCCTCTTTGGTCTCATCTGTTGCATCGAGTGTTGCGGTGTACGCACTGATGACTGTGGTGCATTGGTTCCGGGATAGGGTAAAGCGAAGGGTCATGAGGCGTTCGTTAACCCCGCAGGGGAGTCTTTGAGGCGGTCGACCAGCTCGTTTTTGACGGCGAAGCCGACTCCGTGGAGGCGCTGTTCTTCCTCTGGTTTTCCTTTCCAGAAGAAGGTGTAACCTCCACCTTGTTCCTTGAGCTGGCCTTCCCCTGCCCGCCGGGTCTCGCTTCGGGCGGCGATGTCGATATCAAAGCATCTAAGTTCGCTGGCAACTATGGCGGTGCGGCTTTCCGGCCTGTCACTGTTGAGGTTGTCCATGAGGGTCCTGACGTTCCAGGCCCTGAAATTCATGTTAACGGAGTGGAAGATGTCTCTGCGCGAGTTCTTTTAACGTGAGGTGGTCGCTGCACACCGGCAACCACACGGGCTTAGCTGAGCAAGGTCTTGATCCAGTGGCAAGGGGGGCCAAGACGACTGGAGACCAGGCACTGCTGTATGGGCCTAATGCCTATGGCGAGATGTTGGCCACAGGCTCGGCGCCGAGTAGCGCCCTTGATGGTAGGTGGCCCGAGGCTTGGTTGGGGGCAGGCATTGGGAGGGTCAGTGGCCCACTGGAGTTCCGAGGGATTTTTTAAAAGTTTCTTCCAAAGTTTTCCAAAGTTATTTAAAGTTTCTCCAGAGGTTTCAAAGGAAGAATTCTCCAAGTTGTTTAAAAGTTTAAAAGTTTTCCCAAATTGTTTAAAAAGTTTCTCAAGTTGATTAAAAGTAGATTAAAATTTAATTAAAAGTTGATTAAAAGTCTAAAATTCAAGTCAGTAGTAGTAGTAGTGAGGAAATGCGCCTCAGGTTCCCACTGGGTGATACGTTGTTGGGTCAGGCCCTCTGGCCGAAGGGATCTGGAGTGTGTCGTTGGGTCAGGCCTTCTGGCCGAAGGGATCTGGAGTGTGTAGTTGGGAAAGGCCCTCTGGCCGAAGGGATCTGGAGTGTGTTGTTGGGCCGGGCTGGATGGCCGAAGGGACTTGGTGGTCCCTCGTCATTAAGTATAGGAAATGTTTTATGAACTGAGGTTTTAATATCAGAAAGATAATGACCAGTAACGATATCAAGCAAAAAACTATTAATAAATTAATTAAAGAAAAAAATACCTACTTTTCTTTTTCTCCAGTAGCTTAAGCCTATTAATGACAAGTCGTGGGTTGACTGAGAATGTACAACGGACTTGTTGCTGTGAGGATATGGATAAAGACTGCCGAAAGGACAGTCAGAATGCTGACCATGCCACTTGGAGCAGGAGGCTGTCCTGAGCGGGGAGGATATGTAATGTGGAAGCTGTATCGCATTCAATCATTAAACAGACAGATAGCATGCTCTGTAAGCAGGATCGAGAGTCCCACATTGTATGTTGCCTACCTGGTGTGAGGGACATGTCGAACCGGCCTGAAAGGATATTGGAGAGGGACAGGACAATCAGGTTGTTGTAGTCCATGTTGGGACCAACAACATGGGGAAGAGTCGGCAAGAGCTCCTGTTTGGGGAGTACCAGGAACAAGGAGCTACATTAAAGAACAGGATCTCAAGGGTTATAATCTCGAGTATTACCTGAGCCACATGCCAACTGGAGTAAGGATTAGCTGATCAGAGAAGTAAACAGGGAAAGGAGGCAGGGAGAGAGGGTGGGTCGGGAGAGAGGGTGGGTCGAGAGAGGGTGGGTCGGGAGAGAGGGTGGGTCGAGAGAGGGTGAGTCGGGAGAGAGGATGGGTCGAGAGAGGGTGGGTCGGGAGAGAGGGTGGGTCGAGAGAGGGTGGGTCGGGAGAGAGGGTGGATCGAGAGAGGGTGGATCGAGAGAGGGTGGGTCGGGAGAGAGGGTGGGTCGAGAGAGAGGATGGGTCGGGAGAGGATGGGTCGGGAGAGAGGGTGGGTCGGGAGAGAGGGTGGGTCGGGAGAGAGGGTGGGTCGAGAGAGGGTGGGTCGGGAGAGAGGGTGGGTCGAGAGAGGGTGGGTCGGGAGAGAGGGTGGGTCGAGAGAGGGTGGGTCGGGAGAGAGGATGGGTCGAGAGAGGATGGGTCGGGAGAGAGGGTGGGTCGGGAGAGAGGGTGGGTCGGGAGAGAGGGTGGGTCGGGAGAGAGGGTGGGTCGAGAGAGAGGGTGGGTCGAGAGAGAGGATAGGTCGAGAGAGAGGATGGGTCGAGAGAGGATGGGTCGAGAGAGAGGATGGGTCGGGAGAGAGGGTGGGTCGGGAGAGAGGGTGGGTTGGGACAGAGGGTGCAAACTGGAGTAGGGATAAGCTGATGAGGGAAGTGAACACGTGGCTAAAGGAGTGATGTGGGAAAGAGAGGTTCCATTTCATGAGGCACTGGCACCATTACTGGGACAGGAAGGGACTGTACATCAGTCATTGAAAGTGGGCGTGCAGGTACAGCTGGCAGTAAAGAAGGCAAATGGCATGTCGACTTTCATAGCTTGGGGTTTTGAGTATAAGAGCAGGGAGGTCTTACTGCAGTTGTACAGGGCCTTGGTGAGACCACACCTGGAATATTATGTTCAGTTTTGGTCTCCTAATCTGAGGAAGGACGTTCTTGCTATTGAGGGAGTGCAGCGAAGATTCACCAGACTGATTCCAGGGATGGCTGGACTGACATATGAGGAGAGACTGGATCGACTAGGCTTATACTCACTGGAATTTAGAAGAATGAGAGGGGATCTCATAGAAACATATAAAATTCTGACGAGATTGGACAGGTTAGATGCAGGAAGAATGTTCCCGATGTTGGGGAAACCCAGAACCAGGGGTCACAGTCTAAAGATAAGGGGTAAGCCATATAGGACCGAGATGAGGAGAAACTTCTTCACTCAGAGAGTTGTTAACTTGTGGAATTCCCTATCACAGAAAGTTGTTGAGGCCAGTTCGTTGGACATATTCAAAAGGGAGTTAGATGTGGCCCTTACGGCTAAAGGGATCAAGGGGTATGGAGAGAAAGCAGGGGTGGGGTACTGAAGTTGCATGATCAGCCATGATCATATTGAATGGTGGTGCAGGCTCGAAGGGATGAATGGCCTACTCCTGCACCTATTTTCTATGTTTCTATGTTTCTATGTACCGATGGGACAGGCTCCACCTGAACCGGGCTGGGAGCAGAGTCGAAGTGGAAAGGATAAACAGGGCGATCACAAGGACTTTAAACTAGTACATGGAGGGGGGGAAATTGCAGAACAAATAGCAGTTGAAGGATGCAAAATTCACAAGAACCCCCCCCAGTGTTTGGGCTCATTCGAAAGGAAATTTAATTTGGACTATCTACCAGAAAGTTTGAAATCCTAAAGTGCTTATGGAAGAAACTACGAACTTTAATCGAATTTTGGACTTTTACAAGACAAATTCAAGCCCTTGGGTGGGCCCAAGGGACTAAAGAAGCCAACTTGATTATTGGAACTGTCTCGGTGTTGGGACTAAATTAAATTGGCTAGAGGAATGAACATTCGAAAACCCTTCTCCACAGGAGACATTTACATTACAACAATAACTCAGAGATGGCCAGCCATCAAATCAAACTGAGAAAAGCCATCTTCAACATGAATAAGGACAAAGGGCCCACTACAGCCTGTATGCGAAAAGCCTAGCACAAAAGAACATCGCGATTATCAAGCTAATATTTCCATCAGGAAACAGTTTTAGAAATGTAACCCATCTTAGACATATTAACTTTTAACGAGCCCGCCACAATATTACAAAGAAAAGTCAAGCCTGCCAAATTAAACAAAGAATTCTGGACTAATTTGGCGTGAAGATTAGAACAACTCAAACCGTATAACTGACACCATGTTTCAACAAAGAGAATGCCATATTGCTCGTGCTATACTATGACTATGCCATCAAGAATGGAGAGAGACCAACGCGACAGTTGAAAACTAAGCTCTCCAGCCTCGAAGTCCTGAAGTCCTGAAGGAAGGAAGAACATCACCACAGTCAACGTGGTATCAACGAAAAACCACCGCCATCGACCAGACTCAAAACAAAACTTCGACAGGAAGAAACCGAAGAATCGAAAGTTTCCACTCTACAATCTAAGGCCTGACTACCAACAGGTGAAAACATTACCTAAAGAGACTTTGAACTATTTCTAACAAAGAAAACCGGGTACTTACCCCATAGATCCAAAACGCGCCTTACCGCATCAGCGGACTCAACCCAACTGAAGATTGCGCGGTAAGAAGTCTTCTCCGACGTTTGGGGTATGGCAAGCAAAACCGACAGAATTCAACGAACCCCGAAATCGTGAACTACTGCTAACTGACCAGAAAGGATTGGTAAGCATAGTCCCTGCCTGCCCTGGAGTCTAACCTAGCTAGAATTAGGTATTGGGAGGTGGGAGGTATAATTTTACTGTAACCCCCTTTGAATGTGTAATGTATTGTTTTTTATTAGAGTGATTATAAGTTTGACATTGTATTTTCTTGACTGTATTAAAATCAAAAGTTCTTTTGCAACAAACCAGTGTCCTCTGCACTTTGTCACATCCCCCAAATAAATCCAGAGCCCAAGGGAGTGGGAGCGATTCGAACCGCTCAAGTAGGTCAGAGGTGAACCTGACCCCCGGGACCACCCCCTTACACAGTTTAAAAACAAACGCAAGGGAAGAGAGCAGACGAACACCAGACATTGTGCTTTAGGCACTGCAGGTAGAGGGAAAACTAAAAGATGCAAAACGATTAAACCAAGAGAGAGAAATAAGAACCATGTGAGTAAAACATGAGAGCGGAAGGACAGACAGGGTGTAGAAACATAGAAATATAGGGCCCAAGTTTCCACAAGAAAAGAAACGGGCACCCCTCCGAGCTGGGCGCCCGTTTTACATGCCTAAAATGGCGCCTAAAAAAATCCTCGGGATTCTCCACCTACGTCCAGGTCCTCTGGCCCTCGGCACAGTCAGCACGAGCTGTGGTGGGCGGAGCAAGGTCCCGGCGCTGAAAACAGTGCCGGGACCTCTGCACATGCGCGCTACAGTCGGCACGCAAGTGCAGTAGCTCCAGGCGCCGAACTGTGTGGGAGGGGCCCGAAGCACGCAGCCCCTAGCCCTGGCTGAATGGCCTCACTGGGGCTGCGTGGATAAGGCTCCTCCCACGGCCAGCTCCTGCTCCCCGCCCCCGACAAGACCCGACACCTGCCCCCCGACCCCCGCCGACCAGACCTGACCCGACACCCGCTCCCCACCCCACCCCTCCGACCAGACTCCCGCTCCCCGCCCCCCCCGCCCCGACCCGAGACCCGAGACCCGCTCCCCCCCCCGCGACTGACCCAACCCGCGCTCCTGATCCCCGACCCGACCCGCCCCGCCCCGCCCCCCCCCCCCCACTGGACCCGACTCCCGACTCCCGGACTGGATCCAATCCGACCTGACCTCTCCCTTCCCGCCCCCCCTCTCTCTTTCCCCCCCCCCCCATTCTCTCTCCCCCCCCCGCTCTCTCTCCTCCCCCTCCACTGCTCTCTCTCTCCTCTCCCCCTCTCTCTCCCTCCCTCCCCCCCTCCCTCTCCCCTCCCCCCTCTCTCTCTCTCTCCTCCCTCCCTCCCTTCTCTCTCTCTCTCCTCCCCTCTCTCTCTCTCCCTCCCTCCCTCTCTCCCTCTCCCTCCCTCTCTCTCTCACTCTCTCTCTCCCTCTCCCCCCCTCTCTCTCTCCCCCCCACTCTCTCTCCCCCTTCCTCCCACTCCCCCTCTCTCTCTCTCTCTCCCTCCCTCCCCTCTCTCTCTCTCTCCTCCCTCCCCCTCTCCCTCCCTCCCCCTCTCTCTCCCTCCCCCCTCTCTCTCCCTCCCCCTCTCTCTCCCTCCCCTCTCTCTCCCTCCCCCTCCCTCCCTCTCTCTCTCTCCCTCCCTCTCTCCCTCTCTCCCCCCCTCCCTCTCTCTCCCTCTCTCTCTCGCCCCCCCTCCCTCTCTCTCCCCCCCTCCCTCTCTCTCCCCCCTCCCTCTCTCTCCACCCCTCCCTCTCTCTCTCTCCCTCCCTCCGCCCTCCCTCTCCTCCCTCCCCTCTCCCCCTCTCTCTGTCTCCCCTCTCCTCCCCTCCCTCTCTCTCTCTCCCCCTCCCGCTCAGCGGCACGAACGGCTGCAGAATTCTCCCTGGCTGAAGCACTTTCACACAGGTAGGAAGATGGTTTATTTAATCTTTTCTTGGCTTATAAATGTTTATTCAGATTGGATTTATTTTGTATAATATTTGTAGAAGTATAAATAAGGATTTATTGTCGAATTTAATGAGTTTCCCTTCCCCTCCCCTCCCCTTGATTTGTAACCTGCGCCTGATTTTTTAATGTGTAGAACAGGTTTTTTCAGTTCTACAAAAATCTTCACTGGCTCCATTCTACTTTAGTTTGGAGTACATTTTCACTGTGGAACTTTCAAATTCAGGCATCAGTGACCGGAATTTGAAGAAAAAATTCTGTTCCAAAGTAGAACTGTTCTACCTGACTAGAACTGCAGAAAAAAAAATGTGGAGAATTGCGATTTCTAAAATAGTCCGTTCTCCACCAGTTGCTCCTAAAAATCAGGCGCGAATCATGTGGAAACTTGGGCCCATAGAAACATAGAAAATAGGTGCAGGAGTAGGCCATTCGGCCCTTTGAGCCTGCACCGCCATTTAATAAGATCATGGCTGATCATTCACCTCAGTACCCCTTTCCTGCTTTCTCTCCATACCCCTTGATCCCTTTAGCCGTAAGGGCCATATCTAACTCCCTCTTGAATATATCCAATGAACTGGCATCAACAACTCTCTGCGGCAGGGAATTCCACAGGTTAACAACTCTCTGAGTGAAGAAGTTTCTCCTCATCTCAGTCCTAAATGGCCTACCCCTTATCCTAAGACTGTGTCCCCTGGTTCTGGACTTCCCCATCATCGGGAACATTCTTCCTGTACATCTAACCTGTAAAGTCCTGTCGGAATCTTATAAGTTTCTATGAGATCCCCTCTCATCCTTCTAAACTCCAGTGAATACAGACCCCATTGATCCAGTCTCTCCTCATATGTCAGTCCCGCCATCCCGGGAATCAGTCTGGTGAACCTTCGCTGCACTCCCTCAATAGGAAGAACGCCCTTCCTCAGATTAGGAGACCAAAACTGAACACAATATTCCAGGTGAGGCCTCACCAAAGCCCTGTACAACTGCAGTAAGACCTCCCTGCTCCTATACTCAAATCCCCTAGCTATGAAGGCCAACATACCATTTGCCTTCTTCAGCGCCTGCTGTACCTGCATGCCAACTTTCAATGACTGATGAACCATGACACCCAAGTCGTGTTGCACCTCCCCCTTTCCTAATCTTCCACCATTCAGATAATATTCTGCCTTCGTGTTTTTGCCCCCAAAGTGGATAACCTCACATTTATCTACAAATAAACGTTCTTTATACAAACACACGAAGTATAAGGAATAAATTGAATGAACTGCAGGCACCAATTCAAATTGGATCGTATGACATGGTGGCATTACTGAGACATGGCTGCAAGATGGTCAGGACTGGGAACTAAATATACCAGGTCTACAGAAAAGATACGGAAAATGGCGTGGGGTGGGGGCAGTAACCTTAGTGATTAAGGATGAAATCACTTCAATGAGAAGAGAGTATATAACAAGAGGTCAGCAGGCAGTGTAGAATGGATTTAAGACGGGGTTATGTATCGGCCCCTGGTAGCAGGTGTGAAATGCTAGCTGTATACATCCAGAGAGTAGACTAGCGTGTAGCAAAGGCAGAGTAGTTTTAATGAGGGATTTTAACTTTCATATAGATGGAGAAAAGCAGACTAGCCCTGTCAGAAAGGTACTGAATTTCTTAACTGTGTTCAGGATAGTTTTCTACAACAATATGTCCCAGAGGCAACAAGGGGGCATGCCATATTAGATTTAGTAAAGAGCAATGAGCCACATATAACTGAATATTTATCCAACAGTGATCATAACATGATCCGAGTTCAAGGCAGCGTTTGAAAGGGAGAAACACGAAACAGCCACTAGATTTGGGTAAGGCCGACTTCAGCGGAATGAGACAGAAACTGTCCTCAGAAAACTGGGCAAATCTGTTAATGGATAAAACAACAGAAGATCAGTGGGAGATGTTCAAAAATAATTTAATGTGATACAGAACCAGTTTATACCCCTGAGGGGAACGAGCTCTATACTTGCCAAAAAAAAACAGCCATGGACGACTAAAAAGGTAAGGAGCATCATAAAACTAGAAGAAAAATACAAAAATGCAAAAACTGGCACAGATCCTGGCAAATGGGAAAGATACAAAGAACAGCAAAGGGTCACAAAACAGACAGTAAGAGCTACAAAAAGGGAGTATGAAAAGAAACTTGCAAGGGATATCAAAATCAACACAAAGAATTAATACAATTGCAGGGAGTGGGGATAATGGTTACATACTCAAATTGGCAGGATGGGACTAGTGGTGTCCCGCAGGGATCTGTGCTGGGGCCTCAACTGTTCACAGTATTTATTAATGATCGAGATGAATAGAAAGTCATACATCCAAATTTGCCGATGACACAAAGATCGGCAGCATTGTAGGCAGTGCAGGTGGAAGCATGAAGTTACAAAGGGATATTGACAGACTAAGTGAAGGGGGAAAACTGTGGCAAATGGATTTCAATGGAGGTAAATGTGAGGTCATCCACTTTGGAGCTAAAAAGGATAGAATAGGGGACTGTCTAAATGGTGAAAGGCTAGAAACAGTGGAAGCGCAAAGAGACCACGGGGCTAGAATTTCCTGTCAGCCTGCCAGCGCTCGATTGCCACCCAAAACACCGCTAAGATTCCCAAGATTATCGCCGGCGAAAACTTCCCCAAAAAAGGGAACAAATCCGCCCAGCGATAAAAATGGGCACTGCACCCCAATTCTGGGCGAAAAGGTGAATTTAGGGCCGATTGGGCATTTCTTAAAGAATATGAGCAATAATTTTAAAAATTCACTAAAACTTTACTCCCAGGCTTTGAGTTGAAATGCATTAAAAATATTTTTTAAAAAACAGAACATAAAAAATCCTAAAATCATTCTCAGGACCCTTTTCACTTAAATCACCACAACAGAATTTTAAAATAATGAGTAAAAAAACCAAAGGCTTACCTTTTTCTTGCAGAACGACTCACCGACCGCCCAGCTCCACTGATCCTCGAGGCTGGGTTTTTATACTTACCTATGGGTCAGCGCTCAGCCAAATATCGCGCCAGGGCAAGCTATGGACCGTGCACACTACCAGTACCTCGAAACCCCAAGCGTAACTCAGCTGGGCAATTTCTCACCAACTCAGTTATCGCCCAAAACAGCCAATACCCGCAGAAACCAGGCAGTGAAACAGTGCAAATTCTAGCCCTTGGGGTTTCAGGTACATCGATCATTAAAATGTCATGAACAGGTATAGTAAATAATCAAAAGAGCTGAAGGAATGCTGCCCTTTATATCGAGAGGACTAGAATACAAGGGGGTAGAAGTTATGCGGCAGCTGTACAAAGCCCTGGTTAGAAACATAGAAAATAGGTGCAGGAGTAGGTCATTCGGCCCTTCGAGCCTGCACCACCATTCAATATGACCATGGCTGATCATTTCCTCAGTACCCCATTCCTGCTTTCTCTCCATACCCCTTGATCCCTTTAGCTGTAAGGGCCATATCTAACTCCCTCTTGAATATATCTAATGAACTGGCCTCAACAACCTTCTGTTAGACCACACCTGAGGTACTGTGAGCAGTTCGAGGCACCAAGCCTCAGGAAGGATAGGGAGGGAGTGCAGCATAGGTTTACCTCGTTTCAAGGGCCTGCCTATGATAACCAGAAGATATCCGGACTTCAAGGGTTAAGTTACGAGGAGAGATTACACAAACTAGGGTTGTATTGCCGAGAATTTAGAAGGTTACGGGGTGATCTGATCGAAGTTTTCAGGATATTAAGGAGAACAGATAGGATGGATAGAGAGACACTATTCCCGCTGGTTGGGGAATCTGGGACTAGGGGCCACAGTCTAAACATTAGAGCCAGACCTTTCAGGAGTGAAATTAGGAAACACTTCTACACACAAAGGGTGATAAAAGTTTGGAACTCTCTTCCACACACAGCAACTGATACTGGATCAATTGTTAATTTTAAATCAGAGATTGATAGATTTCTGTTAACCAAAGATATGAGGGGATATTGGACAAAGGTGAGTATATGGATTTAGATCTCTATGCGTGTAGTTCTGGTCACATTACAGGAACGATATGATTGCACTGGAGAGGGCATGGAAGAGATTTACGAGGATGTTGCCGGACTGGAGAATTTTAGCGATGAGGAAAGATTGGATAGGCTGGGGTTGTTTTCCTTGGAACAGAGGAGGCTGAGGGAAGATTTAATTGAGGGGTATAAAATTATGAAGGGCCCAGATATAGTGGATAGGAAGGACCTACTTCCATTAGCAGAGGGGTCAACAACCAGGGAGCATAGATTTAAAGTAATTGGTAGAAGGATTAGAGGGAGATGAGGAAACAATTCTTCACGGAGAGGGTGGTGGGGGTCTGGAACTCACTGCCTGAAAGGGTGGTAGAGGCAGAAACCCTCACCACATTTACAAAGTACTTGGATGTGCACCTGAAGTGCCATAACCTACAGGGCTACGGACCGAGAGCTGGAAAGTGGGATTAGGCTGGGTAGCTCTTGGTCGGCCGGTGCAGACACGATGGGCCGAAATAGCCTCCTGTGTCATAATTTTTCTATGATTTTATGATTCTATGATTCTATCAGCTGTGATCTCATTGAATGGTGGAACAGGCTCGAGGGGCTGAATAGCCTCCTCCTATTGCTATGTAACTATGTCCTTTATGTAATGTTTCTGAGAGACAGGCTGCCTAAATCTAAGTATTTACTTCACTTTTTCTCAGACACTTTAAAGAGGAACAGAAAGTGGTGTGTACTTACATGCGGAGGTTGAGTCGAGCCAGAGCAGGAGGGTGGCGAGGGTGAGGGTGAGCAGGTACAGGGAGTGAGTCTTCATGTCTGAGAGTGAAGGAGCTGTACCGAGAGAGACTGCAGAGACACAGAGACTGTAACCCGTCTACACCCAGACCCACAAGTGAGGGCAGATCTCAGCACTTTATATATTCAGGGACATCGCCTCCTTGTTATGTGACCATGATGGCATCATTTGCATAGAAAGCTGCCAGGTGCCAATGTACCTGCATTCCACAGGGTCCTAGTGTCCAATTCATATGGATTTGCACATTGATATGTTGGGTGCTGACTGGTAAGGGGTGTCAGTGCTGGAGGACAATAGCAGAGCAGGACTGTCGGCAAATAACACATCCCGAGACCCTTTACAGAGTCAGGGCACGGGCAAATCAATCAAAGTCGGGAAAAGAACAAATTGGGAGAGTGAGCAGAGGAGACTAAAGATTAATAATATATTTTTTAAAATGTGCTTCTCAGGAATGTGTCTTCATGTTTTATGAAGGTAATGTCCATTAAGTGTAAATTAGGGACATAGGACCAGGAGTAGGCCATTTAGTTCCCCCCAGTACATCAATGAGATCATGGCTGATCTGTATTTTAATTCCGTCTGTTCTTACAGTTTCCATAACCCTTGATACCCGGATCTGGCAAAAAGTTATCAATCTCAGGTTTGAAATGTTCAATTGACCCACCCTCCCAACCCCGCGTACCCTCGAACCCCTCGGCCCCAACCCCCCCGCCCCCGCGTACCCTCGAACCCCCCTCGCCCCCAACCCCCCCGCCCCCGCGTACCCTCGAACACCCCTCGCCCCCAACCCCCCCGCCCCCGCGTACCCTCGAACACCCCTCGCCCCCAACCCCCCCGCCCCCGCGTACCCTCGAACCCCCCTCGCCCCCAACCCCCCCGCCCCCGCGTACCCTCGAACACCCCTCGCCCCCAACCCCCCCGCCCCCGCGTACCCTCGAACCCCCCTCGCCCCCAACCCCCCCGCCCCCGCGTACCCTAGAACCCCCCTCGCCCCCGCCCCCACCCCCACACCCCCGCGTACCCTCGAACCCCCCTCGCCCCCACCCCCCCGCCCCCGCGTACCCTCGAACCCCCCTCGCCCCCAACCCCCCCGCCCCCGCGTACCCTCGCACCCCTTCCACCCACCCCCTCTTCCCGCCGGGGAAAGCTGTCGGAGGCACCAAGCGGCGGCCGGTCCACTCCGGCGGGGCAATTTCCCCCGCGGGGTGGAAAGGAGATTGCCGCCAGGCAGCAAGGGGTTGGCACATGCCCAACAGGGTGGGAAGCCGGGCAGGGCAGTTCCAAACACGCTCCAAAAATAAAGGAGGGCAATTTTCAAAATGGCGGTTCCTCCGCACCGACCAAACGGTGATTGCTTGCCGATCTTGATTTGTGGCCCTGTGAGCATTGCACCATTAATGGGTGCTCATAGTGAGGGACGTGGGCCGACCACCATACCATGACAATACATTGAACCAAGGTTAGTCTGCAGGTTCAGTGCTGATGCCAAGTGGGGCATGTGGGACTAGGAGGTAACAGATTGTCAGTGTACACAATGGTGCTGCTGCTGACGACCCATCACACTTCACTGACTGCTCCCTCTGTCCTCAGTCTCACCCCATTTGTGCCATGTTACATGGCGGACAACGGGCGATGAGGCTGTGTCCTCATAGGGACATAGGCAATTCTACCAGTGCCATCCTGGCGGGCAAGGTCTGCAGCAAAAATGGAGCTGGAGGTCGGCTACTAGCTGGTTAATTCTTCGTGTTGATTCTGCACAAATTAACATCAATGTTTGCAGCTCAGGGACACGTCAGCTGATTGGCCCAGTAACACTGGGCCCGGAACCAGGCAGGACTTGGCCTCAATGTGAAGCTCAACACAGGCCCGTAGGTCACTATGGCCCGTGATTCTGGGATTCAATTGATGGAGGAGGCAGTGAGACATACTATGGGACTCAGAGAAACCATTGGACAGAGACAGAGAGTCCAGCAAGTGGGGCCCAGAGCCTCAGCCTCTGCTCCCACTTTGCTCACTGTGGGGCTGACCTTTCTCGGGACTGTGCTCACATCCTGTGCCCACCCTGTAATGGGCCAGGCCAGCCCAGGTTTGATGGGTCAGCTCACTGAAATGTGCAGACATTCCCTGCATTGCCCCAATGGCTGGAAGTGAAGAGATATAGAAGACCAATAGCAGAATGATTTGTGGACGGAGGGGTTGGATTGTGGCAATGCTGGGCAATTATTGGGGCTGGAGGGCCATTAACAGGTTTTGGTGAGCTGTTGAGGGATTCACACATGACATGGATTGTGTTAACAACAGCTACCATTACAGTTTGTTTTGGTATTTATTGTATAAAGAACCCTTCGTATCGTTGCCACATATAGTAAAAATAACAACACTTATTAACAAACATAGAAACATAGAAATTTACAGCACAGAAGGAGGCCATTTCGGCCCAACATGTCCACGCCAGCCGATAAAGAGCCACACGGCCCTCGGTCAGCAGCCCTGAAGGTTACATATAAACCTATGAACAATGAACAATGATAGAAAGGTAAAGAGCACCCAGCCCAACCAGTCCGCCTCACACAACTGCAACACTCCCTGCACTGAAACATTCTACACTCCACCCCAACCAGAGTCATGTGATCTGGGAGAGGCAAAAAACAGATAAAAACCCAGGCAATTGGGGTGAAAAAATCTGGGAAAATTCCTCTCCGACCCATCCAAGTGATCGAAACTAGTCCAGGAGATCACTCTGGCCGTATTCTATTCCCCTCAGTACTTACCATCATATCTGCACCAGCCAACAAGAGGTTATCCAGTCTAATCCCACTTACCAGATCTAGGTCCATAATCCTGTAGGTTACAGCACTTTAAGTGCCCATTCAAGCACCTTTTAAATGTGGTGAGGGGTTCTGCATCCAACACCCTTCCAGAAAGTGAGTTCCAGACCCTCACAACCCTCTGCGTGAAGAAGCCTCCCGTCAAATCCCCTCTGAACCTTCAACCAACAACCTAAAACTATGCCCGTAACATGATCCATGTTTATGAGTCACATTGAAATGTGCACGGTCTGTTTATTGCAAATGGTCTAAATTCATTCTTATAGTTTGGAAGGAGAGACTGATTCTACTCCCACTGACAATTCTACACCAGTATAAGGCACAATCCAGGGTAAAATATTTTATACAACATTTAACAATTGCACTTGAGAGTGCTGCTTTGTGACTTGTGGAAACTTGCAAAGAAATATTGAGGTGACTCAGAAAATTATTGTACCACAAATTGCACCCCAGGTCAGTCACCGAATTGGGCCTGTTCCTTGTCAACGTGCTGTCACTCCTGAGAAAAGCCAAGATGTCGATAGAGTTCACGGACTGTCACTTGAGCACGGCCACGTAATGCACCGTGTTCATACACAGTCCTTCCCCGAGCGCGATTTATTACTGGGACAGGCCAGAAACATCAATCTCTGCAAACCTCTTCCAGGCATGACAATAAATGTCAGTTTTACATGTCATAGGGAAAAGGACTTCAATTACAACCAGTGAGTGGAATGTCCAATATACCCGGGTCCATTGAGTTCTCCCTTCACTATAGTAACTAAGTGGGATAATACTAAAACGAGTGAATAATTGTGCAAGGATTAATAACCCCACGAACAGTGATTGGTGAGAGCAAAGGGTTAAATGGGCAAATGTGAGACAGGCTGAGCCATCGGGCTAAAAATTCCACAATGTTGCGCCCGCTTTTTTGGTGATATTTCGGCGTTTTGGGGGAAAACGGTGCGGCGGGAAATTCACTAAGTCTTGTGGCGGCGGTTTGTAAATAGCGCTGGGGAGCGGACTGCCGCCGTGCGAGACTCAAAATAGCGTTTCGCCAAAAATGTGTCCCAGCCGCACCAGTATTCTGCTCCCGGGAAAACCTGCGTTGCAGTCCGAAGGTAAGTTAAAGGTTTTATTTTTTAATTCTTTTGCTGCATTCGATACTTAAGTGTCTTGTGAATGTTTTGTGATGTTTTATGTTTTGTTTTTGACAATTTATTTGGGGTGTTTCCCCCCTCCCCCAAGGCCTCTCTCGCAGCGTTACCGACCTCGGAGTAAAGTTGCAAAAAATTCCCGGTTTGTGCCGTGAATCCTCGTGTAACGCCGATTTTTACCGCTGCGCAAATTGAAGCCTGAATTTTAGTCCTCGGAGTGGTAGCGGAGTGAAAGCGGTATTTTTGGCGAAAAGTTACTGCTTTCCCCAAAAAACAAATTTCTCGGCAGAGTGTTGATCGATCATCACTCCCACTCCGAGGTCCCAATAATTTAGAGACATCAATTCAGACAGTCGTCAGATACTATCTTAAATACACAACAAAATCATCTGCAATTAACTGAATGAAATGATTCATTGTTTTAGTCATTCATGGAATGTGAGCGTCATTATTGGCCATCCCTAATTGCCCCTTGAGAATGTGGTGGTGAGTAGTCGCCTTAAACCGCTGCAGTCCGTGTGGTGAAGGTGCTCCCACAGTGCTGTTAGGGAGGGAGTTCCAGGATTGTGACCCAGTGACGATGAAGGAACGGCCAATATATTTCCAAGTCAGGACGGTGTGTGACTGAGAGGGGAACGTGGAGGTGGTGGTGTTCCCATGCGCCTGCTGCCCTGGTCCTTCTAGATGGTAGAGGTCGTGGGTTTGGGAGGTGCTGCCGGAGAAGCCTTGGCGAGTTGCTGCAGTGCATCTTGTAGATGGTACACACTGCAGCCACGGTGTGCCGGTGGTGGAGGGAGTGAATGTTGAAGGTGGTGGATGGGGGGCCGATCAAGTGGGCTGCTTTGTCCTGGATGGTGTCGAGCTTCTTGAGTGTTGTTGGAGCTGCACTCATCCAGGCAAGTGGAGAGTATTCCATCACACTCCTGACTTGTGCCTTGTAGATGATGGAAAGGCTTTGGTGAGTCAGGAGGTGATACACTCGCCCCAGAATACCCAGCCCCTGACCTGCTCTCGTTGCTACAGTATTTATGTGGCTGGTCCAGTTAAGTTTCTGGTCAATGGTGACCCCCAGGATGTTGATGGTGGGGAATTCGGTGATGGTAAGACCATTAAACGTCAATGGGTGGTGGTTAGACTCTCGCTTGTTGGAGATGGTCATTGCCTGGCACTTGTGTGGCGCGAATGTTACTTGCCACTTATCAGCCCAAGACTGAATGTTGTCCAAGGACTTACTGCATGCAACAGCCACCATACGCGAAAAAAATCCAAGCACAGGCATCTTCCACCCTTCAGGATGTAGTTCAGGATCTGAATATTAGGTCCTTCATTGACCTGTGAACTCATCCCTTTTTGGTGTGGAAGCAAGTCATCCTCGCTTCGAGGAACCTCCTATGATGATGATGATGGTGACGATGATGATGCAGGCATGGACTGTTCCATTATCTGAAGAGTTGTGAATGGAACTGAACACTGTGCAATCATCAGCGAACATCCCCACTTCTCACCTTATGATGGAGGGAAGGTCATTGATGAAGCAGCTGAAGATGGTTGGGCCCAGGACACTGCCCTGAGGAACTCCTGCAGCGATGTCCTGAGGCTGAGATGATTGACCTCCAACCACCACAACCATCTTCCTTTGTGCTAGGTATGACTCCAGCCAGTGGAAAGTTTTCCCCCTGATTCCCACTGACCAGTTTTACTAGGGCTCCTTGATGCCACACTCAGTCAAATGCTGCCTTGATGTCGAGGGCAGTCACTCTCACCTCACCTCTGGAATTCAGCTCTTTTGTCCATGTTTGGACCAAGGTTGTAATGAGGTCTGGTCCCTCCATCATAAGGTGAGAAGTGGGGATGTTCGCTGATGATTGCACAGTGTTCAGTTCCATTCGCAACTCCTCGAATAATGGAGCAGTCCATGCCCACATCATCATCATCATCATCCTGGCAGAACCCAAACTGAGCATTGGTGAGCAGGTTATTGGTGAGTAAGTGCCGCTTGATAGCACTGTCGACGACACCTTCCATCACTTTGCTGATGATTGAGAGTAGACTGATGGGGCGGTAATTGGCCGGATTGGATCTGTCCTGCTTTTTGAGGACAGGACATACCTGGACAGTTTTCCACATTGTGGGGGAGATGCCAGTGTTGTAGCTGTACTGGAACAGCTTGGCTAGAGGCGCGGCTAGTTCTGGAGCACAAGCCTTCAGCACAACAGCAGGAATAGCCTTTGCTGTATCCAGTGCACTCAGCCGTTTCTTGATATCACGTAGAATGAATCGAATTGGCTGAAGACTGGCTTCTGTGATGGTGGGGACCTCAGGAGGAGGCCGATATGGATCATCCACTTGGCACTTCTGGCTGAAGATTGTTGCAAACACTACAGCCTTGACTTTTGCACTCACGTGCTGGGCTCCGCCATCATTGAGGATGGGGATGTTCATGGAGCCTCCTCCCGTTAGTTGTTTAATGGTCCACCACCATTCATGACTGGATGTGGCAGGACTGCAGAGCTTTGATCTGATCCGTTGATTGTGGGATCGCTGAGCTCTGTCTATAACATGCTGCTTCCGCTGTTTAGCATGCATGTAGTCCTGTGTTGCAGCTTCCCCAGGTTGGCACCTGGTGCTGCTCCTGGCATGCTCTTCTGCACTCCTCATTGAACCAGGATTGGTCCCTGGGCTTGATGGTAATGGTAGAGTGAGGGATATGCCAGGCCATGAGGTTACAGATTGTTGTGGAATACAATTCTGCTGCTGCTGATGGCCCACAGTGCCTCATGGATGCCCAGTTCTGAGCTGCTAGATTGTTCTCAATCTGTTCCATTTAGCACCATGGGAGTGTCTCCGGAAATCGGCACGGTCCTGGCCTGCAAGACCATCAGCAGGCCGGGGCCGTTAGAGGGAGCAGTGTGCGGGGGTATACCACTGCAGGGAGCAGCGCGTGTTGCTGCAGGAGGGCGACGGCTGACTGCAGTGTGGGCAGGTACAGCAGGAGCAGCGAGGTCGGGGCGAAGAAGTGGCGAGAGATTGTAGAGGGATGTGATCGGGGCCCAGGAGAGGCGAGAGTTCGGGGCACAGGAGAGGCGAGGGCCCAGGGGCTGCACGGGCCCAGCCCACACTGCGATATGTGTGCACACTAGGTCCATGCAGCAGAGCTGGTCTCCAGTCGTCTTGGTTAACTCTTGCCAGGTCCTTCATTGAACTGTGAACTCATCCCTTTTCGGCGTGGAAGCAAGTCATCCTCGTTTCGAGGGACTACATATGATGAGTGCCACACAACACGATGGAGGGTGTCCTCAGTGTGAAGACAGGACTTTGTCTCCACAAGGACTGTGTGGTGGTCACTGCTACCAATGCTGTCATGGACAGATGTATCTGTGACAGGTAGATTGGTGAGGACGAGGTTAAGTCGGGTTTTCCCTCGTGTTGGTTCTCTCACCATCTGGGTTGGGCTGTCGCTTGACCAGTCAGTGGGACAACTCTCCCAATTCTGGCACAAGTCCCCAGACATTAGCGAGGAGGACTTTGCCGGGTCGACTAGGCTGGGTGTGCTGTTGTTGTGTCCGAGACCAAGGTCAATGCCGGGTGGTCCGTGCGGTTTTATTTGCAGCAAATTGTTACAACGCAGGCTGCGATCTGCACAAAACTCACCCACCCCCCAGCTCCTCCCGACCGGCGATGATCATCGGACCCCCAACTCCTCGCTGCTGTGATACCTGCCCCCCTCCCACTCATGGCCTGGTGCCGGGGGTCTGCAAACCAGCAGCCAGGTAGCCTCTCAATGTGGCTGGCTGCGGGTGGGAAAACGCCCCACAGTCATGATGTTCCTGCTGGGCGACTCGGTGAAGGTCAGGGGTCGAAGGTTTTGTTCAATCGTCTGTTTATTTGATAGTATCTTCGAACTTCACCTTGGACCGTGATTCGCGAGCGGTGCCGGGACCCCCAATGCTCCAGACCAGCCGTCGCTTGTGGAGTTCCCGACGGGCGGAAGGCCGTGAGCGGTGTTGCATCTTATCATACTTCTCTTTTCTTCGTAAACTCTATTATTAATGTTTCTTTTCTCTCAGTAAACGGTGTTTTATTCTTTATTTCTTTTGTCTTGTCTCTTATTTAACATTCATCCAGATCCCGAACCTGAGTCTATTATTATTGATCCAAAACAGTACTGTTTAACTAACAAGGTACAACCTTGGCTCTGCTTTATTTAGGCCCAAAGTGCCTGACTCTCAAAATGGCTGGCCTTTTATACCAGAGCATCACCATGTGCCTCCAACAATGACGCCATCTGGTGGCTACAAACAGAATGTACATACATGACAATACCCCGCTCTGAGATCTTATCAGTCTTTCACAGGTTGGGACGGTCCGGTGCTTTGCGCTCCCGGGTTGACTGTCTCAGTTCGATTCCAGCCTTGGGTGAGTGTGGGGGTCTGTTGTGGCTGATGGCTGGATGACTGACTTGTTGCGGGTAGCAGTGGCCATGTCAGGAATTGCAAGTCCATTTTTATTGAACAGGTCCGTGATGGGAATTCCAGGTTCACTGATGACCCTTGAGTCCTCTGAAGACTGCTGATATGTTGGTTGGTTGTCAATGGTTTCTTCGTCCGACTGTTCTGGCTCGTCTGTGTGCCTCAGCTTTGTCTGATCCATGTGTTTCCTGCAAATCTGTCCATTCTTGAGCTTAATAACGAATACTCTGTTGCCCTCCTTGGCCATGACCGTACCAGTGATCCATTTGGGACCCTGACCATAGTTCAACACATATACAGGATCATTTACAGAAATCTCGCACAATTGCACGATCGTGATACCCTTGTTAACTTTGTCTTCTGTACTCAACATGATTATTTGAATCCACGTGTACCAGAGATAGCTTGGTCTTAAGACCTCTTTTCATCATGAGTTCAGCAGGTGAGACCACTGTGAGTATGTGGGGTCTTGTCCAGCAACTCAGCAGTACACAGGACAAGCGGGCCTGCAGTGACCCTTGGGTTACTCTCCTCATGCTTTGCTTGATAATTTGTACTGCACGTTCAGCTTGCCTGTTGGACGCAGGCTTGAATGGTGCTGACCTTATATGTTTTATGCCATTAAGTTTCACAAACTCCTGAAACTCCTCACTGGTGAAACATGACCCATTGTCGCTCACCACTATGTCAGGCAGACCATGTGTCGTGAACATGACATTGAGATTCTTTATGGTTGCCGTGGACGTGCTGGATGACATGATTATGCATTCTATCCACTTCGAATAAGCGTCGACCACCACTAAAAATATTCTGCCCAGGAAGGGACCTGCAAAATCTACATGGATCCTGATATGTCCTTACTATACAGTATAAATGCGCAGGAGGCCCATACTTGAGAGAAGGTCACTCTGTGACCAGTTACCTTTATTACCAAGACCTCAAGAGAGAGACGGTGGGTGGAGCTTCCCCTTTTATACCGGAAAGTCCAGGTTAGGAGTGTCTCCCACAAGTTCGCCCCCTGTGGTCAGTGTTCTCAAGGTGTACAACTTAGATCAGCTTATACATGGGTTACAATGACAGTTGAATACATGACATCCCCTCCCCCCCAAAGTCTTATTGGGATCACAGGTTAAGTCTCTATGGTGGTTTACGCTCCCTTGTAGAGCACCTGAGTTGGGGCTCTGGTTGTTGGGCA
The DNA here is from genome assembly GCF_044704955.1 of Pristiophorus japonicus. Classification (NCBI taxonomy): domain Eukaryota; kingdom Metazoa; phylum Chordata; class Chondrichthyes; family Pristiophoridae; genus Pristiophorus; species Pristiophorus japonicus. The sequence continues at coordinate 123,365,094 of NC_091988.1, read as the reverse complement.
CTGGCCTGAGTGTCTGCTGTTTGCGATGCCTCAGGCCTGTCCGGACTGCCCACAGTGACTGGCCTCTCCTCCACTTGGTCCCAGTGTTCGGTCACCTGTGGTGGAGTAAACTCTACATCGTGTTCTTCCTCTTCTTCTTCTATGGGGTTGCTGAACCTCCTTTTAGTTTGATCCACGTGATTGCGGCAGATTTGTCCATTGGTAAGTTTAACTAATAAAACCCTATTCCCCTCTTTGGCAATCACAGTGCCTGCAAGCCATTTGGGCCCTGCAGCGTAATTAAGGACAAAAACAGGGTCATTGACATCAATACATCGCGCCCTCGCATTCTGTCATGGTAGTCACATTGTGATTGATGCCTGCTCTCAACAAGTTCTTTCATAGTAGGGTGTATAAGGGATGACCTGGTTGTGAGCGTCCTTTTCATTTGCAGCTCAGCGGGTGGAACCCCTATGAGCGAGTGTGGTCGGGATCTCTTGGCCAACAGGAGGCGTGATAAGCGGCTTTGTAGGGAACCCCTTTGGATTCTGAGCATCCCCTGTTTTATTATCTGCATTGCTCATTCCGCCTGGCCATTTGAACCCGGCTTGAACGGTGCCGTTCTGATATTGTTGATTCCATTGCCTGCCATGAAGTCCTGCAATTCAGTGCTTGTGAAGCACAGGCCATTGTCGCTGACCAAGACGTCCGGTAGACCATGGGCGGTGAACATTGCCCGTAGACTTCCTACCGTGGCAGCGGATGTCCTTGAATGTAAAATGGCGCACAATCCATTTGGAATAGGCGTCTACTACAACCAAAAACATTTTTCCCATGAAAGGACCTGCGTAGTCCACATGGATGCATGACCATGGCTTGGCGGGCCAGGACCAGGGGCTATGGGGGGCTTCCCTGGGTGCATTGCCCAGCTGAGCACACGTGTTGCACCTGCGAACACAAAGTTCCAGGTCTGCATCTATCCCTGGCCACCAAACATGTGACCTGGCAATTACCTTCATCATGACAATGCCCGGGTGCTCATTGTGAAGTTCTCTGATAAACACCTCTCTGCCCTTCCAGGGCATGGCTACTCGGTTTCCCCACAGTAGGCAATCGACCTGAATCGAGAGTTCATCCTTGCGCCTATGAAACGGTTTAAACTCCTCAGGGCATGCCCCGTATGTGGCTTCCCAGTCCCCATTCAGGATACATTTCTTAACTAAAGACAGTAGCGGGTCTTTATTTGTCCAGACTTTATCTGACGGGCTGTCACAAGTGAGCCTTCGCTTTCGAAAGCTTCAACAACCATGACCATCTCAGCATTATGCTCAGCTGCCCCCTCAGTGGTGGCTAGTGGTAGCCTGCTGAGTGCATCAGCGCAATTTTTAGTGCCCGGTCTGTGCCGAATTGTGTAGTCATAGGCGGCTAACATAAGTGCCCACCTCTGTATGCGGGCCGATGCGTTCGCATTCATGGCCTTGTTGTCGGCCAAAAGGGACGTTAGGGGTTTGTGATCTGACTCCAACTCAAATTTCCTGCCAAACAGGTACTGGTGCACTTTTTTTTACTGCATATACACATGCAAGTGCCTCCTTTTCTACCATCCCGTAGCCCCTTTCTGCCTGGGACAGACTTCTGGAGGCATCAGCGACCGGCTGTAACTGACCATTGGCATTCACATGCTGCAACACACACCCGACTCCATAGGACGACACATCGCACGTTAAAACTGGTTTCGTACATGGGTCATATAACGTTAACAGTTTGTTGGAGCATAACAAATTGCGTGCTCTATCAAAGCCCCTTTCCTGGCTGTCCCCCCAGACCCAATCGCAACCTTTGAGTAGGAGCACGTGTAGCGGCTCTAACAGCGTGCTCCTGGGTCATGGAAGCTGAGGTCAGGTCCAATTTTGAAAAAAGTTTGCCACCGGATAGCGTCGCAAAGAGGTCCTCCGCTCTCAGTAGCGGGTACTGGTCTTGGAGTGACACCCGTTTGATGGTGGCCTTGTAATCACGGCATATTCTGGCCGACCCATCCGCCTTCAGCACCAGCACGATCGGGCTCGCCCAGTCACTGAATTCAACTGACGAGATGATGCCTTCCCTCAGCAGGCGGTCCAATTCGCATTCTATCTTTTCCCGCATCACGTACGGCACCGCTCTGGCCTTGTGGTGTACTGGCCTGGTGTCCGGGTTCATGTGAATCACTACCTTGGCCCCCATGAAAGTGCCGATGCCATGTTGAAATAATGAGTCAAATTTGTCCAGGACCTGTGAGCATGATAGTCGCTCCACAGAAAAAATTGCATTGACATCGCCCCATTTCCAGTTCATGACAGCAAGCCAACTCCTCCCCAGTAGTGCGGGACCGTCCCCCGGGACAATCCAGAGTGGCAACCTGTTCTCCGAATCTTTGTGGGTCACGACTACCATGGCGCTGCCTGGCACCGGAATTATCTCCTTTGTATATGTCCGTAGCAGTTCGTCAATCGGCAATAACTTTGGCCTCCTGCCCTTGTACACCCACAATCTTTCGAACTGTTTGATACTCATCAGGGACTGGCTGGCCCCCGTGTCCAGCTCCATTAATACTGGGATGCCATTGAGGAGCACTTTCATCATTATCGGTGGCGTCCTGGTATATGAACTGTATATGTGCTCCACATGAACTCACTGAACTTCAGCTTCCAGCAATTTCCTCCAGTATTCATTTGGCCTCGTAGGGCTTACATTGGGCCCGTCTTCCTTGTACATCAACCTGGCTGCAGGCTTCCTGCACATACGCGCCAAGTGACCGCTGACGTTGCAGTTTCTGCAGTTACATTACTGATACCTGCAAGCTCTAGCTGCGTGTTTGCCTCCACACCGCCAGCATGAGCTGGAGGCCCCATTGTTGGAAACAAAAGGTCCATTACCAGTCGATCGTCTCTGACTGTCTCTGTAACTGTCCTTAAGCGCACCATTAACAGGTGTTGATGACCCCATTACTGGCCGCATTGTCCATTGCGATGGCATGAATCGCCGTTCAGCCAGCCATTGTCTCTGTTGAATTCCCCCTTTGGGTTCGACTGCATGCTAGGGCATGTCTGATTGCCCTTGTCTGCCTCGAGAACTGTGTGCCGCATTAACAATGTTGACTCCATGGTCGTTTGCCGCACTTGAGCCAAGATTTTTGCCATAAATCATTCTGGTCTCTTCCTCCCCTGAGATAAATGTCTGGGCTATCAGACTTCCGAGGTCAAGTCTTTGGTCTCAATAAGTTTCCTGAAAACTCCAGCATGCCTGATGCCCTCAATAAAAAAGTCTCGCAGCATCTCCGCTCTGCATGCATCTGGGAACTTACATAGGCTCGCCAGTCGCCGGAGATCTGCCACGAAGTCTGGAACACTTTGCCCTTCTCGCTGCCGGTGCGTGTAAAACCGGTGTCTCACCATGTGCATGCTGCTCGCTGGTTTAAGGTGTTCCCCGATCAACTGACTGAGCTCTTCGAATGTCTTGTCCGCCGGCTTCTCTGGCGCTAGAAGGTCCTTTATCAGGGAGTACGTTCTGGATCCACAAACCATCAGGAGATGAGCCCTGCGTTTGTCGGCCGAATCCTGTCCCAACCATTCCTCAGTGACAAAACTTTGCTGTAGTCTCTCAATAAAGTCGTCCCAATCATCACCAACACAGTACCTCTCTTCTGTTCTGCTAGTGGCCATGCTCGCATGGTTTAAATCCCAGTTTCTTGTCGCCAATGATATGTCCTTACTGTACAGTATAAATGCACACGAGGCCCATACTTGAGAGAAGGTCACTCTGTGACCAGTTACCTTTATTACCAAGATCTCATGATAGAGACGGTGGGTGGAGCATTCTCTTATATACCGGAAAGTCCAGGTAAGGAGTGTCTCCCACAAGTTCGCCCCCTGTGGTCAATGTTCTCAAGGTGCACAACTTAGGTCAGCTTATACATGGGTTACAGTGACAGTTGAATACATGACAGATCCTGGACCAAGGTTTGGATGGCCATGACCCCAGACTCAGCGGCGATTCCGCTGGTGCTTTGCTGAGCTGCAAGCAGGTATTGCACTGATGCACGCATGCTTCCAGCTCAGAATCAATTCCTGGCCACCATACATGGGACCTGGCGATGGCCTTCATCATCACTATACCAGGATGTTTGCTGTGTAACTCACGCACGAACTTCTCTCTCCATTTCTTGGGCATTACAACGCAATTGTCCCACAATATGCAATCTGCTTGAATAGACAGTTCGTCTTTGTGACGAATGTACGATTTGGCCTCCTCGCACATTTACTTAGGTATGACAGATCAATCCCTTTTGAGGATGCAACCCTTTGCCACTGATAGAATCGGGTCCTGGCTGGTTCAGGTCTTAACATTGAGCCGTGACAGGGGTTCCTTCACTCTCAAAAGCATCCATGATTAACATTACATCAGCCGGTTGTGGTGTTTCCACCTCCGGTCTGGGCAACGGCAACCGGCTCAAAGTATCAGCACAATTCTCAGTGCCAGGTCTGTGGCGAATGACATATTCATAGGCAGATAATGTCAGCGCCCACCTTTGGATGCGGGATGAAGCATTGGTATTGATACCTTTGCTCTCGGAAAACAATGAAATGAGCGGCTTGTGATCAGTCTCTAATTCGAACCATAGACCGAACAGGTATTGATGCATGATTTCAACACTGTATACACACGCTAAAGCTTCTTTTTCTACCATGCTGTGGGCTCTTTCCGCTTTAGACAAACTTTTAGATGCACACGCGACAGGTTGAAGTTTCCCCAACTCATTGGCTTGTTGGAGTATGCAACCAATTCCATGTGACGATGCGTCACAAGCCAAAACTAAACGTTTACATGGATCATAATGCACCAGCAGCTTGTTCGAGCAAAGCAGATTGGTGGCTTTCTCGAAAGTTCTGTCTTGCAATGCGCCCCACATCAAGTTGACGCTTTTTCTCAATAGCATGTGCAGTGGTTCTAGTAAGGTGCTCAATTTAGTTAGGAAGTGACCAAAGTAGTCGAGTAGACCCAGGAACGAACGCAGCTCCGTCACGTTCTGCGACTTGGGTGCATTCTTAGTGGCCTTGGCTTTCACGTTAATAGGTCTGATGCCATCAGCGGCGATTTTCCTCCCGAGGAATTCGACCTCCGGCACCATGAAAACGCACTTCGAGCGTTTCAGTCTGAGTCCCACTGTATCCAAATGCAGTAGAACCTCTTTCAGGTTGTTCAGATGTTTCTTGGAGTCATGACCGGTGATCAGGATGTCACTTTGGAACACGACGGTTCTGGGAATGGACTTCAGTCGACTTTCCATATTATTCTTGTTAAGTAATGATGTGTGTATCGTCCCAGTACCGTAAATGTGATGTAAGCACTATGCCACATCACAGAGGGCGCTGTGGTGGGAAACCTGGTCGTACCTGCAACAAGGGCGATATAAGGCTGACCACCACACCTGAGAGGCACTCTGGAGCTGAACAATAAAGGACGAAGGTCACAGCATAGACCGTGTGGAGTCAGTGATTTGTGTGCTACATACACCACATTGGCGACGAGGAAGCGGACGAACTCCACGCAACCATGGCTACTCTGGGCTCGCTAAAGGATTTTACGGTGGGCAATGATTGGGAGTATTACTTCACAGCAAACGACCTGATGGAGGACACGGACGCACTGAGAGAGAAGCGTAAGGCGATATTGCTCTCCAGTTGTGGAGATGAGGTTTACTGTCTCATCAGGGATTTGCTGGCACCCGGGAGCGCCAGGGACAAGTCATATGAGGAGCTGGTCGCACTCATTCATGACCAACTGAAACCGAAGGAGAGCATCCTCATGGCCAGATACAAATTTTACCATCGCTGCAGACCTGAGGGCCAGGATGTCACCAAATATGCTGCGGACCTCAGGAGACTCGTGGCGCCGTGTGATTTTGGGGCACACCTTGACGAGGCGTTGCGGGACGTTTTCGTTATGGGGATTGGCCACGAGGGCCTCTTTCACAAGCTGTTAGCCACGGAACCCACAGTCACCCTGACAAAGGCCATCACCATCAGCCGGGCATATATGACCTCGACTTGCAGCACCAAGCAGATGATCCACACGGACTCGAACCCGGCAGGCACTGTCCACAGGATAGCACCCACCACAGACAAAACTGCAGAACGTGGCTCTGCCCGGGGCAGAGAGCACGGACCTCGGGGTCCTGGAACTCAGAGTCCGCTGAGGGGGGTTAATCGAGTAGCACCATGCTGGCATTGTGGAGGAAGCCATGGGGCTCACCGGTGCAGGTTTGCGGAGTATACGTGCAATACCTGCCACACGAAAGGCCACCTTCAGCGTATGTGTAAAAGAACTCAGACTCACCGTGTGGCTGAGGAGATGGGGGATGATCGACTGTTCAGCGAGGAGCAGGTAGAAGATGATGAGGTGTTGGGACTGCACACGTGTACTGACGATTCGCCCCCAGTGATAAGGGAAGTAAAAATCAACGGAGTCCCTGTGAGTATGGCAGTGGAGACGGGCTCGGGTCCGTCGTTGATGAGTCAGAGAACTTTTGATAAACTGTGGATTAACCCAGCTGCATGACCCAAGCTGGTCCCGGTCACGGCGAAGCTGCGTACCTACACCAGGGAACTAATACCTGTTCTCGGCAGAGCGATGGTGCAGGTATCCCAAGGGGACGAGACGCACGCTTTACCTCTGTGGGTCGTTGCAGGCGATGGGCCGACACTCCTCGGCCGGAGGTGAATGGGGACGGTCCGTGGAAGCTGGGAAGACTTCATCACCCCACAGGCTGCTGCTCCCCGGGGTGCTGCCGTGCCCCGGGTCCCCAGAGAGCAGTGCCGACCGAGCTGGAGCTGCAGCCTCAATCCACCCACAGGCAAGCCCCAGGCCCGGGCCTCACGCAGAGATCCTGCAGCCCCAGCCCCCACAAGCAAGCCCCAGTCCTGGACCTCACACACAGATCCCGCAGCCTCAGCCCCCACAGGCAAGCATAGAGGGGCCTAGTGGGAGGGGAGTGAGCCGGCGGGGTGCGAGGGATCCAGGATGGCCGGCGGATCGGAGGGGCCCACACAGAGGAGCTGTTAGCGTCAGGCGGTGGCAGCAGCTGGAGGTCGGCGGCTACGGAGGCCGCGGGGGAGACGGCAAGTGCAGCTGCTGGAGAGGCCACGACGGCCGCAGGAGAGGCGGCAAGTCAGGTGGCAGCGGAGGGGAGCGGAGGCTGCGACGGCGGAGGGCATCCGGAGCGGCGGAGAAGAAGATGGCGGCGGCATCGTGTCGGAGCAGCAGAGCATCAAAGATGGCGGCGCCCAAGGAGAAGCCTCGTGGAATCCTCCTGCATCAAAGATGGCGCCTTAAAAAGGAAATGCACCCGGGAGTCTTAAAAGGGCCATACCAAGAGGTGGTCCCCACAAAGGACTTCTGTAAGGCAGAGCGAGTCCAAAATGAGCTATGTTAATGTGAGATGGCAAAATTATAATAAGAATTAATTTTTTAATGCTGAATGGCCACTGTATTTGTGTAAAATAATGGATGAAGTACAATCAATGATAACGGCCAACAAGGAAATCAAGGATCCATTACCAGTCAATAACTAGTTAATGTACCAGATAATATGTACCATACTAACGCACTGTCTATGCCTACCTGCCTTTCGTTGGACAAGTGTGATGTTTTGTAATGATGTGTGTATCGTCCCAGTACCGTAAATGTAATGTAAGCACTATGCCACACCACAGAGGGCGCTGTGGTGGGAAACTTGGTAGTACCTGCAACAAGGGGTATATAAGGCTGACCACCACGCCTGAGAGGCACTCTGGAGCTGAACAATAAAGGATGAAGGTCACAGCGGTTAGATTTACACCAGACCGTGTGGAGTCAGTGATTTGTGTGCTACATACACCACAATTCTGGAGTTGGTCGAGATGTCAAAGAGACTTACGTGCATGATATAAAAGGAAGCTTTAGCGTGTGTGCACAGTGTTAAAAAGATACATCAATACCTGTTCGGTCTGAGGTTCGAATTAGAGACTGATCACAAGCCGTTCATTTCATTGTTTTCCAAGAGCGAATTCAGAAAGGGCACCTGCAGTGAATAAACAGTCCTTTCTGCGTGTTAATGCATGCCAGTCTCTTCGATGTCTCAACCAACTCCTGTGTCATACAGGCCGACATCGCAAACAAGTCATCAGCTTTCGCTAACGGGTACTGATCTTGTTTCGAAACCCTGTTGATCGTAGCCTTGTAGTCTCCACAGATTCTGACTGTGCCATCACTTTTCAGCACAAGAACAATGGGGCTGACCCATTCATTAAATTCGGACATTGATATGATCCCTTCACGCTGGAGTCTGTCCAGTTCAATTTCGACCTTCTCCCTCATCATATACGGCACTGCCCGAGCTTTATTATGGACATGTCTTGCATCTGAGTCCACGTGGATCTGCACCTTTGCTCCTGTGAAGTTGCCGATATCCGGTTTGAACACTGAGGGTGTCTTGCTCAATACTTGGACACATGTATCTTCCTCCGATGACAACGCCTTCATGTCGTTCCAGTCGTATCTGATTTTCTCATACCAGGTCCTGCCGAGCAGCGTTGGGCCATTGCCTGGAACAATCCACAGCGGTAACTCGTGAACCGCACCGTTATATGACACATTCATTTGTGCACTGCCAATCACCTTTATCAGTTCTTTGGAGTACGTGCACAGCTTGGTGTTAACAGGGCTCAGCCTGGGCCTCACAGTCTTGGTATCCCACAGCTTATTAAATGCCCTCTCGTTCATGATCGGTTGTCTCACCCCCGTGTCCACTTTCATCGATACCAGTATCCCGTTAAACTTCACATTAATCACAATTAGTTTACTCTTGGTCCATATACTCCTCCTCTGGCATCTCGGATTGCGTATCGGGATCCGCGCTAGTCTGACTCTCATCCTCCACGTGGTGTGTCGCAGCTCGCTTGCTCATCTGCGGACACGTGCGCTGGAGATGCCTCACTCTCAGACAACCTTTGCAACTATATTGCTTAAATCGGCACTGCTGGTGCCGATGATTTCCCCCACAACACCAACATGGAGAAACATAGAAACATATAAACATAGAAAATAGGTGCAGGAGTAGGCCATTCGGCCCTTCTAGCCTGCACCGCCATTCAATGAGTTCATGGCTGAACATGCAACTTCAGTACCCCATTCCTGCTTTCTCACCATACCCCTTGATTCCCCTAGTAGTAAGGACTTCATCTAACTCCTTTTTGAATATATTTAGTGAATTGGCCTCAACAACTTTCCATGGTAGAGAATTCCACAGGTTCACCACTCTCTGGGTGAAAAAGTTTCTCCTCATCTCGGTCCTAAATGGCTTCCCCCTTATCCTTAGACTGTGACCCCTGGTTCTGGACTTCCCCAACATTGGGAACATTCTTCCTGCATCTAACCTGTCTAACCCCGTCAGAATTTTAAACGTTTCTATGAGGTCCCCTCTCATTCTTCTGAACTCCAGTGAATACAAGCCCAGTTGATCCAGTCTTTCTTGATAGGTCAGTCCCGCCATCCCGGGAATCAGTCTGGTGAACCTTCGCTGCACTCCCTCAATAGCAAGAATGTCCTTCCTCAGGTTAGGAGACCAAAACTGTACACAATACTCCAGGTGTGGCCTCACCAAGGCCCTGTACAAATGTAGCAACACCTCCCTGCCCCTGTACTCAAATCCCCTCGCTATGAAGGCCAACATGCCATTTGCTTTCTTAACCGCCTGCTGTACCTGCATGCCAACCTTCAATGACTGATGTACCATGACACCCAGGTCTCTTTGCACCTCCCATTTTCCTAATCTGTCACCATTCAGATAATAGTTTGTCTCTCTGTTTTTACCACCAAAGTGGATAACCTCACATTTATCCACATTATACTTCATCTGCCATGCATTTGCCCACTCACCTAACCTATCCAAGTCGCTCTGCAGCCTCATAGCATCCTCCTCGCAGATCACACTGCCACCCAACTTAGTGTCATCCGCAAATTTGGAGATACTACATTTAATCCCCTCGTCTAAATCATTAATGTACAGTGTAAACAACTGGGGCCCCAGCACAGAACCTTGCGGTACCCCACTAGTCACTGCCTGCCATTCTGAAAAGTCCCTATTTACTCCTACTCTTTGCTTCCTGTCTGACAACCAGTTCTCAATCCATGTCAGCACACTACCCCCACTCCCATGTGCTTTAACTTTGCACATTAATCTCTTGTGTGGGACCTTGTCGAAAGCCTTCTGAAAGTCCAAATATACCACATCAACTGGTTCTCCCTTGTCCACTCTACTGGAAACATTCTCAAAAAATTCCAGAAGATTTGTCAAGCATGATTTCCCTTTCACAAATCCATGCTGACTTGGACCTATCATATTACCTCTTTCCAAATGCACTGCTATGACATCCTTAATAATTGATTCCATCATTTTACCCACCACCGATGTCAGGCTGACCGGTCTATAATTCCCTGTTTTCTCTCTCCCTCCTTTTTTAAAAAGTGGGGTTGCATTGGCTACCCTCCACTCCATAGGAACTGATCCAGAGTCAATGGAATGTTGGAAAATGACTGTCAATGAATCCACTATTTCCAAGGCCACCTCCTTAAGTACTCTGGGATGCAGTCCATCAGGCCCTGGGGATTTATCGGCCTTCAATCCCATCAATTTCCCCAACACAATTTCCCGACTAATAAGGATTTCCCTCAGTTCCTCCTCCTTATTAGACCCTCCGACCCCTTTTATATCCGGAAGGTTGTTTGTGTCCTCCTCAGTGAATACCGAACCAAAGTACTTGTTCAATTGGTCCGCCATTTCTTTGTTCCCCATTATGACTTCCCCTGATTCTGACTGCAGGGGACCTACGTTTGTCTTTACTAACCTTTTTCACTTTACATATCTATAGAAACTTTTGCAATCCGTCTTAATGTTCCCTGCAAGCTTCTTCTCGTACTCCATTTTCCCTGCCCTAATCAAACCCTTTGTCCTCCTCTGCTGAGTTCTAAATTTCTCCCAGTCCCCGGGTTTGCTGCTATTTCTGGCCAATTTGTATGCCACTTCCTTGGCTTTAATGCTATCCCTGATTTCCCTTGATAGCCACGGTTGAGCCACCTTCCCTTTTTTATTTTTACGCCAGACAGGAATGTACAATTGTTGCAGTTCATCCATGCGGTCTCTAAATGTCTGCCATTGCCCATCCACAGTCAACCCCTTCAGTATCATTCGCCAATCTATCCTAGCCAATTCACGCCTCATACCTTCAAAGTTACCCTTCTTTAAGTTCTGGACCATGGTCTCTGAATTAACTGTTTCATTCTCCATCCTAATGCAGAATTCCACCATATTATGGTCACTCTTCCCCAAGGGGCCTCACACAACGAGATTGCTAATTAATCCTCTCTCATTACACAACACCCAGTCTAAGATGGCCTCCCCCCTAGTTGGATCCTCGACATATTGGTCTAGAAAACCATCCCTTATGCACTCCAGGAAATCCTCCTCCACCGTATTGCTTCCAGTTTGGTTAACCCAATCTATGTGCATATTAAAGTCACCCATTATAACTGCTGCACCTTTATTGCACGCACCCCTAATTTCATGTTTGATACCCTCCCCAACATCACTACTACTGTTTGGAGGTCTGTACACAACTCCCACTAACGTTTTTTGCCCTTTGGTATTCTGCAGCTCTACCCATATAGATTCCACATCATCCAAGCTAATGTCCTTCCGAACGATTGCCTTAATCTCCTCCTTAACCAGCAATGCTACCCCACCTCCTTTTCCTTTTATTCTATCTTTCCTGAATGTTGAATACCCCTGGATGTTGAGTTCCTAGCCCTGATCATCCTGGAGCCACGTCTCCATAATCCCAATCACATCATATTTGTTAACATCTATTTGCACAGTTAATTCATCCACCTTGTTGCGGATACTCCTTGCATTAAGACACAAAGCCTTCAGGCTTGTTTTTTTAACACCCTTTGTCCTTTTAGAATTTTGCTGTACAGTGGCCCTTTTTGTTCTTTGCCTTGGGTTTCTCTGCCCTCCACTTTTCCTCATCTCCTTTCTGTTTTTTGCTTTTGCCTCCTTTTTGTTTCCCTCTGTCTCCCTGCATTGGTTCCCATCCCCCTGCCATGTTAGTTTAAATGCTCCCCAACAGCACTAGCAAACACTCTCCCTAGGACATTGGTTCCGGTCCTGCCCAGTGCAGACCGTCCGGTTTGTACTGGTCCCACCTCCCCCAGAACCGGTTCCAATGCCCCAGGAATTTGAATCCCTCCCTGCTGCACCACTGCTCAAGCCACGTATTCATCTGCGCTATCCTGCGATTCCTACTCTGACTATCACGTGGCACTGGTAGCAATCCCGAGATTCCTACTTTTGAGGTCCTACTTTTTAATTTAGCTCCTAGCTCCTTAAATTCGTTTCGTAGGACCTCATCCCTTTTTTTACCTATGTCGTTGGTATCAATGTGCAGCACGACAACTGGCTGTTCTCCCTCCCTTTTTAGAATGTCCTGCACCCGCTCCGAGACATCCTTGACCCTTGCACCAGGGAGGCAACATACCATCCTGGAGTCTCGGTTGCGGCCACAGAAACGCCTATCTATTCCCCTCACCATTGAATCCCGAATCACTATTGCTCTCCCACTCTTTTTCCTGCCCTCCTGTGCAGCAGAGCCAGCCATGGTGCCATGAACTTGGCTGCTGCTGCCCTCCCCTGATGAGTCATCCCCCTCAACAGTACCCAAAGCAGTCGGATACATTCCCGTTGGCGGACTTTGGGCAGCCATAGGTTTCGCGAATGCAGCCGAATAGGCCCTGCCATGTGCCGCTCTGCCGAACGCCGAATCAATCGCATTTACAGAACTTGCCGAGGTTCGGTTCTTCACCGCTATTTGCTTCAGACTCCTGTCCGTCGTCATACATGATTGAGTGATCTGGATGGCCCTTTTTAAATCCAACTCCTCCACCGCCACAAGTTTGCGCAGGATCTGTTGGATCACTAGACATGAGTAGATTCTTTATCAGACCGGAGATCTTTGAACTGCACACAGTGAGGAACACGGCCCGGTGCCGATCTGCATCGTCGACCCCCTGCATTTTGTTGACCACGAAGTACTGGTTCAAACGGCTCACAAAGTTTACCCAATCTTCTCCCTCCATGAATCGCTCTAAAAATCCAATCGTGCTCGTTTTACAAACAAAGGTTCTTGTATTCTCATCGCCAAATGTTATGTATGCAATAAAGGTTCAAACTGAGTACTGTTTAACGAAGCAAGGTACAACCTTGGCTCTGCTTTATTTAGGCCCCAAGTGCCTGACTCTCGAAAGGCTGGCCTTTTATACCAGAGCAGCACCATGTGCATGCTGCTCAGTGGCCTCCAGCAATGACGCTATCTGGTGGTTACAAACAGAATGTACATACATGACAGGGGGATTGCCAGTGAACACTTTCACCCCTGACCCTGTGACCGAGGGAAGGTCAGTGATGAAGCTGCTGAAGACGGTTCCTGCAGCAATGGCCTGGGGCCGTGATGATTGGCCTCCATCTCCATAACTTGGATTTGAATGTTGGGGTACGATTAAGAAGTTTGCAGATGATACTAAAATCGGCCGTGTGGTTGATAATGAAGAAGAAAGCAGCGGACTGCAGGAAGATGTCAATGTACTGGTCAGGTGGGCAGAACAGTGGCAAATGGAATTTAATCTTTGGAAGTGTGAGGTCATGCATTTGGGGAAGTCTAACAAGGCAAGGGAATACACATTAAATGGTACGACACTGAAAATGTAGAGGAACCTTGGAGTGCAGGTCCACAGATCCCTGAAGGTAACAGGCCAGGTAGATAAGGTGGTTAAGAAGGCAAATGGAATACTTGCCTTTATTAGTCGAGGCATGGAATTCAAGTACTGTGAAAACACTGGTCAGGCCGCAGCTGGAGTTCTGTGTGTAGTTCTGGTCATCACATTACAGAAACAATGTGATTGCACTGGAAAGGGTGCAGAGGAGATTTACAAGAATGTTGCCTAGACTGGAGAATTTTGGCTATGAGGAAAGATCGAAGATGCTGGGTCTGTTTTCTTTGGAACAGAGGTGGCTGAGGGGAGACCTGAGTGAGGTGTATAAAATGATGAGGGGCCTGGATAGAGTGGATAGGAAGGAACTATTTTCTTGGCAGAGGGGTCAACAACCAGGGCATAGATTTAAAGTAATTGCGGGGAGGTTTAGAGGAGATATGAAGGAAATTTCTTCACCCAGAGAATGGAGGGGGTCTGGAACTCACTATCTGAAAGCCAGCCCAGGTTTGATGGGTCAGCTCACTGAAATGTGCAGACACTCCCTGCATTGCCCCAATGGCTGGAGTGAAGGGATACAGAAGACCAATAGCAGAATGATTTGTGGACGGAGCTGCGCTCATCCAGGCAAGTGGAGAGTATTCCATCACACTCCTGACTTGGGCCTTGTAGATGGTGGAAAGGCTTTGAGGAGTCAGGAGGTGATACACTCGCCCCAGAATACCCAGCCTCTGACCCGCTCTCGTTGCTACAGTATTGATGTGACTGATCCAGTTAAGTTTCTGGTCAATGGTGACCCCCAGGATGTTGATGGTGGGGAATTCAGTGATGGTAAGGCCATTAAACGTCAATGGGTGGTGGTTAGATTCTCACTTGTTGGAGATGGTCATTGCCTGGCACTTGTGTGGCGCGAATGTTACTTGCCACTTATCAGCCCAAGCCTGAATGTTGTTCAGTTCTCGCTGTGTGCAATGGCCACCACACGCTAAAAAATCCACACACAGGCATCTTCCACCCTTCAGGATGTAGTTCAGGATCTGAATATTAGGTCCTTCATTGACCTGTGAACTCATCACTTTTTGGCGTGGAAGCAAGTCATCCTCGCTTCGAGGGACCTCCTATGATGATGATGATGACGATGATGATGCAGGCATGGACTGCTCCATTATCTGAGGAGTTGCGAATGGAACTGAACACTGCAATCATCAGCGAACATCCCCACTTCTCACCTTATGATGGAGGGAAGGTCATTGATGAAGCAGCTGAAGATGGTTGGGCCCAGGACACTGCCCTGAGGAACTCCTGTAGCGATGTCCTGGGGCTGAGATGATTGACCTCCAACCACCACAACCATCTTCCTTTGTGCTAGGTATGACTCCAGCCAGTGGAGAGTTTTCCCCCTGATTCCCATTGACTTCAGTTTTACTCAGGCTCCTTGATGCCACACTCAGTCAAATGCTGCCTTGATGTCGAGGGCGGTCACTCTCACCTCACCTCTGGAATTCAGCTCTTTTGTCCATGTTTGGACCAAGGTTGTAATGAGGTCTGGTCCCTCATAAGGTCAGAAGTGGGGATGTTCGCTGATGATTGCACAGTGTTCAGTTCCATTCGCAACTCCTTGAATAATGGAGCAGTCCATGCCCACATCATCATCATCATCATCATCCTGGCAGAACCCAAACTGAGCATTGGTGAGCAGGTTATTGGTGAGTAAGTGCCGCTTGATAGCACTGTCGACGACACCTTCCATCACTTTGCTGATGATTGAGAGTAGACTGATGGGGCAGTAATTGGCCGGATTGGATCTGTCCTGCTTTTTATGGACAGGACATACCTGGACAGATTTCCACATTGTGGGGTAGATGCCAGTGTTGTAGCTGTATTGGAACAGCTTGGCTAGAGGCACAGCTAGTTCTGGAGCACAAGTCTTCAGCACAACAGCAGGAATGTTCTTGGGGCCAATAGCCTTTTGCTGTATCCAGTGCGCTCAGCCGTTTCTTCATATCACGTGGAATGAATCGAATTGTCTGAAGACTGGCTTCTGTAATGGTGGGGACCTCAGGAGGAGGCCGATATGGATTATCCACTTGGCACTTCTGGCTGAAGATGGTTGCAAACACGACAGCCTTGTGTACAGACCTCCAAACAGTAGTAGTGATGTTCGGGAGGGCATCAAACAGGAAATTAGGGGTGCATGCAATAAAGGTGCAGCAGTTATAATGGGTGACTTTAATATGCACATAGATTGGGCTAACCAAACTGGAAGCAATACGGTGGAGGAGGATTTCCTGGAGTGCATAAGGGATGGTTTTTTTAGACCAATATGTCGAGGAACCAACTAGGGGGGAGGCCATCTTAGACTGGGTGTTGTGTAATGAGAGAGGATTAATAAGCAATCTCGTTGTGCGAGGCCCCTTGGGGAAGAGTGACCATAATATGGTGGAATTCTGCATTAGGATGGAGAATGAAACAGTTAATTCAGAGACCATGGTCCAGAACTTAAAGAAGGGTAACTTTGAAGATATGAGGCGTGAATTGGCTGGGATGGATTGGCGAATGATACTTAAGGGGTTGACTGTGGATGGGCAATGGCAGACATTTAGAGACCGCATGGATGAACTACAACAATTGTACATTCCTGTCTGACATAAAAATAAAAAAGGGAAGGTGGCTCAACCGTGGCTATCAAGGGAAATCAGGGATAGTATTAAAGCCAAGGAAGTGGCATACAAATTGGCCAGAAATAGCAGTGAACCTGGGGACTTGGAGAAATTTAGAACTCAGCAGAGGTGGACAAAGGGTTTGATTAGGGCAGGGAAAATGGAGTACGAGTAGAAGCTTGCAGGGAACATTAAGACGGATTGCAAAACTTTCGATAGATATGTAAAGTGAAAAAGGTTAGTAAAGACAAACGTAGGTCCCCTGCAGTCAGAATCAGGGGAAGTCATAATGGGGAACAAAGAAATGGCGGACCAATTGAACAAGTACTTTGGTTCGGTATTCACGAAGGAGGACACAAACAACCTTCCGGTTATAAAAGGGGTCGGGGGGTCTGGTAAGGAGGAGGAACTGAGGGAAATCCTTATTAGCCGGGAAATTGATGGGATTGAAGGCCGATAAATCCCCAGGGCCTGATGGACTGCATCCCAGAGTACTTAAGGAGGTGGCCTTGGAAATAATGGATGCATTGACAGTCATTTTTCAACATTCCATTGACTCTGGATCAGTTCCTATAGAGTGGAGGGTAGCCAATGTAACCCCACTTTTTAAAAAAGGAGGGAGAGAGAAAACAGGGAATTATAGACCGGTCAGCCTGACATCGGTAGTGGGTAAAATGATGGAATCAATTATTAAGGATGTCATTGCAGTGCATTTGGAAAGAGGTGACATGATAGGTCCAAGTCAGCATGGATTTGTGAAAGGGAAATCATGCTTGACAAATCTTCTGGAATTTTTTGAGGATGTTTCCAGTAGAGTGGACAAGGGAGAACCAGTTGATGTGGTATATTTGGACTTTCAGAAGGCGTTCGACAAGGTCCCACACAAGAGATTGATGTGCAAAGTTCGAGCACATGGGATTGGGGGTAGTGTGCTGACATGGATTGAGAACTGGTTGTCAGACAGGAAGCAAAGAGTAGGAGTAAATGGGTACTTTTCAGAATGGCAAGCAGTGACTAGTGGGGTACCGCAAGGTTCTGTGCTGGGGCCCCAGCTGTTTACACTGTACATTAATGATTTAGATGAGGGGATTAAATGTAGTATCTCCAAATTTGCGGATGACACTAAGTTGGGTGGCAGTGTGAGCTGCGAGGAGGATGCTGTGAGGCTGCAGAGCGACTTGGATAGGTTAGGTGAGTGGGCAAATGCATGGCAGATGAAGTATAATGTGGATAAATGTGAGGTTATCCACTTTGGTGGTAAAAACAGAGAGGCAGACTATTATCTGAATGGTGACAGATTCGGAAAAGGGAAGGTGCAAAGAGACCTGGGTGTCATGGTACATCAGTCATTGAAGGTTGGCATGCAGGTGCAGCAGGCGGTTAAGAAAGCAAATGGCATATTGGCCTTCATAGCAAGGGGATTTGAGTACAGGGGCAGGGAGGTGTTGATACAGTTGTACAGGGCATTGGTGAGGCCACACCTGGAGTATTGTGTACAGTTTTGGTCTCCTAACCTGAGGAAGGACATTCTTGCTATTGAGGGAGTGCAGCGAAGGTTCACCAGACTGATTCCCGGGATGGCGGGACTGACCTATCAAGAAAGACTGGATCAACTGGGCTTGTATTCACTGGAGTTCAGAAGAATGAGAGGGGACCTCATAGAAACATTTAAAATTCTGACGGGGTTAGACAGGTTAGATGCAGGAAGAATGTTCCCAATGTTGGGGAAGTCCAGAACCAGAGGTCACAGTCTAAGGATAAGGGGTAAGCCATTTAGGACCGAGATGCGGAGGAACTTCTTCACCCAGAGAGTGGTGAACCTGTGGAATTCTCTACCACGGAAAGTTGTTGAGGCCAATTCACTAAATATATTCAAAAAGGAGTTAGATGAGGTCCTTACTACTAGGGGGATCAAGGGATATGGCGAGAAAGCAGGAATGGGGTACTGAAGTTGAATGTTCAGCCATGAACTCATTGAATGGCGGTGTAGGCTAGAAGGGCCGAATGGCCTACTCCTGCACCTATTTTCTATGTTTCTATGTTTCTATGTCTTTTGCACTCACATGCTGGTCTCCGCCATCATTGAGGATGGGGATGTTCATGAAGCCTCCTCCCGTTAGTTGTTTAATGATCCACCACCATTCACGACTGGATGTGGCAGGACTTCAGAGCTTTGATCTGATCCGTTGATTGTGGGATCACTTAGCTCTGTCTATAACATGCTGCTTCCGCTGTTTAACATGCATGTAGTCCTGTGTTGCAGCTTCCCCAGGTTGGCACCTCATTTGTCGGTACCCCTGGTGCTGCTCCTGGCATGCTCTTCTGCACTCCTCATTGAACCAGGGTTTGTCCCCGGGCTTGATGGTAATGATAGAGTGAGGGATATGCCGGGCCATGAGGTTACAGATTGTGGTGGAATACAATTCTGCTGCTGCTGATGGCCCACAATGCCTCATGGATGCCCAGTTCTGAGCTGCTAGATCTGTTCTCAATCTGTTCCATTTAGCACGGTGGTAGTGTCTCCGGAAATCGGCACGGTCCTGGCCTGCAAGCCCATCAGCGGTGTGCGGGGTTATACCACTGCAGGGAACAGCGCGTGCTGCTGCAGGAGGGCGACGGCTGACTGCAGTGTGGGCAGGTACAGCAGGAGCGGCGAGGTCGGGGCGAAGGAGCGGCAAGAGATTGTTGAGGGATGTGATCGAGGCCCAGGAGAGGCGAGAGTTCGGGGCCGAGGAGAGGCGAGGGCCCAGGGGCAGCACGGGCCAGCCCACACTGTGATATGTGTGCACACTTGGTCCGTGCAGCAGAGCAGGTGTCCAGTCATCTTGGTTAATCCTTGTCATTGGACCAAGACCTAGCTCTGTCAAGCCCGTGTGGTGGCTGGTGTGCAACGGTCACCACAGGTTAAAAAAATCCACGCACAGGCATCTTCCACCCTTCAGGATGTAGTTCGGGATCTGGAATATTAGGTCCTTCATTGAACTGTGAACTCATCCCTTTTCGGCGTGGAAGCAAGTCATCCTCGTTTCGAGGGACTACATATGATGAGTGCCACACAACACGATGGAGGGTGTCCTCAGTGTGAAGACAGGACTTTGTCTCCACAAGGACTGTGTGGTGGTCACTGCTACCAATGCTGTCATGGACAGATATATCTGTGACAGGTAGATTGGTGAGGACGAGGTTAAGTAGGGTTTTCCCTCGTGTTGGTTCTCTCACCATCTGGGTTGGGCTGTCGCTTGACCAGTCAGTGGGACAGCTCTCCCGATTCTGGCACAAGTCCCCAGACGTTAGCGAGGAGGACTTTGCCGGGTTGACTGGGCTGGGTGTGCTGTTGTTGTGTCCGAGACCAAGGTCAATACCGGGTGGTCCGTGCGGTTTTATTTGCAGTGAGTTGTTACAACGCAGGCTGCGATCTGCACAACACGCACCCACACCCCAGCTCCTCCCGACTGGCGATGATCATCGGACCCTCAACTCCTCGCTGCTGTGATACCTGCCCCCCTCCCACTCTGTGGCCTGGTGCCGGGGGTCTGCACACCAGCAGCCAGGTCGCCTCTCAATGTGGCAGGCTGTGGGCGGGAAAACGAAGCCCCACAGGCAAAGCAGGAAACCCGGCCTCCTGGGGTCACTGGAGCCTCTGAGCCCCCGTCCCCAACCTGCCCCACTCCTGAAATTCCACCCTGGCACACAGTCAGACATCACCCAGACACTAACCATGCTATCTTAGTCATGGTATTAATTGGTTGATCCAGGTCAGTTGGTCAATGGTGACCCAACCCGCCCCACAGTCATGATGTTCCTGCTGGGCGACTCAGTGAAGGTCAGGGGTCGAAGGTTGTGCTTCCTGTTGTTGGAGATGGTCATAGATTGGTATTTATGTGTTGCAAATGTTACCTGCCTCTTGTCCACCAAGTCAGGATGTTACCCATGTCCTGCTGTATGTAGGCTGGCAAGGGACCTTTCATTATCAGCAGGACAGTGAATGGCGATGAGCATTGGGGGTGTTATGCATGCAATAAAGTTTCAAACTGAGTACTGTATTGTATGGTGTTAATCACATCGGGTTAATTATGATATTTAGTCATTCATTGGGTGTGTCTGCTCCCATGCCCCGTAGAATGTTGTTGCCATTTCGAGAGAGAGGGAAGCGACCTTGAGACGCACACCAGCTTGTTATGAGATGGTCCGCGGCTTGAGCTCTCATGCTTTGTGGACAAACATCTGGGGCCTGACAGATTAGGAGTTGTCCATAAGCCACATGCACTCATGTTTTGTTCAATGGTATGTTTATTTGATAGTATAAAGGTACAGCACTGTCCCGTAGCTCTTCGAACGTCACCTTGGACCGTGATTCGCGAGCGGTGCCGGGACCCCCAATGCTCCAGACCAGCCGTCGCTTGTGGAGTTCCCGACGGGCGGAAGGCCGTGAGCGGTGTTGCATCTTATCATACTTCTCTTTTCTTCGTAAACTCTATTATTAATGTTTCTTTTCTCTCAGTAAACGTTGTTTTATACTTTATTTCTTTTGTCTTGTCTCTTATTTAACATTCATCCAGATCCCGAACCTGAGTCTATTATTATTGATCCAAAACAGAACTGTTTAACTAAACAAGGTACAACCTTGGCTCTGCTTTATTTAGGCCCAAAGTGCCTGACTCTCAAAATGGCTGGCCTTTTATACCAGAGCAGCACCATGTGCCTCCAACAATGATGCCATCTGGTGGCTACAAACAGAATGTACATACATGACAATACCCCGCTCTGAGATCTTCTCACAGTCTTTCACAGGTTGAGACGGTCAGGTGCTTTGCGCTCCCGTGTTGATTGTCTCAGTTCTATTCCAGCCTTGGGTGAGTGTGTGGGGTCTGTTGTCGCTGATGGCTGGATGACTGACTTGTTGGGGGTAGCAGTGGCCATGTCAGGAATTGCAAGTCCATTTTTATTGAACAGGTCCGTGATGGGAATTCCAGGTTCACTGATGACCCTTGAGTCCTCTGAAGACTGCTGGTATGTTGGTTGGTTGTCGGTGGTTTCTTCATCTGACTGTTCTGGCTCATCTGTGTGCCTCAGCTTTGTCTGATCCATGTGTTTCCTGTAAGTTTGCCCATTCTGGAGCTTAGTAAACGAATACTCTGTTGCCCTCCTTGGCCATGACCGTACCAGCGATCCATTTGGGACCCTGACCATAGTTCAACACATATACAGGATCATTTACAGAAATCTTGCACAGTTGCACAATCGTGGTACCCTTGTTAACTTTGTCTTCTGTACTCAACATGATTATTTAAATCCACGTGTACCAGAGATAGCTTGGCCTTAAGACCTCTTTTCATCATGAGTTCAGCAGGCGAGACCCCTGTGAGTGTGTGGGGTCTTGTCCAGCAACTCAGCAGTACACAGGACAAGCAGGTCTGCAGTGACCCTTGGGTTACTCTCCTCATGCTTTGCTTGATAATTTGTACTGCACGTTCAGCTTGCCCGTTGGACGCAGGCTTGAATGGTGCTGAACTTACATGTTTTATGCCATTAAGTTTCACAAACTCCTGAAACTCCTGACTGGTGAAACACGACCCATTGTCGCTCACCACTCTGTCAGGCAGACCATGTGTCGTAAACATGACATTGAGATTCTTTATGGTTGCCGTGGACGTGCTGGATGACATGATTATGCATTCTATCCACTTCGAATAAGCGTCGACCACCACTAAAAATATTCTGCCCAGGAAGGGACCTGCAAAATCTACATGGATCCTGATATGTGCTTACTATACAGTATAAATGCACAGGAGGCCTATACTTGAGAGAAGGTCACTCTGTGACCAGTTACTTTTATTACCAAGACCTCAAGAGAGAGGCGGTGAGTCCAGGTTAGGAGTGTCTCCCACCAGTTCGCCCCCTGTGGTCAGTGTTCTCAAGGTGTACAACTTAGGTCAGCTTATACATGGGTGACAATGACAGTTGAATACATGACATCACCTCCCGCACCAAAGTCTTATTGGGATCACAGGTTAAGTCTCTCTGGTGGTTTACGCTCCCTTGTAGAGCGCCTGAGTTGGGGCTCCGGTTGTTGGGGGCTGGCCTGAGTGTCTGCTGTTTGCAGTGCCTCTGGCCTGTCCGGACTGCCCACAGTGACTGGGCTCTCCTCCACTTGGTCCCGGTGTTCGGTCACCTGTGGTGAAGTAAACTCTACGTCGTGTTCTTCCTCGGCTTCTTCTATGGGGTTGCTGAACCTCCTTTTAGTTTGATCCATATGTTTGCGGCAGATTTGTCCATTGGTAAGTTTAACTACCAGAATCCTATTCCCCTCTTTGGCAGTCACAGTGCCTGCAGCGTAATTAAGGACCAAAACAGGGTCATTGACATCAATACATCGCGCCCTCGCATTCCTGTCATGGTAGTCACATTGTGATTGATGGATGCTCTCAACAAGTTCTCTCAGAGTAGGGTGTATAAGGGACAACCTGGTTTTAAGCTTCCTTTTCATTAGCAGCTCTGCGGGTGGAACCCCTGTGAGCGAGTGTGGTCGTGATCACTTGGCCAACAGGAGGCGTGATAAGCGGCTTTGTAGGGAACCCCTTTGGATTCTGAGCATCCCCTGTTTGATTATCTGCACTGCTCGTTCCGCCTGGCCATTTGAGGCCGGCTTGAACGGTGCCGTTCTGACATGGTTGATTCCATTTCCTGCCATGAAGTCCTGGAATTTAGTGCTTGTGAAGCGCGGGCCATTGTCGCTGTCCAAGACGTCCAGTAGACCATGGGCGGTGAACATTGCCCGTAGATTTTCTACCGTGGCAGAGGATGTGCGTGAATTTAAAATGGCACACAATCCATTTGGAGTAGACGTCTACTACAACCAAAAACATTTTTCCCATGAAAGGACCAGCGTAGTCCACATGGATGCATGACCATGGCTTGGCGGGCCAGGACCAGGGGCTATGGGGGGCTTCCCTGTGTGCATTACCCAGCTGGGCACACGTGTTGCACCTGCGAACACAAAGTTCCAGGTCTGCATCTATCACTGGCCACCAAACGTGTGACCTGGCAATTACCTTCATCATGACAATGCCCGGATTGTGAAGTTCTCTGATAAACACCTCTCTGCCCTTCTGGGGCATGACTGCTCGGTTTCCCCACAGTAGGCAATCGGCCTGAATCGAGAGTTCATCCTTGTGCCTATGAAACGGTTTAAACTCCACAGGGCATGCCCCGTATGTGGCTTCCCAGTCCCCATTCAGGACACATTTCTTAACTAAAGACAGTAGCGGGTCTTTATTTGTCCTGACTTTAATCTGACGGGGTGTCACAGGTGAGCCTTCGCTTTCGAAAGTTTCAACAGCCATGACCATCTCAGCATTATGCTCAGCTGCCCCCTCAGTGGTGGTTAGTGGTAGCCAGCTGAGTGCATCGGCGCAGTTTTCAGTGCCCGGTCTGTGCCAAATTGTGTAGTCATAGGCGGCTAACGTAAGTGCCCACCTCTGTATGTGGGCCGATGCATTCGCATTTCTGGTCTTGTTGTTGGCCAAAAGGGACGTTAGGGGTTTGTGATCTGCCTCCAGCTCAAATTTCCTGCCAAACAGGTACTGGTGCATTTGTTTAACTGCATATACACATGTTGGCGCTTCCTTTTCTACCATCCCGTAGCCCCTTTCTGCCTGGGACAGACTCCTGGAGGCATCAGCTACCGGCTGTAACTGACCATTGGCATTCACATGCTGCAACACACACCCGACCCCATAGGACGACACATGGCACATTAAAACTAGTTTCTTACACGGGTCATATAACGTTAACAGTTTGTTGGAGCATAACAAATTGCGTGCTCTATCAAAGGACCTTTCCTGGCTATCCCCCCAGACCCAATTGCGACCTTTGAGTAGGAGCACGTGTAGCGGCTCTAACAACGTGCTCCTGGGTCATGTAAGCTGAGGTCAGGTCCAATTTTGAAAAATGTTTGCCACCGGATAGCGTCGCAAAGAGGTCCTCCGCTCTCAGTAGCGGATACCGGTCTTGGAGTGAAACCCGATTGATGGTGGCCTTGTAATCACCACATATCCTGACCGACCCATCCGCCTTGAGCACCGGCACGATTGGGCTCGCCCAGTCACTGAATTCGACTGGCGAGATGATGCCTTCCCTCAGCAGGTGGTCCAATTCGCCTTCTATCTTTTCCCACATCACGTATGGCACCGCTCTGGCCTTGTGGTGCACTGGCCTGGCGTCCGGGTTTATGTGAATCACTACCTTGGTCCCCATGAAAGTGTCGATGCCACGTTGAAATAATGGGCCCAAGTTTCCACATGATTCCCGCCTGATTTTTAGGAGCAACTGGTGGAGAACGGACTATTTTAGAAATCGCAATTCTCCACATTTTTTTTTCTGCAGTTCTAGTCAGGTAGAACAGTTCTCGTTTAGAACAGAATTTTTTCTTCAAAAGGGGGCGTGTCCGGCCACTGACGCCTGATTTGAAAGTTTCCACAGTGAAAACGTACTCCAAACTAAAGTAGAATGGAGCCAGTGAAGATTTTTGTAGAACTGAAAAAACCTGTTCTACACATTAAAAAATCAGGCGCAGGTTACAAATTAGGCGTCCAGAACGAGGTGGGGGGAAGGGAACTCATTAAATTCGACAATAAATCCTTATTTATTCTTCTACAAATATTATACAAATAAATCCAACCTGAATAAACATTTATAAGCCAAGAAAAGATTAAATCAACCATCTTCCTACCTGTGTGAAAGTGCTTCAGCCAGGGAGAATTCTGCAGCCGTTCGTGCCGCTGAGCGGGAGGGGGAGAGAGAGAGAGAGAGAGAGCGAGGGAGGGAGGGAGAGAGAGAGAGAGAGAGAGGGGGGGTGGGGAGGGAGAGAGAGAGAGGGGGGAGGGAGAGAGAGAGAGGGTGGGAGGGAGAGAGAGAGGGGGGGAGGGAGAGAGAGAGGGGGGGAGGGAGAGAGAGAGGGGAGGGAGGGAGAGAGAGTGGGGGGGGAGAGAGAGATGGGGGGGAGGGAGAGAGAGAGGGGGGGAGGGAGAGAGAGAGGGGGGGGGAGGGAGAGAGAGGGGGGGGAGGGAGAGAGAGGGGGGGAGGGAGAGAGAGGGAGGGAGAGAGAGAGAGAGGGGGGAGGGAGAGATAGAGAGAGGGGGGGGGGAGGGAGGCAGAGAGAGGGGGGGAGGGAGGCAGAGAGAGGGGGGTGTGAGAGAGAGAG